>NC_082735.1:7189780-7519780 GCF_030144855.1 Hypanus sabinus
ACATAGCTGAAGAATGCCTTGGGTTTCTCCTTTACCCTACTCACCAAGGCCTTTTCATGCCCCCTTCTTGCTCTTCTCAGCCCCTTCTTAAGCTCCTTTCTTGCTACCCTATATATTTCAATAAACTCATCTGGTCCTTGCTTTCTAAACCATAGAACACTACAGAACAGTACAGGCCCTTCAGCCCTCCATGTTGTGCCGACCCATATAATCCTTAAAAAAAGTACTAAACCCCATAACCTTCCATTTTTCTTTATCCATGTGCCTGTCCAAGAGGCTCTTAAATACCCCTAATGTTTTAGCCTCCACCACCATCCCTGGCAAGTCATTCCAGGCACTCACAACCCTCTGTGTAAAAAAACTTACCCCTGATATCTCCCCTAAACTTCCCTCCCTTAATTTTGTACATATGCCCTCTGGTGTTTGCTATCGGTGCCCTGGGAAACTGTTAATGACTATCCACCCTATTTATGCCTTTCATAATCTTGTAGACCTCTATCAACTCCCCTCTCATTCTTCTACACTCCAAAGAGAAAAGTCCCAGCTCAGCTAACCTTGCTTCATAGGACTTGTTCTCCAAACCAGGCAACATCCTGGTGAATCTCCTCTGCACCCTCTCCATAGCTTCCACATCCTTCCTATAATGAGGTGACCAGAATTGAACACAATACTCTAAATGCAGTCTCACCAGGGATTTGTAGAGTTGCAACATGACCTCTCTACTCTTGAACTCAATCCCCCTGTTAATGAAGCCTAGCATCCCATAGGCCTTCTTAACTACCCTATCAACCTGTGCAGCGATCTTGAGGGATGTGTGGATTTGAACCCCAAGGTTCCTTTGTTCATCCACACTCTTAAGTAACTGATCATTAATCCTGTACTCAGTCTTCATGTTTGTTCTTCCAAAATGCATCACCTCACACTTGTCCAGACTGAACTCCATCTGCCATTTTTCTGCCCAACTCTGCAGCCTGTCTATATCCTCTTGTAACCTTTGACAACCTGCAGCTCCATCCACAACTCCTCCAATCTTTGTGTCATCCGCAAACTTACTCACCCATCCTTCCGCCTCTACATCCAGGTCATTTATATTAAAAAAAATCACAAATAGCAGGGGTCTCAGGACAGATCCCTGTGGCACTCCACTAGTCACCGACCTCCAGGCAGAATACTTTCCTTCCACAACTACCCTCTGCTTTCTTCCTTTAAGCCAATTTTTTATCCAAACAGCCAAAGTTCCACTTATCCCATGCCTCATGACTTTCTGGATGAGTCTCTCATGAGGGACCTTGTCAAATGCTTTGCTAAAGTCCATGTAGACCACATCCACTGCCCTACCCTCATCAATTTATTTTGTAACCTCTTCAAACAACTCAATCAGGCTCGTGAGGCACGATCTTCCCTTCACAAAGCCATGTTGACTATCCATGCTCATAGATCCTATCCTTAAGAATCCTTTCCAGCAGTTTGCAGACTACTGACGTAAGACTCACCAGTCTATAGTTCCCAGGTTTCTCCCTAACACCTTTTATTACCTTTTTTAAACTAGGGAACTACATTTGCCATTCTCTAGTCCTCCAGCACTTCCCCTGCAGCCAAAGAGGATTCAAAGATCATAGCTAATGCTCCTGCAATCTCTTTTTCAATTCCCACAACAACCTGGGGTGTATCATATCTGGCCCTGGGGATTTATCAATCTTAATGTTTTTAAGAAGATCCAGCACTTCTTCCTTAATCTCCACATTGTCCAGCACACAGGCCCTCTCTTCTTCGACCTCATCCTGATCAAGAGCCTCTTCACTTGTGAATACTGAAGCAAAGTATTCATTTAGGACCTTCCCAACCTCCTCCGCTTCCAGGCACATGTTGCCCTCTTTATCCTTTAGCAGTCCCACCTTTGTTCTCATCATTCTCCTGTTCTTCACATACGCATAGAACGCCTTGGGGTTCTCCTTAATCCTACATGCCAAGGCCTTCTCATACCCCCTTCGAGCTCTTGTTTTTTAAACAAGGGAACTACATTTGCCATTCATTTGCTGACACCCCATAAACTTTCTTAACTACCCTATCTACCTGTGAGACAACTTTCAGGGATCTGTGGACATGTACCCCAGATCCCTCTGCTCCTCCACACTACCAAGTATCCTGCCATTTACTTTGTACTCTGCCTTGGAGTTTGTCCTTCCAAAGTGTACCACTTCACACTTCTCTGGGTTGAATTCCATCTGCCACTTCACAGCCCACTTCTGCATCCTATCAATGTCTCTCTGCAATCTTTGACAATCCTCTACACTATCCACAACACCACCAACCTTTGTGTCATCTGCAAACTTGCCAACGCACCCTTCTACCCACCCCACCCCATCGAGGTTGTTAATAAAAATCATGAAAAGTAGAGGTCCCAGAACTAATCCTTGTGGGACACCACTAGTCACAATCCTCCAATCCAAATCTACTCCCTCCACCATGACCCTCTGCCTTCTGCAGGCAAGCCAATTCTGAATCCACCTGGCCAAACTTCCCTGGATCCTGTGCCTTCTGACTTTCTGAATAAGCCTACCGTGTGACCTTTGGATTGTTAAGGAAAGTGAATCAGTGATAGACAGGAGCAACAGGGAGGTAGTCACCCCAAGGCTACAAGAGACAGATAAATGAGTGACAGTCTGGAGAGGGCAAGGGGAGCATCAGCTAGTGGAGAGCCATCCTTCTCAACATTTTGAGCGCTGTTGGGGTGCAACCTACCTGGGGGAAGCAACAGTGGCCATGCCCTGTTGCTGAGAAGGATACTGAAGAGGATGGCAGCCATGATGGCGATTCTGTGGATGTGAAAAGGAAGCATAGGTGGTAGTTTGCTTCACAGGCGCCAAGGGCCACAATGCTTCTGAACATATCTACAATATCCTGAATGGGGAGGGTGAGCAGCCAGAAGTCAGTCCCAACGACATAAGTAGAAAAAGGGAGGAATCCCTGAGAAAATAATGCAGGGAGTTAGGAAGGAAGCTGAGAAGCAGGATCTCAAGGGTAGTAATCTCACGATTGCTGCCTGTGCCACGTAACAGTGAGGATAGGAATAGAATGAGGTGACAGATAAATGTGTGGCTGAAGAATTGAAGCAGGGACAGTAATTCAGGTTTCTGGATAATTGGGAACTCTTGGGACAGGTGGGAACTGTAGAAAAGGGGCAAGTTGCACGAGTCAAGGGGGTCCAATATTCTTGTGGGTGGCTGAAGGAAGGCCATAGTTGGGAGCTTAACATCAAAGGACAGGGAGGAAGGCACAGGCAGTGGTGTGGCTCTGTTGGTTAGAGATGGAATTACATCTTTAGGAAGAGGTGACATAGGGTCAGAGAATGTTGAATCTTTGTGGGTGGAGTTAAGAAATTGCAAGGGTAAAAAAAAATCATTATGGTTATCATTTATGGGCCTCCAAATAGCAGCCAAGATGTGGAGTTGAGATTGCAAAGGGAGCTGGAAAGGGCATGTAATAAGGGTAATGACACAATTGTAATGGGGGGGGGCTTCAATATGCAAAGGGAATGGGAAAATCAGGTTGGTGTTGCATTACAAAGGAGGGAATTTGTTGAATCCCTATGAGATGGATGTTTAGAGCAGCTTGTGCTTGGGTCTTCTTGGGGAAAGGATAGCTTAGATTGGGTGTTATGTAATAACCCAGATCTTATTAGGGAGATTAATGTAAAGGAACCCCCCGGAAGCAGTGGTCAAAATATAATCAAATTCATACTGGAATTTGAAAGGGAGAAGCACAAGTCACATGTATCAGTATCCCAATGGAATAAAGTGAAATACAGAGGCTTGAGAAAGGAGCTTTTCCAGGTGGATTGGAGGAGGATACTGGTGAGGATGATGGCAGAGCAGAGATGGCTGACTTTTCTGGGAATAGTTCACAAGGCACAGGATAGATATATCCCACAGAACAAGAAGTTCTCAAATGGCAGGGATAGGCAACAGTGGCTGACAAGGGAAATTAAGGACTACATAAAAGCCAAGGATAGGGCAAATAATGTAGCAAAAGTGAGTGGGAATTTGGGTGATTGGGAAGCTTTTAAATTCCAACAAAAGGCAACTAAAGAAGCTTTAAGAAGGGATAGAATGAAATATGAGGGCAAACTAGCCAATAATATAAAGCAGGATATCAATTTTTTTTCCAGTTATATAAAGAGTGAAAGGGAGGTGAGAGTTGATATTGGGCCACTGGAAAGTGATGCTGGTGAAGTAGTAATGGGAGACAAAGAAATGGGAAATGAATTTAACAGGTACTTTGCATCTGTCTTCACTTTGGAAGGCACTAGCAGTGTACCAGAGGTCCAAGAGTGTCAGGAAGCAAGAGTGAGCCCCATTACTATTACAAAGGAAAAGGTCCTAGGCAAAATCAAAGTTGTTAATGTGGATAAGTCACCTGAGCCAGATGGACAACATCCCAGAGTCCTGAGAGACGTTGCTGAAGAGATAACGGATGCATTGGTCATGATCTTTCAAGAATCATTTGATTCTGGCATGGTCCTGGAGGACTGGAAAATTGCAAATGTCACTCCACTCTCTAAGAAGGGAAGATGGCAAAGGAAAGGAAATTATAGGCCAGTTAGCCCAACCTCAGTGGTTGTGAAAATGTTGAAGTCTATTATTAAGGATGAGGTTTTGGGTATTTGAAGACTAGTGATAGTATAAGTCAAAGTCAGCATGGTTTCTGAGAAGGAAAATCTTGCCTGAAAAATCTGTTAAAGCTCTTTGAGGAAGAAACAAGAAAGTGGACAAAGGGGAGGCAGTGGATGTCATTTACTTGGGTTTTCAGAAGGCATTTGATAAGGTGCCTCACATGAGGCTGCTTAATAAGATAAATTCTTATGCCATTGCAGGAAAGGTACTGGCATGGACAGAGGAATGGCTGACAGGCAGGAGGCAGTGAGTGGGAATAAAAGGAGCCTTGTCTGGTTGGCTGCCAGTTGCTCTTCTTCAGGGGTCAGTATTAGGACCACTCCCTTTCAATTTCTTTGTCAATGACTTGGATAATGGAATTGATGACTTTGTGGCAATGTTTACGGACAACATGAAGACAGGTGGAAGGGTAAGAAGTGGTGAGGAAGCAATACGATTGCAGCGGGACAGACAAATTGGAAGAATAGGCAAAAGAGTGGCAGTCGGAATACAGTGTTGGGAGATGTATGATAACGCATTTTGGTAAAAGGAAAAAATAGTGTGGACTATTATTTAAATGTTCAAACATTAGAGGTGCAGAGGGACTTAGGAGTCCTCTTGCAAGACTCCTAGAAGGTTAATTTACAGGTTGAGTCTGTGGGAAAGAAGCCAAGTGCAACGTTGGCATTTATTTCCAGGATAACAGAATATAAGAGCAAGGAGATAATGCTGAGGCTTTATAAGACACTGGTTAGGCTACACTTGGGGTATTGCCAATGGTTTTGGGCCCCATGTCTCAGAAAGGATGTGTTGTCATTGGAGAGTGCCCAGAGGAGGTTGATGAGGATGATTCTAGGAATGAAGGGGTTAACATATGAGGAGCATTTGGCAGCTTTGGGCCAGTACTCACTGGAATTTAGAAGAATGCAGGGGGGATTTCATTGAAACCTACCAAATGTTGAAATGACTAGAGAGAGTGGATGTGGAAAGGATGTTTCCCATGGTGGGGGTATCCAGAACAATAGAGCACTGCTACAATATTGAGGGGCGACCCTTTAGAGCAGAGGTAAGGAGAAATTTTTCCAGCCAGAGAGTAGTGAATCTGTGGAATGCTCTGTCACAGACTGTGGTGGAGGCCAAGTCCATGGGTACATTTAAGGCGAAAGTTGATAGTTTCCTGATCAGTCAGGGCATCAAATGATATGTGAGAAGGCAGGTGTATGGGGTTGAGTGGGATCCACGATCAGCCGTGATGGAATGGCGGAGCCAACTTGATGGGCTGAATGGCCTAATTCTCTCCTATGTTTTATGGTCTTAACCAGTAAACAAGTCACTTTACACTGAAATGAACTTAGCTTCATTCTAATTTTGTTCTTCCTTGTAAATATTGTATATAATTTCTGTTTTATTTACTGTATACTTTTCTTGTGAATGTTGGTTACATAATTCTATGTGCCTGGAAGCTGCAGCAAGAGTGCACCCACGCATACAAGTACTTTGCTGACAACACTACACTGATTGGCCTAATCTCAAATACTAATGAGGCAGCCTACAGAGAGGAAGTCATCACCCTGACACAGTGATGTCAAGAAAACAACCTCCCCCTCAACGTCGCAAAAACAAAGGAGCTGGTTGTGGACTACAGGAGGAATGGAGACAGGCTATTGACATCCATGGATCTGGGATTGAGAAGGTGAACAGCTTTAAGTTTCTCAGCATAAACATTAACGAGGATCTCATGTGGTTTGTATATACCAGCTGTGCGGTGAAAAAAGCACAACAGTGTCTCTTTCACCTCAGACGTTTGAAGAAGTTTGGTATGGGCCCCCAACTCCTAAGGAACTTCTATAGGGGCACAATTGAGAGCATCCTAACTGGCTGCATCACTGCCTGGCATGGGAACTGTACTTCCCTCGATCGCAGGACTCTGCAGAGAGTGGTGTGGACAGCCCAGTACATCTGTAGATGAAAACTTCACATGACTGAGGACATTTACAAAAACAGGTGTGTAAAAAGGACCTAAAGGATCATTGGGGACCCAAGTCACCCCAACCACACATTGTTCCAGCTGCTAGCATTCAAAAGCAAGGACCAATAGGCTCCACCAGACTGTTTAACGCATGCTGACTCATCTGTATTTCTATGTTATACTGACTATCCTGTTGTACATACTATAAAATCAACTGTAAGTAATGAAGTCAATTCAATTCAATTGTGGATCTGAGAATAAACTCAACTTTGAATTAAAACCTGGTCTGCTACCCACTTACACTTAAATGTTAACATTGTCTTTGCTCTTGAATTGTCATTTGATTGATGTGATGCCATCAGTCAAATTTCAATATATAGAGAAAAATATATGTAATGATGCACAAACAATAGATCTGAATCGCTAAAGCATTCTGTCATCATCCAGAGTGGTCTTTAGTTCAACTCCAGATGCAGGGCCACATATTCTGTACCTTTATAGGGTATAAACCCCTTCTCCAAGAATAACTGACTGGTAGAACAGCTCTAGAACAGACCTTCAGTGCACAATGTCTGTATTGACTTTGTTAACAATTTAAACTAGTCCCATCTGGCCTATATTCCCCCTTCCTGTGTCTATACATGGGTCTGTCTAAATGCCTCTTAAATGTTACTAACATATCTGATTCTACTAACCCCCCTTGCTGTGCCTTCCAGGCACCTACTGAATGTATCTATTCTATCCATTCCTGACCAGTGCCATTCCCCACTATAAATCATTCTATCTAGAAGTTGCTTATCTGCAGTGCTCAGCAACGAAATGCGTGAGAACAATTAAGCTAAATTATAATAGACTATAACAAAAAATAGTACTCTGACAAAGGGTCTCAGCCCCAAACATCGACTGCACTTCTCCCTATAGATGCTGCCTGGCCTGCTGCGTTCCACCAGCATTTTGTGTGTGTTGCTCTTCCATGAGGATTGGGATAGGGCCAATGAGGTGATTTAACTCACTTTTGTTGAAGATGGTTATTACCTGGGGCTTGTATGATGCAAGTGTTAAATTATATATAACAGGACGAATGATTCAGTAACCTTTGTGATGGTGGATATTTCAGGGGGCTGATGAAGTAGTTCAGTCACTCCATGTTCCTACCTGGAGACAGCTGTAAGTGCTCCAGTTTTGTGCATAGCATTCACGTGTTGTGGCTCAGCACCATTTGGGGTTGTAATGTTCTTTAAGCCTCCTTTTCCTATTAGCTCCTAGAAATGCACACTGCTATAAATGATAGGATGTGAGAGAGCATTGACCTGGTTGTGGTTTAGTGTGAAGGTTGTGGGCCAACGGCAGCAACAGTAAAGCACACCTCCATTATGTATAAGCTCATGCTCAATGGAAGGGCTGGTGCTAGGCATCTCTGGACAAGAGACTGCAAGGCTGCCCACGTTGTCCCCACCATTACAAGTGCCTTGACCCTGGGGCCAACAACTTCCTGATCTGTTGTTATTTCTGTCAACCTGGACCCAACACAATTGGGCTAGATAAGCAGGTCTTCAGGAAAATCAATGATGAAGCTGCAACAAGCTGTAAAGATAATCCTTCTCAGAAAGCACCTCTCTGACAACCTGTCAACCCAGTTGTCCCAAAACAACAGGAGCCACAAGTTTCCACTATGTCTGGGCTGCTTAGAAGTCCACCCTAATTGGCAGCAGTGAAGAGACTCCTGGCTTCCCTGAGAGAAGACGGATCCAATGAGAATGACCATTGTTAAGCCAGTATCCACTGCACTCATGCACAGCACTTAGAGTCACAGAATTACTGAGCAAGGGAACAGACCTTTTGACCCAAATCGCCCACACCAACTTATCCAAACCAACTATAGTGCCCACTTATCCAAACCAACTATAGAGCCCACTTATCCAAACCAACTATACTGCCCAATTAACCAAAACAACTATAGAGCCCACTTATCCAAACCAACTATAGAGCCCGCTTATCCAAACCAACTATAGTGCCCACTTATCCATACCAACTATAGTGCCCACTTATCCATACCAACTATAGAGCCCACTTATCCAAACCAACTGTATCCATAGTGCCCACTTATCCATACCAACTATAGTGCCCACTTATCCATACCAACTATAGTGCCCACTTATCCAAACCAACTATAGTGCCCACTTATCCAAACCAACTATATGCATAGTGCCCACTTATCCATACCAACTATAGTGCCCACTTATCCAAACCAACTATAGAGCCCACTTATCCATACCAACTATAGTGCCCACTTATCCATACCAACTATAGAGCCCACTTATCCATACCAACTATAGTGCCCACTTATCCAAACCAACTATAGAGCCCACTTATCCATACCAACTATAGTGCCCACTTATCCAAACCAACTATAGTGCCCACTTATCCAAACCAACTATAGTGCCCACTTATCCAAACCAACTATATCTATAGTGCCCACTTACCCAAAACAAATATAGTGCCCACTTATCCATACCAACTATAGTGCCCACTTATCCAAACCAACTGTATCCATAGTGCCCACTTATCCAAACCAACTATAGAGCCCACTTATCCATACCAACTATAGAGACCACTTATCCATACCAACTAAAGTGCCCACTTATCCATACCAACAATAGAGCCCACTTATCCATACCAACTATAGTGCCCACTTATCCATACCAACTATAGTGCCCATTTATCCATACCAACTATAGTGCCCACTTATCCAAAGCAACTATATCCATAGTGCCCACTTATCCAAACCAACTATAGTGCCCACTTATCCAAACCAACTATAGTGCCCACTTATCCATACCAACTACAATGCCCACTTATCCAAACCAACTATAGTGCCCACTTATCCAAACCAACTATAGTGCCCACTTATCCATACCAACTATAGTGCCCACTTATCCAAACCAACTATAGTGCCCACTTATCCATACCAACTATAGTGCCCACTTATCCAAACCAACTGTATCCATAGTGCCCACTTATCCAAACCAACTATAGTGCCCACTTATCCATACCAACTATACAGCCCACTTATCCAAACCAACTATAGAGCCCACTTATCCATACCAACTATAGTGCCCACTTCTCCAAACCAACTATAGTGCCCACTTATCCAAATCAACAATATCAATAGTGCCCACTTATCCAAACCAACTATAGTGCCCACTTATCCAAACCAACAATATCAATAGTGCCCACTTATCCAAACCAACTATAGTGCCCACTTATCCAAACCAACTATAGTGCCCACTTATCCATACCAACTATATCCATAGTGCCCACTTATCCAAACCAACTATAGTGCCCACTTATCCATACCAACTCTGTCCATAGTGCCCACTTATCCAAACCAACTGTATCCATAGTGCCCACTTATCCAAACCAACTATAGTGCCCACTTACCCATACCAACTATAGTGCCCACTTATCCAAACCAACTATAGTGCCCACTTATCCATACCAACTATAGTGCCCACTTATCCAAACCAACTATAGAGCCCACTGATCCAAACCAACTATAGTGCCCACTTATCCATAGCAACTATAGTGCCCACTTATCCATAGCAACTATAGTGCCCACTTATCCAAACCAACTATAGTGCCCACTTACCCAAACCAACTGTATCCATAGTGCCCACTTATCCAAACCAACTATAGTGCCCACTTATCCATACCAACTATAGTGCCCACTTATCCAAGCCAACTGTATTCATAGTGCCCACTTATCCATACCAACTATAGTGCCCACTTATCCAAACCAACTATTGTGCCCACTTATCCAAACCAACTGTATCCATAGTGCCCACTTATCCATACCAACTATAGTGCCCACTTATCCGTACCAACTATAGTGCCCACTTATCCAAACCAACTATATCCATAGTGCCCACTTATTCAAACGAACTATAGTGCCCACTTATCCAAACCAACTATAGTGCCCACTTATCCATACCAACTATAGTGCCCACTTATCCAAACCAACCATAGTGCCCACTTATCCATACCAACTATAGTGCCCACTTATCCAAACCAACTATAGAGCCCACTGATCCAAACCAACTATAGTGCCCACTTATCCATAGCAACTATAGTGCCCACTTATCCATACCAACTATAGTGCCCACTTATCCAAACCAACAATAGTGCCCACTTATCCAAACCAACTGTATCCATAGTGCCCACTTATCCATACCAACTATAGTGCCAACTTATCCAAACCAACTATAGTGCCCACTTATCCATACCAACTATAGTGCCCACTTATCCAAACCAACTGTATCCATAGTGCCCACTTCTCCATACCAACTATAGTGCCCACTTATCCAAACCAACTATAGTGCCCACTTATCCAAACCAACTGTATCCATAGTGCCCACTTATCCATACCAACTATAGTGCCCACTTATCCATACCAACTATAGTGCCCACTTATCCAAACCAACTATATCCATAGTGCCCACTTATCCAAACCAACTATAGTGCCCACTTATCCAAACCAACTATAGAGACCACTTATCCAAACCAACTATATCCATAGTGCCCACTTATCCAAACGAACTATAGTGCCCACTTATCCAAACCAACTATAGTGCCCACTTATCCAAACCAACTGTATTCATAGTGCCCACTTATCCATACCAACTACAGTGCCCACTTATCCAAACCAACTATAGTGCCCACTTATCCAAACCAACTGTATCCATAGTGCCCACTTATCCAAACCAACTATAGTGCCCAATTATCCATACCAACTATAGTGCCCACTTATCCAAACCAACTATAGTGCCCACTTATCCATACCAACTATAGTGCCCACTTATCCAAACCAACTATAGAGCCCAGTGATCCAAACCAACTATAGTGCCCACTTATCCATAGCAACTATAGTGCCCACTTATCCATACCAACTATAGTGCCCACTTATCCAAACCAACTATAGTGCCCACTTATCCAAACCAACTGTATCCATAGTGCCCACTTATCCAAACCAACTATAGTGCCCACTTCTCCATACCAACTATAGTGCCCACTTATCCAAACCAACTGTATTCATAGTGCCCACTTATCCATACCAACTATAGTGCCCACTTATCCAAACCAACTATAGTGCCCACTTATCCAAACCAACTGTATCCATAGTGCCCAATTATCCATACCAACTATAGTGCCCACTTATCCATACCAACTATAGTGCCCACTTATCCAAACCAACTATATCCATAGTGCCCACTTATCCAAAACAACTATAGTGCCCACTTATCCAAACCAACTATAGAGCCCACTTATCCAAACCAACTATATCCATAGTGCCCACTTATCCAAACGAACTATAGTGCCCACTTATCCAAACCAACAATAGTGCCCACTTATCCATACCAACTATAGTGCCCACTTATCCAAACCAACTATAGTGCCCACTTATCCATACCAACTATAGTGCCCACTTATCCAAACCAACTATAGAGCCCACTGATCCAAACCAACTATAGTGCCCACTTATCCATAGCAACTATAGTGCCCACTTATCCATACCAACTATAGTGCCCACTTATCCAAACCAACTATAGTGCCCACTTATCCAAACCAACTGTATCCATAGTGCCCACTTATCCATACCAACTATAGTGCCCACTTATCCAAACCAACTATAGTGCCCACTTATCCATACCAACTATAGTGACCACTTATCCAAACCAACTGTATCCATAGTGCCCACTTATCCATACCAACTATAGTGCCCACTTATCCAAACCAACTATAGTGCCCACTTATCCAAACCAACTATAGTGCCCACTTATCCATACCAACTATAGTGCCCACTTATCCAAACCAACTATAGAGCCCACTGATCCAAACCAACTATAGTGCCCACTTATCCATAGCAACTATAGTGCCCACTTATCCATACCAACTATAGTGCCCACTTACCCAAACCAACTGTATCCATAGTGCCCACTTATCCAAACCAACTATAGTGCCCACTTATCCATACCAACTATAGTGCCCACTTATCCAAACCAACTGTATTCATAGTGCCCACTTATCCATACCAACTATAGTGCCCACTTATCCAAACCAACTATTGTGCCCACTTATCCAAACCAACTGTATCCATAGTGCCCACTTATCCATACCAACTATAGTGCCCACTTATCCATACCAGCTATAGTGCCCACTTATCCAAACCAACTATATCCATAGTGCGCACTTATCCAAACCAACTATAGTGCCCACTTATCCAAAACAACTATAGAGCCCACTTATCCAAACCAACTATATCCATAGTGCCCACTTATTCAAACGAACTATAGTGCCCACTTATCCAAACCAACTATAGTGCCCACTTATCCATACCAACTATAGTGCCCACTTATCCAAACCAACCATAGTGCCCACTTATCCATACCAACTATAGTGCCCACTTATCCAAACCAACTATAGAGCCCACTGATCCAAACCAACTATAGTGCCCACTTATCCATAGCAACTATAGTGCCCACTTATCCATACCAACTATAGTGCCCACTTATCCAAACCAACAATAGTGCCCACTTATCCAAACCAACTGTATCCATAGTGCCCACTTATCCATACCAACTATAGTGCCAACTTATCCAAACCAACTATAGTGCCCACTTATCCATACCAACTATAGTGCCCACTTATCCAAACCAACTGTATCCATAGTGCCCACTTCTCCATACCAACTATAGTGCCCACTTATCCAAACCAACTATAGTGCCCACTTATCCAAACCAACTGTATCCATAGTGCCCACTTATCCATACCAACTATAGTGCCCACTTATCCATACCAACTATAGTGCCCACTTATCCAAACCAACTATATCCATAGTGCCCACTTATCCAAACCAACTATAGTGCCCACTTATCCAAACCAACTATAGAGCCCACTTATCCAAACCAACTATATCCATAGTGCCCACTTATCCAAACGAACTATAGTGCCCACTTATCCAAACCAACTATAGTGCCCACTTATCCAAACCAACTGTATTCATAGTGCCCACTTATCCATACCAACTATAGTGCCCACTTATCCAAACCAACTATAGTGCCCACTTATCCAAACCAACTGTATCCATAGTGCCCACTTATCCAAACCAACTATAGTGCCCACTTATCCATACCAACTATAGTGCCCACTTATCCAAACCAACTATAGTGCCCACTTATCCATACCAACTATAGTGCCCACTTATCCAAACCAACTATAGAGCCCAGTGATCCAAACCAACTATAGTGCCCACTTATCCATAGCAACTATAGTGCCCACTTATCCATACCAACTATAGTGCCCACTTATCCAAACCAACTATAGTGCCCACTTATCCAAACCAACTGTATCCATAGTGCCCACTTATCCAAACCAACTATAGTGCCCACTTCTCCATACCAACTATAGTGCCCACTTATCCAAACCAACTGTATTCATAGTGCCCACTTATCCATACCAACTATAGTGCCCACTTATCCAAACCAACTATAGTGCCCACTTATCCAAACCAACTGTATCCATAGTGCCCACTTATCCATACCAACTATAGTGCCCACTTATCCAAACGAACTATAGTGCCCACTTATCCAAACCAACAATAGTGCCCACTTATCCATACCAACTATAGTGCCCACTTATCCAAACCAACTATAGTGCCCACTTATCCATACCAACTATAGTGCCCACTTATCCAAACCAACTATAGAGCCCACTGATCCAAACCAACTATAGTGCCCACTTATCCATAGCAACTATAGTGCCCACTTATCCATACCAACTATAGTGCCCACTTATCCAAACCAACTATAGTGCCCACTTATCCAAACCAACTGTATCCATAGTGCCCACTTATCCATACCAACTATAGTGCCCACTTATCCAAACCAACTATAGTGCCCACTTATCCATACCAACTATAGTGCCCACTTATCCAAACCAACTGTATCCATAGCGCCCACTTATCCATACCAACTATAGTGCCCACTTATCCAAACCAACTATAGTGCCCACTTATCCAAACCAACTGTATCCATAGTGCCCACTTATCCATACCAAATATAGTGCCCACTTATCCATACCAACTATAGTGCCCACTTATCCAAACCAACTATATCCATAGTGCCCACTTATCCAAACCAACTATAGTGCCCACTTATCCAAACCAACTATAGAGCCCACTTATCCAAACCAACTATAGTGCCCACTTATCCAAACCAACTGTATCCATAGAGCCCACTTATCCATACCAACTATAGTGCCCACTTATCCAAACCAACTATAGTGCCCACTTATCCAAACCAACTATAGTGCCCACTTATCCAAACCAACTATATTGCCACTTATCCAAACCAACTATAGTGCCCACTTATCCATACCAACTATAGTGCCCACTTATCTAAACCAACTATAGTGCCCACTTATCCAAACCAACTATAGTGCCCACTTATCCAAACCAACTATATCCATAGTGCCCACTTATCCAAACCAACTATATCCATAGTGCCCACTTATCCATACCAAATATAGTGCCCACTTATCCAAACCAACTATAGTGCCCACTTATCCAAACCAACTATAGTGCCGACTTATCCATACCAACTATAGTGCCCACTTATCCAAACCAACTATAGTCCCCACTTATCCATGCCAACTATACTGCCCACTTATCCAAACCAACAATAGTGCCCACTTATCCATACCAAATATAGTGCCCACTTATCCAAACCAACTGTATCCATAGAGCCCACTTATCCATACCAACTATAGTGCCCACTTATCCAAACCAACTATAGTGCCCACTTATCCAAACCAACTATAGTGCCCACTTATCCAAACCAACTATATTGCCACTTATCCAAACCAACTATAGTGCCCACTTATCCATACCAACTATAGTGCCCACTTATCTAAACCAACTATAGTGCCCACTTATCCAAACCAACTATAGTGCCCACTTATCCAAACCAACTATATCCATAGTGCCCACTTATCCAAACCAACTATATCCATAGTGCCCACTTATCCATACCAAATATAGTGCCCACTTATCCAAACCAACTATAGTGCCCACTTATCCAAACCAACTATAGTGCCGACTTATCCATACCAACTATAGTGCCCACTTATCCAAACCAACTATAGTCCCCACTTATCCATGCCAACTATACTGCCCACTTATCCAAACCAACAATAGTGCCCACTTATCCATACCAAATATAGTGCCCACTTATCCATACCAACTACATCCATAGTGCCCCTTTATCCAAACCAACTATAGTGCCCACTTATCCATACCAACTATAGTGCCCACTTATCCATACCAACTATAGTACCCACATATCCAAACCAACTATAGTGCCCACTTATCCATACCAATTATAGTGCCCACTTATCCAAACCAACTATAGTGCCCACTTATCCATACCAACTATAGTGCCCACTTATCCATACCAACTATATCCATAGTGCCCACTTATCCAAACCAACTATAGTGCCCACTTATCCATCCCAACTATATCCATAGTGCCCACTTATCCATACCAACTATATCCATAGTGCCCACTTATCCAAACCAACTATATCCATAGTGCCCACTTATCCAAACCAACTATAGTGCCCACTTATCCAAACCAACTATATCCATAGTGCCCATTTATCCAAACCAACTATAGTGCCCACTTATCCATACCAACTACAGTGCCCACTAATCCAAACCAACTGTATCCATAGTGCCCACTTATCCAAACCAACTATAGAGCCCACTTATCCATACCAACTATAGAGCCCACTTATCCAAACCAACTAAAGTGCCCAGTTATCCATACCAACTATAGAGCCCACTTATCCATACCAACTATAGAGCCCACTTATCCATACCAACTATAGTGCCCACTTATCCATACCAACTATATCCATAGTGCCCAATTATCCAAACCAAATATAGTGCCCACTTATCCATCCCAACTATATCCATAGTGCCCACTTATCCATACCAACTATATCCATAGTGCCCACTTATCCAAACCAACTATATCCATAGTGCCCACTTATCCAAACCAACTATAGTGCCCACTTATCCAAACCAACTATAGAGCGCACTTATCCAAACCAACTATGGTGCCCACTTATCCATACCAACTATATCCATAGTGCCCAATTATCCAAACCAAATATAGTGCCCACTTATCCATCCCAACTATATCCATAGTGCCCACTTATCCATACCAACTATATCCATAGTGCCCACTTATCCAAACCAACTATATCCATAGTGCCCACTTATCCAAACCAACTATAGTGCCCACTTATCCAAACCAACTATATCCATAGTGCCCACTTATCCATACCAACTATAGTGTCCACTTATCCAAACCAACTGTATACATAGTGCCCACTTATCCAAACCAACTATAGTGCCCACTTATCCATACCAACTATAGTGCCCACTTATCCATACCAACTATATCCATAGTGCCCAATTATCCAAACCAAATATAGTGCCCACTTATCCATCCCAACTATATCCATAGTGCCCACTTATCCATACCAACTATATCCATAGTGCCCACTTATCCAAACCAACTATATCCATAGTGCCCACTTATCCAAACCAACTACAGTGCCCACTTATCCAAACCAACTATAGAGCGCACTTATCCAAACCAACTATAGTGCCCACTTATCCATACCAACTATATCCATAGTGCCCAATTATCCAAACCAACTATAGTGCCCACTTATCCAAACCAACTATATCCATAGTGCCCACTTATCCAAACCAACTATAGTGCCCACTTATCCATACCAACTATAGTGCCCACTTATCCATACCAACTATATCCATAGTGCCCAATTATCCATACCAAATATAGCGCCCACTTATCCATCCCAACTATATCCATAGTGCCCACTTATCCATACCAACTATATCCATAGTGCCCAATTATCCAAACCAAATATAGTGCCCACTTATCCATCCCAACTATATCCATAGTGCCCACTTATCCATACCAACTATATCCATAGTGCCCACTTATCCAAACCAACTATATCCATAGTGCCCACTTATCCAAACCAACTATAGTGCCCACTTATCCAAATCAACTATATCCATAGTGCCCACTTATCCAAAACAACTATATCCATAGTGCCCACTTATCCAAACCAACTATAGTGCCCACTTATTCAAACCAACTATATCCATAGTGCCCACTTATCCAAACCAACTATAGTGCCCACTTATCCATACCAACTATAGTGCCCACTTATCCATACCAACTATATCCATAGTGCCCAATTATCCAAACCAAATATAGTGCCCACTTATCCATCCCAACTATATCCATAGTGCCCACTTATCCATACCAACTATATCCATAGTGCCCACTTATCCAAACCAACTATATCCATAGTGCCCACTTATCCAAACCAACTATAGTGCCCACTTATCCAAACCAACTATATCCATAGTGCCCACTTATCCATACCAACTATAGTGTCCACTTATCCAAACCAACTGTATACATAGTGCCCACTTATCCAAACCAAGTATAGAGCCCACTTATCCATACCAACTATAGAGCCCACTTATCCAAACCAACTAAAGTGCCCAATTATCCATACCAACTATAGAGCCCACTTATCCAAACCAACTATAGAGCCCACTTATCCAAACCAACTATAGTGCCCACTTATCCATACCAACTATAGTGCCCACTTATCCATACCAACTATATCCATAGTGCCCACTTATCCAAACCAACTATAGTGCCCACTTATCCAAACCAACTATAGTGCCCACTTATCCAAATCAACTATATCCATAGTGCCCACTTATCCAAAACAACTATATCCATAGTGCCCACTTATCCAAACCAACTATAGTGCCCACTTATCCAAACCAACTATATCCATAGTGCCCACTTATCCAAACCAACTATAGTGCCCACTTATCCATACCAACTATAGTGCCCACTTATCCAAACCAACTGTATCCATAGTGCCCACTTATCCAAACCAACTATAGAGCCCACTTATCCATACCAACTATAGAGCCCACTTATCCAAACCAACTAAAGTGCCCACTTATCCATACCAACTATAGAGCCCACTTATCCATACCAACTATAGAGCCCACTTATCCAAACCAACTATAGAGCCCACTTATCCATACCAACTATAGTGCCCACTTATCCATACCAACTATAGAGCCCACTTATCCATACCAACTATAGTGCCCACTTATCCATACCAACTATAGTGCCCACTTATCCATACCAACTATAGTGCCCACTTATCCAAACCAACTATATCCATAGTTCCCACTTATCCAAACCAACTATAGTGCCCACTTATCCAAACCAACTATAGTGCCCACTTATCCATACCAACTATAGTGCCCACTTATCCACCAACTATAGTGCCCACTTATCCAAACCAACTATAGTGCCCACTTATCCATACCAACTATAGTGCCCACTTATCCAAACCAACTATATCCATAGTGCCCACTTATCCAAACCAACTATAGTGCCCACTTATCCATACCAACTATAGTGCCCACTTATCCAAACCAACTGTATCCATAGTGCCCACTTATCCAAACCAACTATAGTGCCCACTTATCCAAACCAACTATAGTGCCCACTTATCCAAATCAACTATATTCATAGTGCCCACTTATCCAAAACAACTATATCCATAGTGCCCACTTATCCAAACCAACTATAGTGCCCACTTATCCAAACCAACTATATCCATAGTGCCCACTTATCCAAACCAACTATAGTGCCCACTTATCCATACCAACTATAGTGCCCACTTATCCATACCAACTGTATCCATAGTGCCCACTTATCCAAACCAACTATAGAGCCCACTTATCCATACCAACGATAGAGCCCACTTATCCAAACCAACTATAGAGCCCACTTATCCATACCAAATATAGTGCCCACTTATCCATACCAACTAAAGTGCCCACTTATCCATAAAAACTATAGAGCCCACTTATCCATACCAACTATAGTGCCCACTTATCCATACCAACTATAGTGCCCACTTATCCATACCAACTATAGTGCCCACTTATCCAAACCAACTATATCCATAGTTCCCACTTATCCAAACCAACTATAGTGCCCACTTATCCAAACCAACTATAGTGCCCACTTATCCATACCAACTATAGTGCCCACTTATCCGAACCAACTATAGTGCCCACTTATCCAAACCAACTGTAGTGCCCACTTATCCATACCAACTATAGTGCCCACTTATCCAAACCAACTATATCCATAGTGCCCACTTATCCAAACCAACTATAGTGCCCACTTATCCATACCAACTATAGTGCCCACTTATCCAAACCAACTGTATCCATAGTGCCCACTTATCCAAACCAACTATAGTGCCCACTTATCCATACCAACTATAGAGCCCACTTATCCAAACCAACTATAGTGCCCACTTATCCAAATCAACAATATCCATAGTGCCCACTTATCCAAACCAACTATAGTGCCCACTTATCCAAACCAACTATAGTGCCCACTTATCCATACCAACTATAGTGCCCACTTATCCAAACCAACTATAGTGCCCACTTATCCAAATCAACAATATCCATAGTGCCCACTTATCCAAACCAACTATAGTGCCCACTTATCTAAACCAACTATAGTGCCCACTTATCCATACCAACTATAGTGCCCACTTATCCAAACCAACTATAGTGCCCACTTATCCATACCAACTATAGTGCCCACTTATCCAAACCAACTGTATCCATAGTGCCCACTTATCCAAACCAACTATAGTGCCCACTTATCCATACCAACTATAGAGCCCACTTATCCAAACCAACTATAGTGCCCACTTATCCAAATCAACAATATCCATAGTGCCCACTTATCCAAACCAACTATAGTGCCCACTTATCCAAACCAACCATAGTGCCCACTTATCCATACCAACTATAGTGCCCACTTATCCAAACCAACTATAGTGCCCACTTATCCAAATCAACAATATCCATAGTGCCCACTTATCCAAACCAACTATAGTGCCCACTTATCCAAACCAACTATAGTGCCAACTTATCCATACCAACTATAGTGCCCACTTATCGAAAACAACTATAGTGCCCACTTATCCATACCAACTATAGTGCCCACTTATCCAAACCAACTGTATCCATAGTGCCCACTTATCCAAACCAACTATAGTGCCCACTTATCCATACCAACTATAGAGCCCTCTTATCCAAACCAACTATAGTGCCCACTTATCCAAATCAACAATATCCATAGTGCCCACTTATCCAAACCAACTATAGTGCCCACTTATCCAAACCAACTATAGTGCCCACTTATCCATACCAACTATAGTGCCCACTTATCCAAACCAACTATAGTGCCCACTTATCCAAATCAACAATATCCATAGTGCCCACTTATCCAAACCAACTATAGTGCCCACTTATCCAAACCAACTATAGTGCCCACTTATCCATACCAACTATATCCATAGTGCCCACTTATCCAAACCAACTATAGTGCCCACTTATCCATACCAACTATGTCCATAGTGCCCACTTCTCCAAACCAACTGTATCCATAGTGCCCACTTATCCAAACCAACTATAGTGCCCACTTATCCATACCAACGATAGTGCCCACTTATCCACACCAACTATAGTGCCCACTTATCCAAACCAACTATAGTGCCCACTTATCCAAACCAACTGTATCCATAGTGCCCACTTATCCATACCAACTATAGTGCCCACATATCCAAACCAACTATAGTGCCCACTTATCCATACCAACTATAGTGCCCACTTATCCAAACCAACTGTATCCATAGTGCCCACTTATCCATACCAACTATAGTGCCCACTTATCCAAACCAACTATAGTGCCCACTTATCCAAACCAACTATAGAGCCCACTTATCCAAAACAAATATATCCATAGTGCCCACTTATCCAAACGAACTATAGTGCCCACTTATCCAAACCAACTATAGTGCCCACTTATCCAAACCAACTATATCCATAGTGCCCACTTATCAAAACCAACTATATCCATAGTGCCCACTTATCCACACCAACTATAGTGCCCACTTATCCAAACCAACTGTAGTGCCCACTTATCCAAACCAACTATAGTGCCCACTTATCCATACCAACTATAGTGCCCACTTATCCATACCAACTATATCCATAGTGCCCACTTATCCAAACCAACTATAGTACCCACTTATCCATCCCAACTATATCCATAGTGCCCACTTATCCATACCAACTATAGTGCCCGCTTATCCAAACCAACTATATCCATAGTGCCCACTTATCCAAACCAACTATAGTGCCCATTTATCCAAACCAACTATATCCATAGTGCCCACTTATCCAAACCAACTATATCCACAGTGCCCACTTATCTATACCAACTATATCCATAGTGCCCACTTATCCAAACCAACTATAGTGCCCACTTATCGAAACCAACTATAGTGCCCACTTATCCAAACCAACTATAGTGCCCACTTATCCAAATCAACTATATCCATAGTGCCCACTTATCCAAAACAACTATATCCATTGTGCCCACTTATCCAAACCAACTATAGTGCCCACTTATCCAAACCAACTATATCCATAGTGCCCACTTATCCAAACCAACTATAGTGCCCACTTATCCATACCAACTATAGTGCCCACTTATCCAAACCAACTGTATCCATAGTGCCCACTTATCCAAACCAACTATAGAGCCCACTTATCCATACCAACTATAGAGCCCACTTATCCAAACCAACTAAAGTGCCCACTTATCCATACCAACTATAGAGCCCACTTATCCATACCAACTATAGAGCCCACTTATCCAAACCAACTATAGAGCCCACTTATCCATACCAACTATAGTGCGCACTTATCCATAACAACTAAAGTGCCCACTTATCCATACCAACTATAGAGCCCACTTATCCATACCAACTATAATGCCCACTTATCCATACCAACTATAGTGCCCACTTATCCAAACCAACTATATCCATAGTTCCCACTTATCCAAACCAACTATAGTGCCCACTTATCCAAACCAACTATAGTGCCCACTTATCCATACCAACTATAGTGCCCACTTATCCAAACCAACTATAGTGCCCACTTATCCAAACCAACTATAGTGCCCACTTATCCATACCAACTATAGTGCCCACTTATCCAAACCAACTATATCCATAGTGCCCACTTATCCAAACCAACTATAGTGCCCACTTATCCATACCAACTATAGTGCCCACTTATCCATACCAACTATATCCATAGTGCCCACTTATCCAAACCAACTATAGTGCCCACTTATCCATACCAACTATGTCCATAGTGCCCACTTCTCCAAACCAACTGTATCCATAGTGCCCACTTATCCAAACCAACTATAGTGCCCACTTATCCATACCAACGATAGTACCCACTTATCCACACCAACTATAGTGCCCACTTATCCAAACCAACTATAGTGCCCACTTATCCAAACCAACTGTATCCATAGTGCCCACTTATCCATACCAACTATAGTGCCCACATATCCAAACCAACTATAGTGCCCACTTATCCATACCAACTATAGTGCCCACTTATCCAAACCAACTGTATCCATAGTGCCCACTTATCCATACCAACTATAGTGCCCACTTATCCAAACCAACTATAGTGCCCACTTATCCAAACCAACTATAGAGCCCACTTATCCAAAACAACTATATCCATAGTGCCCACTTATCCAAACGAACTATAGTGCCCACTTATCCAAACCAACTATAGTGCCCACTTATCCAAACCAACTATATCCATAGTGCCCACTTATCAAAACCAACTATATCCATAGTGCCCACTTATCCACACCAACTATAGTGCCCACTTATCCAAACCAACTGTAGTGCCCACTTATCCAAACCAACTATAGTGCCCACTTATCCATACCAACTATAGTGCCCACTTATCCAAACCAACTATAGTGCCCACTTATCCAAACCAACTATAGTGCCCACTTATCCATACCAACTATAGTGCCCACTTATCCAAACCAACTATAGTGCCCACTTATCCAAACCAACTATATCCATAGTGCCCACTTATCCAAACCAACTATAGTGCCCACTTATCCATACCAACTATAGTGCCCACTTATCCAAACCAACTGTATCCATAGTGCCCACTTATCCAAACCAACTATAGAGCCCACTTATCCATACCAACTATAGAGCCCACTTATCCAAACCAACTAAAGTGCCCACTTATCCATACCAACTATAGAGCCCACTTATCCATACCAACTATAGAGCCCACTTATCCAAACCAACTATAGAGCCCACTTATCCATACCAACTATAGTGCGCACTTATCCATAACAACTAAAGTGCCCACTTATCCATACCAACTATAGAGCCCACTTATCCATACCAACTATAGTGCCCACTTATCCAAACCAACTATATCCATAGTTCCCACTTATCCAAACCAACTATAGTGCCCACTTATCCAAACCAACTATAGTGCCCACTTATCCATACCAACTATAGTGCCCACTTATCCAAACCAACTATAGTGCCCACTTATCCAAACCAACTATAGTGCCCACTTATCCATACCAACTATAGTGCCCACTTATCCAAACCAACTATATCCATAGTGCCCACTTATCCAAACCAACTATAGTGCCCACTTATCCATACCAACTATAGTGCCCACTTATCCAAACCAACTGTATCCATAGTGCCCACTTATCCAAACCAACTATAGTGCCCACTTAACCATACCAACTATAGAGCCCACTTATCCAAACCAACTATAGAGCCCATTTATCCATACAAACTATAGTGCCCACTTATACATACCAACTATAGTGCCCACTTATCCAAACCAACTATAGTGCCCACTTATCCAAATCAACAATATCCATAGTGCCCACTTATCCAAACCAACTATAGTGCCCACTTATCCAAACCAACTATAGTGCCCACTTATCCATACCAACTATATCCATAGTGCCCACTTATCCAAACCAACTATAGTGCCCACTTATCCATACCAACTATGTCCATAGTGCCCACTTATCCAAACCAACTGTATCCATAGTGCCCACTTATCCAAACCAACTATAGTGCCCACTTATCCATACCAACTATAGTGCCCACTTATCCAAACCAACTATAGTGCCCACTTATCCATACCAACTATAGTGCCCACTTATCCAAACCAACTATAGAGCCGACTTATCCATACCAACTATAGTGCCCACTTATCCAAACCAACTATAGTGCCCACTTATCCATACCAACTATAGTGCCCACTTATCCACACCAACTATAGTGCCCACTTACCCAAACCAACTATAGTGCCCACTTATCCAAGCCAACTGTATCCATAGTGCCCACTTATCCATACCAACTATAGTGCCCACTTATCCAAACCAACTATAGTGCCCACTTATCCATACCAACTATAGTGCCCACTTATCCAAACCAACTGTATCCATAGTGCCCACTTATCCATACCAACTATAGTGCCCACTTATCCAAACCAACTATAGTGCCCACTTATCCAAACCAACTGTATCCATAGTGCCCACTTATCCATACCAACTATAGTGCCCACTTATCCAAACCAACTATAGTGCCCACTTATCCAAACCAACTATAGAGCCCACTTATCCAAACCAACTATATCCATAGTGCCCACTTATCCAAACGAAATATAGTGCCCACTTATCCAAACCAACTATAGTGCCCACTTATCCAAACCAACTATATCCATAGTGCCCACTTATCAAAACCAACTATATCATAGTGCCCACTTATCCATACCAACTATAGCGCCCACTTATCCATACCAACTATAGTGCCCACTTATCCAAACCAACTATAGTGCCCACTTATCCAAACCAACTATAGTGCCCACTTATCCACACCAACTATAGTGCCCACTTATCCAAACCAACTGTAGTGCCCACTTATCCAAACCAACTATAGTGCCCATTTATCCATACCAAATATAGTGCCCACTTATCCATACCAACTATATCCATAGTGCCCACTTATCCAAACCAACTATAGTGCCCACTTATCCATCCCAACTATATCCATAGTACCCACTTATCCATACCAACTATAGTGCCCACTTATCCATACCAACTGCATCCATAGTGCCCACTTATCCAAACCAACTATAGTGCCCACTTATCCAGACCAACCATAGTGCCCACTTATCCATACCAACTATAGTGCCCACATATCCAAAACAACTATAGTGCCCACTTATCCATCCCAACTATATCCATAGTGCCCACTTATCCATACCAACTATATCCATAGTGCCCCCTTATCCAAACCAACTACAGTGCCCACTTATCCATCCCAACTATATCCATAGTACCCACTTATCCATACCAACTATAGTGCCCACTTATCCATACCAACTGCATCCATAGTGCCCACTTATCCAAACCAACTATAGTGCCCACTTATCCATACCAACTATAGTGCCCACTTATCCATACCAACTATATCCATAGTGCCCACTTATCCAAACCAACTATAGTGCCCACTTATCCAAACCAACTATAGTGCCCACTTATCCATACCAACTATATCCATAGTGCCCACTTATCCAAACCAACTATAGAGCCGACTTATCCATACCAACTATAGTGCCCACTTATCCAAACCAACTATAGTGCCCACTTATCCATACCAACTATAGTGCCCACATATCCTCACCAACTATAGTGCCCACTTATCCAAACCAACTACAGTGCCCACTTATCCAAACCAACTGTATCCATAGTGCCCACTTATCCATACCAACTATAGTGCCCACTTATCCAAACCAACTATAGTGCCCACTTATCCATACCAACTATAGTGCCCACTTATCCAAACCAACTGTATCCATAGTGCCCACTTATCCATACCAACTATAGTGCCCACTTATCCAAACCAACTATAGTGCCCACTTATCCAAACCAACTGTATCCATAGTGCCCACTTATCCATACCAACTATAGTGCCCACTTATCCAAACCAACTATAGTGCCCACTTAACCAAACCAACTATAGAGCCCACTTATCCAAACCAACTATATCCATAGTGCCCACTTATCCAAACGAACTATAGTGCCCACTTATCCAAACCAACTATAGTGCCCACTTCTCCAAACCAACTATATCCATAGTGCCCACTTATCAAAACCAACTATATCCATAGTGCCCACTTATCCATACCAACTATAGTGCCCACTTATCCATACCAACTATAGTGCCCACTTATCCAAACCAACTATAGTGCCCACTTATCCAAACCAACTATAGTGCCCACTTATCCAAATCAACTATATACATAGTGCCCACTTATCCAAAACAACTATATCCATAGTGCCCACTTATCCAAACCAACTATAGTGCCCACTTATCCAAACCAACTATATCCATAGTGCCCACTTATCCAAACCAACTATAGTGCCCACTTATCCATACCAACTATAGTGCCCACTTATCCATACCAACTATATCCATAGTGCCCAATTATCCAAACCAAATATAGTGCCCACTTATCCATCCCAACTATATCCATAGTGCCCACTTATCCATACCAACTATATCCAAAGTGCCCACTTATCCAAACCAACTATATCCATAGTGCCCACTTATCCAAACCAACTATAGTGCCCACTTATCCAAACCAACTATATCCATAGTGCCCACTTATCCATACCAACTATAGTGTCCACTTATCCAAACCAACTGTATACATAGTGCCCACTTATCCAAACCAAGTATAGAGCCCACTTATCCATACCAACTATAGAGCCCACTTATCCAAACCAACTAAAGTGCCCAATTATCCATACCAACTATAGAGCCCACTTATCCAAACCAACTATAGAGCCCACTTATCCAAACCAACTATAGTGCCCACTTATCCATACCAACTATAGTGCCCACTTATCCATACCAACTATATCCATAGTGCCCACTTATCCAAACCAACTATAGTGCCCACTTATCCAAACCAACTATAGTGCCCACTTATCCAAATCAACTATATCCATAGTGCCCACTTATCCAAAACAACTATATCCATAGTTCCCACTTATCCAAACCAACTATAGTGCCCACTTATCCAAACCAACTATATCCATAGTGCCCACTTATCCAAACCAACTATAGTGCCCACTTATCCATACCAACTATAGTGCCCACTTATCCAAACCAACTGTATCCATAGTGCCCACTTATCCAAACCAACTATAGAGCCCACTTATCCATACCAACTATAGAGCCCACTTATCCAAACCAACTAAAGTGCCCACTTATCCATACCAACTATAGAGCCCACTTATCCAAACCAACTATATCCATAGTGCCCACTTATCCAAACGAAATATAGTGCCCACTTATCCAAACCAACTATAGTGCCCACTTATCCAAACCAACTATATCCATAGTGCCCACTTATCAAAACCAACTATATCATAGTGCCCACTTATCCATACCAACTATAGCGCCCACTTATCCATACCAACTATAGTGCCCACTTATCCAAACCAACTATAGTGCCCACTTATCCAAACCAACTATAGTGCCCACTTATCCACACCAACTATAGTGCCCACTTATCCAAACCAACTGTAGTGCCCACTTATCCAAACCAACTATAGTGCCCATTTATCCATACCAAATATAGTGCCCACTTATCCATACCAACTATATCCATAGTGCCCACTTATCCAAACCAACTATAGTGCCCACTTATCCATCCCAACTATATCCATAGTACCCACTTATCCATACCAACTATAGTGCCCACTTATCCATACCAACTGCATCCATAGTGCCCACTTATCCAAACCAACTATAGTGCCCACTTATCCAGACCAACCATAGTGCCCACTTATCCATACCAACTATAGTGCCCACATATCCAAACCAACTATAGTGCCCACTTATCCATCCCAACTATATCCATAGTGCCCACTTATCCATACCAACTATATCCATAGTGCCCCCTTATCCAAACCAACTACAGTGCCCACTTATCCATCCCAACTATATCCATAGTACCCACTTATCCATACCAACTATAGTGCCCACTTATCCATACCAACTGCATCCATAGTGCCCACTTATCCAAACCAACTATAGTGCCCACTTATCCATACCAACTATAGTGCCCACTTATCCATACCAACTATATCCATAGTGCCCACTTATCCAAACCAACTATAGTGCCCACTTATCCAAACCAACTATAGTGCCCACTTATCCATACCAACTATATCCATAGTGCCCACTTATCCAAACCAACTATAGAGCCGACTTATCCATACCAACTATAGTGCCCACTTATCCAAACCAACTATAGTGCCCACTTATCCATACCAACTATAGTGCCCACTTATCCTCACCAACTATAGTGCCCACTTATCCAAACCAACTACAGTGCCCACTTATCCAAACCAACTGTATCCATAGTGCCCCACTTATCCATACCAACTATAGTGCCCACTTATCCAAACCAACTATAGTGCCCACTTATCCATACCAACTATAGTGCCCACTTATCCAAACCAACTGTATCCATAGTGCCCACTTATCCATACCAACTATAGTGCCCACTTATCCAAACCAACTATAGTGCCCACTTATCCAAACCAACTGTATCCATAGTGCCCACTTATCCATACCAACTATAGTGCCCACTTATCCAAACCAACTATAGTGCCCACTTAACCAAACCAACTATAGAGCCCTCTTATCCAAACCAACTATATCCATAGTGCCCACTTATCCAAACGAACTATAGTGCCCACTTATCCAAACCAACTATAGTGCCCACTTCTCCAAACCAACTATATCCATAGTGCCCACTTATCAAAACCAACTATATCCATAGTGCCCACTTATCCATACCAACTATAGTGCCCACTTATCCATACCAACTATAGTGCCCACTTATCCAAACCAACTATAGTGCCCACTTATCCAAACCAACTATAGTGCCCACTTATCCAAATCAACTATATCCATAGTGCCCACTTATCCAAAACAACTATATCCATAGTGCCCACTTATCCAAACCAACTATAGTGCCCACTTATCCAAACCAACTATATCCATAGTGCCCACTTATCCAAACCAACTATAGTGCCCACTTATCCATACCAACTATAGTGCCCACTTATCCATACCAACTATATCCATAGTGCCCAATTATCCAAACCAAATATAGTGCCCACTTATCCATCCCAACTATATCCATAGTGCCCACTTATCCATACCAACTATATCCATAGTGCCCACTTATCCAAACCAACTATATCCATAGTGCCCACTTATCCAAACCAACTATAGTGCCCACTTATCCAAACCAACTATATCCATAGTGCCCACTTATCCATACCAACTATAGTGTCCACTTATCCAAACCAACTGTATACATAGTGCCCACTTATCCAAACCAAGTATAGAGCCCACTTATCCATACCAACTATAGAGCCCACTTATCCAAACCAACTAAAGTGCCCAATTATCCATACCAACTATAGAGCCCACTTATCCAAACCAACTATAGAGCCCACTTATCCAAACCAACTATAGTGCCCACTTATCCATACCAACTATAGTGCCCACTTATCCATACCAACTATATCCATAGTGCCCACTTATCCAAACCAACTATAGTGCCCACTTATCCAAACCAACTATAGTGCCCACTTATCCAAATCAACTATATCCATAGTGCCCACTTATCCAAAACAACTATATCCATAGTTCCCACTTATCCAAACCAACTATAGTGCCCACTTATCCAAACCAACTATATCCATAGTGCCCACTTATCCAAACCAACTATAGTGCCCACTTATCCATACCAACTATAGTGCCCACTTATCCAAACCAACTGTATCCATAGTGCCCACTTATCCAAACCAACTATAGAGCCCACTTATCCATACCAACTATAGAGCCCACTTATCCAAACCAACTAAAGTGCCCACTTATCCATACCAACTATAGAGCCCACTTATCCATACCAACTATAGAGCCCACTTATCCAAACCAACTATAGAGCCCACTTATCCATACCAACTATAGTGCCCACTTATCCATACCAACTATAGAGCCCACTTATCCATACCAACTATAGTGCCCACTTATCCATACCAACTATAGTGCCCACTTATCCATACCAACTATAGTGCCCGCTTATCCAAACCAACTATATCCATAGTTCCCACTTATCCAAACCAACTATAGTGCCCACTTATCCAAACCAACTATAGTGCCCACTTATCCATACCAACTATAGTGCCCACTTATCCAACAACTATAGTGCCCACTTATCCAAACCAACTATAGTGCCCACTTATCCATACCAACTATAGTGCCCACTTATCCAAACCAACTATATCCATAGTGCCCACTTATCCAAACCAACTATAGTGCCCACTTATCCATACCAACTATAGTGCCCACTTATCCAAACCAACTGTATCCATAGTGCCCACTTATCCAAACCAACTATAGTGCCCACTTATCCATACCAACTATAGAGCCCACTTATCCAAACCAACTATAGTGCCCACTTATCCAAACCAACTATAGTGCCCACTTATCCAAATCAACTATATTCATAGTGCCCACTTATCCAAAACAACTATATCCATAGTGCCCACTTATCCAAACCAACTATAGTGCCCACTTATCCAAACCAACTATATCCATAGTGCCCACTTATCCAAACCAACTATAGTGCCCACTTATCCATACCAACTATAGTGCCCACTTATCCATACCAACTGTATCCATAGTGCCCACTTATCCAAACCAACTATAGAGCCCACTTATCCATACCAACGATAGAGCCCACTTATCCAAACCAACTATAGAGCCCACTTATCCATACCAAATATAGTGCCCACTTATCCATACCAACTAAAGTGCCCACTTATCCATAAAAACTATAGAGCCCACTTATCCATACCAACTATAGTGCCCACTTATCCAAACCAACTATAGTGCCCACTTATCCAAATCAACAATATCCATAGTGCCCACTTATCCAAACCAACTATAGTGCCCACTTATCCAAACCAACTATAGTGCCCACTTATCCATACCAACTATAGTGCCCACTTATCCAAACCAACTATAGTGCCCACTTATCCAAATCAACAATATCCATAGTGCCCACTTATCCAAACCAACTATAGTGCCCACTTATCTAAACCAACTATAGTGCCCACTTATCCATACCAACTATAGTGCCCACTTATCCAAACCAACTATAGTGCCCACTTATCCATACCAACTATAGTGCCCACTTATCCAAACCAACTGTATCCATAGTGCCCACTTATCCAAACCAACTATAGTGCCCACTTATCCATACCAACTATAGAGCCCACTTATCCAAACCAACTATAGTGCCCACTTATCCAAATCAACAATATCCATAGTGCCCACTTATCCAAACCAACTATAGTGCCCACTTATCCAAACCAACTATAGTGCCCACTTATCCATACCAACTATAGTGCCCACTTATCCAAACCAACTATAGTGCCCACTTATCCAAATCAACAATATACATAGTGCCCACTTATCCAAACCAACTATAGTGCCCACTTATCCAAACCAACTATAGTGCCCACTTATCCATACCAACTATAGTGCCCACTTATCCAAACCAACTATAGTGCCCACTTATCCATACCAACTATAGTGCCCACTTATCCAAACCAACTGTATCCATAGTGCCCACTTATCCAAACCAACTATAGTGCCCACTTATCCATACCAACTATAGAGCCCTCTTATCCAAACCAACTATAGTGCCCACTTATCCAAATCAACAATATCCATAGTGCCCACTTATCCAAACCAACTATAGTGCCCACTTATCCAAACCAACTATAGTGCCCACTTATCCATACCAACTATAGTGCCCACTTATCCAAACCAACTATAGTGCCCACTTATCCAAATCAACAATATCCATAGTGCCCACTTATCCAAACCAACTATAGTGCCCACTTATCCAAACCAACTATAGTGCCCACTTATCCATACCAACTATATCCATAGTGCCCACTTATCCAAACCAACTATAGTGCCCACTTATCCATACCAACTATGTCCATAGTGCCCACTTCTCCAAACCAACTGTATCCATAGTGCCCACTTATCCAAACCAACTATAGTGCCCACTTATCCATACCAACGATAGTGCCCACTTATCCACACCAACTATAGTGCCCACTTATCCAAACCAACTATAGTGCCCACTTATCCAAACCAACTGTATCCATAGTGCCCACTTATCCATACCAACTATAGTGCCCACATATCCAAACCAACTATAGTGCCCACTTATCCATACCAACTATAGTGCCCACTTATCCAAACCAACTGTATCCATAGTGCCCACTTATCCATACCAACTATAGTGCCCACTTATCCAAACCAACTATAGTGCCCACTTATCCAAACCAACTATAGAGCCCACTTATCCAAAACAACTATATCCATAGTGCCCACTTATCCAAACGAACTATAGTGCCCACTTATCCAAACCAACTATAGTGCCCACTTATCCAAACCAACTATATCCATAGTGCCCACTTATCAAAACCAACTATATCCATAGTGCCCACTTATCCACACCAACTATAGTGCCCACTTATCCAAACCAACTGTAGTGCCCACTTATCCAAACCAACTATAGTGCCCACTTATCCATACCAACTATAGTGCCCACTTATCCATACCAACTATATCCATAGTGCCCACTTATCCAAACCAACTATAGTACCCACTTATCCATCCCAACTATATCCATAGTGCCCACTTATCCATACCAACTATAGTGCCCACTTATCCAAACCAACTATATCCATAGTGCCCACTTATCCAAACCAACTATAGTGCCCATTTATCCAAACCAACTATATCCATAGTGCCCACTTATCCAAACCAACTATATCCACAGTGCCCACTTATCTATACCAACTATATCCATAGTGCCCACTTATCCAAACCAACTATAGTGCCCACTTATCGAAACCAACTATAGTGCCCACTTATCCAAACCAACTATAGTGCCCACTTATCCAAATCAACTATATCCATAGTGCCCACTTATCCAAAACAACTATATCCATTGTGCCCACTTATCCAAACCAACTATAGTGCCCACTTATCCAAACCAACTATATCCATAGTGCCCACTTATCCAAACCAACTATAGTGCCCACTTATCCATACCAACTATAGTGCCCACTTATCCAAACCAACTGTATCCATAGTGCCCACTTATCCAAACCAACTATAGAGCCCACTTATCCATACCAACTATAGAGCCCACTTATCCAAACCAACTAAAGTGCCCACTTATCCATACCAACTATAGAGCACACTTATCCATACCAACTATAGAGCCCACTTATCCAAACCAACTATAGAGCCCACTTATCCATACCAACTATAGTGCGCACTTATCCATAACAACTAAAGTGCCCACTTATCCATACCAACTATAGAGCCCACTTATCCATACCAACTATAATGCCCACTTATCCATACCAACTATAGTGCCCACTTATCCAAACCAACTATATCCATAGTTCCCACTTATCCAAACCAACTATAGTGCCCACTTATCCAAACCAACTATAGTGCCCACTTATCCATACCAACTATAGTGCCCACTTATCCAAATCAACTATAGTGCCCACTTATCCAAACCAACTATAGTGCCCACTTATCCATACCAACTATAGTGCCCACTTATCCAAACCAACTATATCCATAGTGCCCACTTATCCAAACCAACTATAGTGCCCACTTATCCATACCAACTATAGTGCCCACTTATCCAAACCAACTGTATCCATAGTGCCCACTTATCCAAACCAACTATAGAGCCCACTTATCCATACCAACTATAGAGCCCACTTATCCAAACCAACTAAAGTGCCCACTTATCCATACCAACTATAGAGCCCACTTATCCATACCAACTATAGAGCCCACTTATCCAAACCAACTATAGAGCCCACTTATCCATACCAACTATAGTGCGCACTTATCCATAACAACTAAAGTGCCCACTTATCCATACCAACTATAGAGCCCACTTATCCATACCAACTATAATGCCCACTTATCCATACCAACTATAGTGCCCACTTATCCAAACCAACTATATCCATAGTTCCCACTTATCCAAACCAACTATAGTGCCCACTTATCCAAACCAACTATAGTGCCCACTTATCCATACCAACTATAGTGCCCACTTATCCAAACCAACTATAGTGCCCACTTATCCAAACCAACTATAGTGCCCACTTATCCATACCAACTATAGTGCCCACTTATCCAAACCAACTATATCCATAGTGCCCACTTATCCAAACCAACTATAGTGCCCACTTATCCATACCAACTATAGTGCCCACTTATCCAAACCAACTGTATCCATAGTGCCCACTTATCCAAACCAACTATAGTGCCCACTTAACCATACCAACTATAGAGCCCACTTATCCAAACCAACTATAGAGCCCACTTATCCATACAAACTATAGTGCCCACTTATACATACCAACTATAGTGCCCACTTATCCAAACCAACTATAGTGCCCACTTATCCAAATCAACAATATCCATAGTGCCCACTTATCCAAACCAACTATAGTGCCCACTTATCCAAACCAACTATAGTGCCCACTTATCCATACCAACTATATCCATAGTGCCCACTTATCCAAACCAACTATAGTGCCCACTTATCCATACCAACTATGTCCATAGTGCCCACTTATCCAAACCAACTGTATCCATAGTGCCCACTTATCCAAACCAACTATAGTGCCCACTTATCCATACCAACTATAGTGCCCACTTATCCAAACCAACTATAGTGCCCACTTATCCATACCAACTATAGTGCCCACTTATCCAAACCAACTATAGAGCCGACTTATCCATACCAACTATAGTGCCCACTTATCCAAACCAACTATAGTGCCCACTTATCCATACCAACTATAGTGCCCACTTATCCACACCAACTATAGTGCCCACTTACCCAAACCAACTGTAGTGCCCACTTATCCAAGCCAACTGTATCCATAGTGCCCACTTATCCATACCAACTATAGTGCCCACTTATCCATACCAACTATAGTGCCCACTTATCCAAACCAACTGTATCCATAGTGCCCACTTATCCATACCAACTATAGTGCCCACTTATCCAAACCAACTATAATGCCCACTTATCCAAACCAACTGTATCCATAGTGCCCACTTATCCATACCAACTATAGTGCCCACTTATCCAAACCAACTATAGTGCCCACTTATCCAAACCAACTATAGAGCCCACTTATCCAAACCAACTATATACATAGTGCCCACTTATCCAAACGAAATATAGTGCCCACTTATCCAAACCAACTATAGTGCCCACTTATCCAAACCAACTATATCCATAGTGCCCACTTATCAAAACCAACTATATCATAGTGCCCACTTATCCATACCAACTATAGCGCCCACTTATCCATACCAACTATAGTGCCCACTTATCCAAACCAACTATAGTGCCCACTTATCCAAACCAACTATAGTGCCCACTTATCCACACCAACTATAGTGCCCACTTATCCAAACCAACTGTAGTGCCCACTTATCCAAACCAACTATAGTGCCTATTTATCCATACCAAATATAGTGCCCACTTATCCATTCCAACTATATCCATAGTGCCCACTTATCCAAACCAACTATAGTGCCCACTTATCCATCCCAACTATATCCATAGTACCCACTTATCCATACCAACTATAGTGCCCACTTATCCATACCAACTGCATCCATAGTGCCCACTTATCCAAACCAACTATAGTGCCCACTTATCCAGACCAACCATAGTGCCCACTTATCCATACCAACTATAGTGCCCACATATCCAAACCAACTATAGTGCCCACTTATCCATCCCAACTATATCCATAGTGCCCACTTATCCATACCAACTATATCCATAGTGCCCCCTTATCCAAACCAACTACAGTGCCCACTTATCCAAACCAACTATAGTGCCCACTTATCCATACCAACTATAGTGCCCACTTATCCATACCAACTATATCCATAGTGCCCACTTATCCAAACCAACTATAGTGCCCACTTATCCAAACCAACTATAGTGCCCACTTATCCATACCAACTATATCCATAGTGCCCACTTATCCAAACCAACTATAGAGCCGACTTATCCATACCAACTATAGTGCCCACTTATCCAAACCAACTATAGTGCCCACTTATCCATACCAACTATAGTGCCCACTTATCCTCACCAACTATAGTGCCCACTTATCCAAACCAACTATAGTGCCCACTTATCCAAACCAACTGTATCCATAGTGCCCACTTATCCATACCAACTATAGTGCCCACTTATCCAAACCAACTATAGTGCCCACTTATCCATACCAACTATAGTGCCCACTTATCCAAACCAACTGTATCCATAGTGCCCACTTATCCATACCAACTATAGTGCCCACTTATCCAAACCAACTATAGTGCCCACTTATCCAAACCAACTGTATCCATAGTGCCCACTTATCCATACCAACTATAGTGCCCACTTATCCAAACCAACTATAGTGCCCACTTATCCAAACCAACTATAGAGCCCACTTATCCAAACCAACTATATCCATAGTGCCCACTTATCCAAACGAACTATAGTGCCCACTTATCCAAACCAACTATAGTGCCCACTTAACCAAACCAACTATATCCATAGTGCCCACTTATCAAAACCAACTATATCCATAGTGCCCACTTATCCATACCAACTATAGTGCCCACTTATCCATACCAACTATAGTGCCCACTTATCCAAACCAACTATAGTGCCCACTTATCCAAACCAACTATAGTGCCCACTTATCCACACCAACTATAGTGCCCACTTATCCAAACCAACTGTAGTGCTTACTTATCCAAACCAACTATAGTGCCCACTTATCCATACCAACTATAGTGCCCACTTATCCATACCAACTATATCCATAGTGCCCACTTATCCAAACCAACTATAGTGCCCACTTATCCATCCCAACTATATCCATCGTGCCCACTTATCCATACCAACTATAGTGCCCACTTATCCAAACCAACTATATCCATAGTGCCCACTTATCCAAACCAACTATAGTGCCCTCTTATCCAAACCAACTATATCCATAGTGCCCACTTATCCAAACCAACTATATCCACAGTGCCCACTTATCCATACCAACTACATCCATAGTGCCCACTTATCCAAACCAACTATAGTGCCCACTAATCCATACCAACTATAGTGCCCACTTATCCATACCAACTATAGTGCCCACATATCCAAACCAACTATAGTGCCCACTTATCCATACCAACTATAGTGCCCACTTATCCAAACCAACTATAGTGCCCACTTATCCATACCAACTATAGTGCCCACTTATCCATACCAACTATATCCATAGTGCACACTTATCCAAACCAACTATAGTGCCCACTTATCCATACCAACTATAGTGCCCACTTATCCATACCAACTATAGTGCCCACATATCCAAACCAACTATAGTGCCCACTTATCCATACCAACTATAGTGCCCACTTATCCAAACAAACTATAGTGCCCACTTATCCATACCAACTATAGTGCCCACTTATCCAAACCAACTATAGTGTCCACTTATCCATACCAACTATAGTGCCCACTTATCCAAACCAACTATAGAGCCGACTTATCCATACCAACTATAGTGCCCACTTATCCAAACCAACTATAGTGCCCACTTATCCATACCAACTATAGTGCCCACTTATCCATACCAACTATAGTGCCCACTTATCCAAACCAACTATAGTGCCGACTTATCCAAACCAACTGTATCCATAGTGCCCACTTATCCATACCAACTATAGTACCCACTTATCCAAACCAACTATAGTGCCCACTTATCCATACCAACTATAGTGCCCACTTATCCAAACCAACTGTATCCATAGTGTCCACTTATCCATACCAACTATAGTGCCCACTTATCCAAACCAACTATAGTGCCCACTTATCCATACCAACTATAGTGCCCACTTATCCAAACCAACTATAGTGCCCACTTATCCAAACCAACTACATCCATAGTGCCCACTTATCCAAACCAACTATAGTGCCCACTTATCCAAACCAACTATATCCATAGTGCCCACTTATCCAAACCAACTATAGTGCCCACTTATCCAAACCAACTATATCCATAGTGCCCACTTATCCATACCAACTATATCCATAGTGCCCACTTATCTATACCAACTGTATCCATAGTGCCTGCCTATCCATTCCAACTGTATCCATAGTGCCCATTTATCCATAACAAATAAAGTGCCCACTTATCCAAACCAACTATATCCATAGTGCCCACTTATCCATACCAACTATATCCATAGTGCCCACTTATCCAAACCAACTATAGTGCCCACTTATCCAAACCAACTATAGTGCCCACTTATCTATACCAACTATACTGCCCACTTATCCAAACCAACTATAGTGCCCACTTATCCATACCAACTATAGTGCCCACTTATCCATACCAACTACATCCATAGTGCCCACTTATCCAAACCAACTATAGTGCCCACTTATCCATACCAACCATAGTGCCCACTTATCCATACCAACAATAGTGCCCACATATCCAAACCAACTATAGTGCCCACTTATCCATACCAACGATAGTGCCCACTTATCCAAACCAACTATAGTGCCCACTTATCCATACCAACTATAGTGCCCACTTATCCATACCAACTATATCCATAGTGCACACTTATCCAAACCAACTATAGTGCCCACTTATCCATCCCAACTATATCCATAGTGCCCACTTATCCATACCAACTATATCCATAGTGCCCACTTATCCAAACCAACTACAGTGCCCACTTATCCAAACCAACTATAGTGCCGACTTATCCATACCAACTATAGTGCCCACTTATCCAAACCAACTATAGTGCCCACTTATCCATACCAACTATAGTGCCCACTTATCCAAACCAACTATAGTGCCCACTTATCCAAACCAACTATATCCATAGTGCCCACTTATCCAAACCAACTATAGTGCCCACTTATCCAAACCAACTATATCCATAGTACCCACTTATCCAAACCAACTATAGTGCCCACTTATCCAAACCAACTATAGTGCCCACTTATCCATACCAACTATATCCATAGTGCCCACTTATCCAAACCAACTATAGTGCCCACTTATCCAAACCAACTATAGTGCCCACTTATCTATACCAACTATAATGCCCTCTTATCCAAACCAACTATAGTGCCCACTTATCCATACCAACTATAGTGCCCACTTATCCATACCAACTACATCCATAGTGCCCACTTATCCAAACCAACTATAGTGCCCACTAATCCATACCAACTATAGTGCCCACTTATCGATACCAACTATAGTGCCCACATATCCAAACCAACTATAGTGCCCACTTATCCATACCAACTATAGTGCCCACTTATCCAAACCAACTATAGTGCCCACTTATCCATACCAACTATAGTGCCCACTTATCCATACCAACTATATCCATAGTGCACACTTATCCAAACCAACTATAGTGCCCACTTATCCATACCAACTATAGTGCCCACTTATCCATACCAACTATAGTGCCCACATATCCAAACCAACTATAGTGCCCACTTATCCATACCAACTATAGTGCCCACTTATCCAAACAAACTATAGTGCCCACTTATCCATACCAACTATAGTGCCCACTTATCCATACCAACTATATCCATAGTGCACACTTATCCATACCAACTATAGTGCCCACTTATCCAAACCAACTATAGTGCCCACTTATCCATACCAACTATAGTGCCCACTTATCCAAACCAACTATAGAGCCGACTTATCCATACCAACTATAGTGCCCACTTATCCAAACCAACTATAGTGCCCACTTATCCATACCAACTATAGTGCCCACTTATCCATACCAACTATAGTGCCCACTTATCCAAACCAACTATAGTGCCGACTTATCCAAACCAACTGTATCCATAGTGCCCACTTATCCATACCAACTATAGTACCCACTTATCCAAACCAACTATAGTGCCCACTTATCCATACCAACTATAGTGCCCACTTATCCAAACCAACTGTATCCATAGTGTCCACTTATCCATACCAACTATAGTGCCCACTTATCCAAACCAACTATAGTGCCCACTTATCCATACCAACTATATCCATAGTGCCCACTTATCCAAACCAACTATAGTGCCCACTTATCCAAACCAACTATAGTGCCCACTTATCTATACCAACTATAATGCCCTCTTATCCAAACCAACTATAGTGCCCACTTATCCATACCAACTATAGTGCCCACTTATCCATACCAACTACATCCATAGTGCCCACTTATCCAAACCAACTATAGTGCCCACTAATCCATACCAACTATAGTGCCCACTTATCGATACCAACTATAGTGCCCACATATCCAAACCAACTATAGTGCCCACTTATCCATACCAACTATAGTGCCCACTTATCCAAACCAACTATAGTGCCCACTTATCCATACCAACTATCGTGCCCACTTATCCATACCAACTATATCCATAGTGCACACTTATCCAAACCAACTATAGTGCCCACTTATCCATACCAACTATAGTGCCCACTTATCCATACCAACTATAGTGCCCACATATCCAAACCAACTATAGTGCCCACTTATCCATACCAACTATAGTGCCCACTTATCCAAACAAACTATAGTGCCCACTTATCCATACCAACTATAGTGCACACTTATCCATACCAACTATAGTGCCCACTTATCCAAACCAACTATAGTGCCCACTTATCCATACCAACTATAGTGCCCACTTATCCAAACCAACTATAGAGCCGACTTATCCATACCAACTATAGTGCCCACTTATCCAAACCAACTATAGTGCCCACTTATCCATACCAACTATAGTGCCCACTTATCCATACCAACTATAGTGCCCACTTATCCAAACCAACTATAGTGCCGACTTATCCAAACCAACTGTATCCATAGTGCCCACTTATCCATACCAACTATAGTACCCACTTATCCAAACCAACTATAGTGCCCACTTATCCATACCAACTATAGTGCCCACTTATCCAAACCAACTGTATCCATAGTGTCCACTTATCCATACCAACTATAGTGCCCACTTATCCAAACCAACTATAGTGCCCACTTATCCATACCAACTATAGTGCCCACTTATCCAAACCAACTATAGTGCCCACTTATCCAAACCAACTATATCCATAGTGCCCACTTATCCAAACCAACTATAGTGCCCACTTATCCAAACCAACTATATCCATAGTGCCCACTTATCCAAACCAACTATAGTGCCCACTTATCCAAACCAACTATATCCATAGTGCCCACTTATCCAAACTAACTATAGTGCCCACTTACCAAACCAACTATATCCATAGTGCCCACTTATCCAAACCAACTATATCCATAGTGCCCACTTATCCATACCAACTATATCCATAGTGCCCACTTATCTATACCAACTGTATCCATAGTGCCTGCCTATCCATACCAACTGTATCCATAGTGCCCATTTATCCATAACAAATAAAGTGCCCACTTATCCAAACCAACTATATCCATAGTGCCCACTTATCCATACCAACTGTATCCATAGTGCCCATTTATCCATAACAAATAAAGTGCCCACTTATCCAAACCAACTATATCCATAGTGCCCACTTATCCAAACCAACTATAGAGCCCACTTATCCATACCAACTATATCCATAGTGCCCACTTATCCATACCAACTGTATCCATAGTGCCCATTTATCCATAACAAATAAAGTGCCCACTAATCCAAACCAACTATATCCATAGTGCCCACTTATCCAAACCAACTATATCCATAGTGCCCACTTATCCAAAGCAACTATAGTGCCCACTTATCCATACCAACTATAGTGCCCACTTATCCATACCATCTATAGTGCCCACTTATCCAAACCAACTATAGAGCCCACTTATCCATACCAACTATATCCATACTGCCCACTTATCCATACCAACTGTATCCACAGTGCCCATTTATCCATAACAAATAAAGTGCCCACTTATCCAAACCAACTATATCCCTAGTGCCCACTTATCCAAACCACTATAGAGCCCACTTATCCATACCAACTATATCCATAGTGCCCACTTATACAGACCAACTGTATCCATAGTGCCCATTTATCCATAACAAATAAAGTGCCCACTTATCCAAACCAATTATGTCCATAGTGCCCACTTATCCAAACCAACTATATCCATAGTGCCCACTTATTCAAACCAACTATAGCGCCGACTTATCCATTCCAACTATAGTGCCCACTTATCCATACCAAATATAGTGCCCACTTGTCCATACCAACTATAGTGCCCACTTATCCAAACCAACTATAGTGCCCACTTATCCATACCAACTATAGTGCCCACTTATCCATACCAACTATATCCATAGTGCCCACTTATCCAAACCAACTATAGTGCCCACTTATCCACCCCAACTATATCCATAGTGCCCACTTATCCATACCAACTATATCCATAGTGCACACTTATCCAAACCAACTATAGTGCCCACTTATCCAAACCAACTATAGTGCCCACTTATCCATACCAACTATAGTGCCCACTTATCCAAACCAACTATAGTACCCACTTATCCATACCAACTATAGTGCCCACTTATCCAAACCAACTATAGTGCCCACTTATCCAAACCAACTATATCCATAGTGCCCACTTATCCAAACCAACTATAGAGCCCACTTATCCAAACCAACTATATCCATAGTGCCCACTTATCCAAACCAACTATAGTGCCCACTTATCCAAACCAACTATATCCATAGTGCCCACTTATCCAAACCAACTATATCCATAGTGCCCACTTATCCATACCAACTATATCCATAGTGCCCACTTATCTATACCAACTGTATCCATAGTGCCTGCCGATCCATACCAACTGTATCCATAGTGTCCATTTATCCATAACAAATAAAGTGCCCACTTATCCAAACCAACTATATCCATAGTGCCCACTTATCCAAACCAACTATATACATAGTGCCCACTTATTCAAACCAACTATAGTGCCCACTTATCCATACCAACTATAGTGCCCACTTATCCATACCAACTATATCCACAGTGCACACTTATCAATACCAACTATAGTGCCCACTTATCCAAACCAACTATAGTGCCCACTTATCCATACCAACTATAGTGCCCACTTATCCAAACCAACTATAGGGCCGACTTATCCATACCAACTATAGTGCCCACTTATCCAAACCAACTATAGTGCCCACTTATCCATACCAACTATAGTGCCCACTTATCCATACCAACTATAGTGCCCACTTATCCAAACCAACTATAGTGCCCACTTATCCATACCAACTATAGTGCCCACTTATCCATACCAACTATAGTGCCCACTTATCCAAACCAACTATAGTGCCGACTTATCCAAACCAACTGTATCCATAGTGCCCACTTATCCATACCAACTATAGTGCCCACTTATCCAAACCAACTATAGTGCCCACTTATCCATACCAACTATAGTGCCCACTTATCCAAACCAACTGTATCCATAGTGTCCACTTATCCATACCAACTATAGTGCCCACTTATCCAAACCAACTATAGTGCCCACTTATCCATACCAACTATAGTGCCCACTTATCCAAACCAACTATAGTGCCCACTTATCCAAACCAACTATATCCATAGTGCCCACTTATCCAAACCAACTATATTGCCCACTTATCCAAACCAACTATATCCATAGTGCCCACTTATCCAAACCAACTATAGTGCCCACTTATCCAAACCAACTATATCCATAGTGCCCACTTATCCAAACTAACTATAGTGCCCACTTATCCAAACCAACTATATCCATAGTGCCCACTTATCCAAACCAACTATATCCATAGTGCCCACTTATCCATACCAACTACATCCATAGTGCCCACTTATCTATACCAACTGTATCCATAGTGCCTGCCTATCCATACCAACTGTATCCATAGTGCCCATTTATCCATAACAAATAAAGTGCCCACTTATCCAAACCAACTATATCCATAGTGCCCACTTATCCATACCAACTGTATCCATAGTGCCCATTTATCCATAACAAATAAAGTGCCCACTTATCCAAACCAACTATATCCATAGTGCCCACTTATCCAAACCAACTATAGAGCCCACTTATCCATACCAACTATATCCATAGTGCCCACTTATCCATACCAACTGTATCCATAGTGCCCATTTATCCATAACAAATAAAGTGCCCACTAATCCAAACCAACTATATCCATAGTGCCCACTTATCCAAACCAACTATATCCATAGTGCCCACTTATCCAAAGCAACTATAGTGCCCACTTATCCATACCAACTATAGTGCCCACTTATCCATACCATCTATAGTGCCCACTTATCCAAACCAACTATAGAGCCCACTTATCCATACCAACTATATCCATAGTGCCCACTTATCCATACCAACTGTATCCATAGTGCCCATTTATCCATAACAAATAAAGTGCCCACTTATCCAAACCAACTATATCCCTAGTGCCCACTTATCCAAACCAACTATAGAGCCCACTTATCCATACCAACTATATCCATAGTGCCCACTTATCCAGGCCAACTGTATCCATAGTGCCCATTTATCCATAACAAATAAAGTGCCCACTTATCCAAACCAATTATGTCCATAGTCCCCACTTATCCAAACCAACTATATCCATAGTGCCCACTTATTCAAACCAACTATAGCGCCGACTTATCCATTCCAACTATACTGCCCACTTATCCATACCAAATATAGTGCCCACTTATCCATACCAACTATAGTGCCCACTTATCCAAACCAACTATAGTGCCCACTTATCCATACCAACTATAGTGCCCACTTATCCATACCAACTATATCCATAGTGCCCACTTATCCAAACCAACTATAGTGCCCACTTATCCACCCCAACTATATCCATAGTGCCCACTTATCCATACCAACTATATCCATAGTGCACACTTATCCAAACCAACTATAGTGCCCACTTATCCAAACCAACTATAGTGCCCACTTATCCATACCAACTATAGTGCCCACTTATCCAAACCAACTATAGTACCCACTTATCCATACCAACTATAGTGCCCACTTAACCAAACCAACTATAGTGCCCACTTATCCAAACCAACTATATCCATAGTGCCCACTTATCCAAACCAACTATAGAGCCCACTTATCCAAACCAACTATATCCATAGTGCCCACTTATCCAAACCAACTATAGTGCCCACTTAACCAAACCAACTATATCCATAGTGCCCACTTATCCAAATCAACTATATCCATAGTGCCCACTTATCCATACCAACTATATCCATAGTGCCCACTTATCTATACCAACTGTATCCATAGTGCCTGCCGATCCATACCAACTGTATCCATAGTGTCCATTTATCCATAACAAATAAAGTGCCCACTTATCCAAACCAACTATATCCATAGTGCCCACTTATTCAAACCAACTATAGTGCCCACTTATCCAAACCAACTATAGAGCCCACTTATCCATACCAACTATATCCATAGTGCCCACTTATCCATACCAACTGTATCCATAGTGCCCATTTATCCATAACAAATAAAGTGCCCACTTATCCAAACCAACTATATCCATAGTGCTCACTTATCCAAACCAACTATAGAGCCCACTTATCCATACCAACTATATCCATAGTGCCCACTTATCCATACCAACTGTATCCATAGTGCCCATTTATCCATAACAAATAAAGTGCCCACTTATCCAAACCAACTATATCCATAGTGCCCACTTATCCAAACCAACTATATCCATAGTGCCCAATTATCCAAACCAACTATAGTGCCCACTTATCCATACCAACTATAGTGCCCACTAATCCATACCAACTATAGTGCCCACTTATCCAAACCAACTATAGTGCCCACTTATCCATACCAACTATAGTGCCCACTTATCTAAACCAACTATAGTGCCCACTTATCCAAACCAACTATAGTGCACACATATCCAAACCAACAATATCCATAGTGCCCACTTATCCATACCAACTATAGTGCCCACTTATCCATACCAACTATAGTGCCCACTTATCCAAACCAACTACAGTGCCCACTTATCCAAACCAACTATATCCATAGTGCCCACTTATCCAAACCAACTATAGTGCCCACTTATCCATACCAACTATAGTGCCCACTTATCCAAACCAACTATAGTGCCCACTTATCTATACAAACTATACTGCCCACTTATCCAAACCAACTATAGTGCCCACTTATCCATACCAACTATAGTGCCCACTTATCCATACCAACTACATCCATAGTGCCCACTTATCCAAACCAACTATAGTGCCCACTTATCCAAACCAACTATAGTGCCCACTTATCCAAAGCAACTATATCCATAGTGCCCACTTATCCATACCAACTATAGGGCCCACTTATCCATACCAACTATATCCATAGTGCCCACTTATCCATACCAACTATAGTGCCCACTTATCCAAACCAACTATAGTGCCCACTTATCCAAACCAACTGTAGAGCCCACTTATCCAAACCAACTATATCCATAGTGCCCACTTATCCAAACCAACTATAGTGCCCACTTATCCAAACCAACTATAGTGCCAATTATCCAAACCAACTATATCCATAGTGCCCACTTATCCAAACCAACTAGAGTGCCCACTTATCCAAACCAACTATATCCATAGTTCCCACTTATCCATACCAACTAGAGTGCCCACTTATCCATACCAACTATAGTGCCCACTTATCCAAACCAACTACAGTGCCCACTTATCCAAACCAACTATATCCATAGTGCCCACTTATCCAAACCAACTATAGTGCCCACTTATCCAAACCAACTATAGTGCCCACTTATCCATACCAACTATAGTGCCCACTTATCCATACCAACTATAGTGCCCACTTTTCCAAACCAACTATAGTGCCCACTTATCTATACCAACTATACTGCCCACTTATCCAAACCAACTATAGTGCCCACTTATCCATACCAACTATAGTGCCCACTTATCCATACCAACTACATCTATAGTGCCCACTTATCCAAACCAACTATAGTGCCCACTTATCCATACCAACTATAGTGCCCACTTATCCATACCAACTATAGTGCCCACATATCCAAACCAACTATAGTGCCCACTTATCCATACCAACTATAGTGCCCACTTATCCAAACCAACTATAGTGCCCACTTATCCAAACCAACTATAGTGCCCACTTATCCATACCAACTATATCCATAGTGCCCACTTATCCATACCAACTATATCCATAGTGCCCACTTATCCAAACCAACTATAGTGCCCACTTATCCAAACCAACTATAGTGCCCACTTATCCATACCAACTATAGTGCCCACTTATCCAAACCAACTATAGTGCCCACTTATCCATACCAACTATAGTGCCCACTTATCCAAACCAACTATAGTGCCCACTTATCCAAACCAACTATATCCATAGTGCCCACTTATCCAAACCAACTATAGTGCCCACTTATCCAAACCAACTATATCCATTGGGCCCACTTATCCATACCAACTGTAGTGCCCACTTATCCAAACCAACTGTATCCATAGTGCCCATTTATCCATGCCAACTATAGTGCCCACTTATACATACCAACTATATCCATAGTGCGCATTTATCCATGCCAACTATAGTGCCCACTTATCCATACCAACTATATCCATAGTGCCCACTTATCCATACTAACTATAGTGCCCACTTATCCATACCAACTATATCCATGGTGCCCACTTATCCATACCAACTATAGTGCCCACTTATCCAAACCAACTATAGTGCCCACATCCATACTAACTATAGTGCCCGCTTATCCAAACCAACTATAGAGCCCACTTATCCATACCAACTATAGTGCCCACTTATCCAAACCAACTATAGTGCCCACTTATCCATACCAACTATAGTGCCCACTTATCCAAACCAACTGTATCCATAGTGCCCACTTATCCATACCAACTATAGTGCCCACTTATCCAAACCAACTATAGTGCCCACTTATCCATACCAACTATAGTGCCCACTTATCCAAACCAACTGTATCCATAGTGCCCACTTATCAAAACCAACTATATCCATAGTGCCCACTTATCCATACCAACTATAGTGCCCACTTATCCATACCAACTATAGTGCCCACTTATCCATACCAACTATAGTGCCCACTTATCCAAACCAACTATAGTGCCCACTTATCCAAACCAACTGTAGTGCCCACTTATCCAAACCAACTATAGTGCCCACTTATCCAAACCAACTATAGTGCCCACTTATCCAAACCAACTATAGTGCCGACTTATCCATACCAACTATAGTGCCCACTTATCCAAACCAACTATAGTGCCCACTTATCTATACCAACTATACTGCCCACTTATCCAAACCAACTATAGTGCCCACTTATCCATACCAACTATAGTGCCCACTTATCCATACCAACTACATCCATAGTGCCCACTTATCCAAACCAACTATAGTGCCCACTTATCCATACCAACTATTATGCCCACTTATCCATACCAACTATAGTGCCCACATATCCAAACCAACTATAGTGCCCACTTATCCATACCAACTATAGTGCCCACATATCCAAACCAACTATAGTGCCCACTTATCCATACCAACTATAGTGCCCACTTATCCATACCAACTATAGTGCCCACTTATCCAAACCAACTATAGTGCCCACTTATCTATACCAACTATACTGCCCACTTATCCAAACCAACTATAGTGCCCACTTATCCATACCAACTATAGTGCCCACTTATCCATACCAACTACATCTATAGTGCCCACTTATCCAAACCAACTATAGTGCCCACTTATCCATACCAACTATAGTGCCCACTTATCCATACCAACTATAGTGCCCACATATCCAAACCAACAATAGTGCCCACTTATCCATACCAACTATAGTGCCCACTTATCCAAACCAACTATAGTGCCCACTTATCCAAACCAACTATAGTGCCCTCTTATCCATACCAACTATATCCATAGTGCCCACTTATCCATACCAACTATATCCATAGTGCCCACTTATCCAAACCAACTATAGTGCCCACTTATCCAAACCAACTATAGTGCCCACTTATCCATACCAACTATAGTGCCCACTTATCCAAACCAACTATAGTGCCCACTTATCCATACCAACTATAGTGCCCACTTATCCAAACCAACTATAGTGCCCACTTATCCATACCAACTATAGTGCCCACTTATCCAAACCAACTATAGTGCCCACTTATCCAAACCAACTATATCCATAGTGCCCACTTATCCAAACCAACTATAGTGCCCACTTATCCAAACCAACTATATCCATTGGGCCCACTTATCCATACCAACTGTAGTGCCCACTTATCCAAACCAACTGTATCCATAGTGCCCACTTATCCAAACCAACTATAGTGCCCACTTATCCATACCAACTATAGTGCCCACTTATCCATACCAACTATAGTGCCCACTTATCCAAACCAACTGTATCCATAGTGCCCACTTATCCATACCAACTACAGTGCCCACTTATCCAAACCAACTATAGTGCCCACTTATCCATACCAACTATAGTGCCCACTTATCCAAACCAACTGTATCCATAGTGCCCACTTATCCATACCAACTATAGTGCCCACTTATCCAAACCAACTATAGTGCCCACTTATCCAAACCAACTATAGTGCCCACTTATCCAAACCAACTGTATCCATAGTGCCCACTTATCCATACCAACTATAGTGCCCACTTATCCAAACCAACTATAGTGCCCACTTATCCAAACCAACTATAGAGCCCACTTATCCAAACCAACTATATCCATAGTGCCCACTTATCCAAACGAACTATAGTGCCCACTTATCCAAACCAACTACAGTGCCCACTTATCCAAACCAACTATATCCATAGTGCCCACTTATCAAAACCAACTATATCCATAGTGCCCACTTATCCATACCAACTATACTGCCCACTTATCCAAACCAACTATAGTGCCCACTTATCCATACCAACTATAGTGCCCACTTATCCATACCAACTACATCCATAGTGCCCACTTATCCAAACCAACTATAGTGCCCACTTATCCATACCAACTATTATGCCCACTTATCCATACCAACTATAGTGCCCACATATCCAAACCAACTATAGTGCCCACTTATCCATACCAACTATAGTGCCCACATATCCAAACCAACTATAGTGCCCACTTATCCATACCAACTATAGTGCCCACTTATCCATACCAACTATATTGCCCACTTATCCAAACCAACTATAGTGCCCACTTATCTATACCAACTATACTGCCCACTTATCCAAACCAACTATAGTGCCCACTTATCCATACCAACTATAGTGCCCACTTATCCATACCAACTACATCTATAGTGCCCACTTATCCAAACCAACTATAGTGCCCACTTATCCATACCAACTATAGTGCCCACTTATCCATACCAACTATAGTGCCCACATATCCAAACCAACTATAGTGCCCACTTATCCATACCAACTATAGTGCCCACTTATCCAAACCAACTATAGTGCCCACTTATCCAAACCAACTATAGTGCCCACTTATCCATACCCTATATCCATAGTGCCCACTTATCCATACCAACTATATCCATAGTGCCCACTTATCCAAACCAACTATAGTGCCCACTTATCCAAACCAACTATAGTGCCCACTTATCCATACCTACTATAGTGCCCACTTATCCAAACCAACTATAGTGCCCACTTATCCATACCAACTATAGTGCCCACTTATCCAAACCAACTATAGTGCCCACTTATCCAAACCAACTATATCCATAGTGCCCACTTATCCAAACCAACTATAGTGCCCACTTATCCAAACCAACTATATCCATTGGGCCCACTTATCCATACCAACTGTAGTGCCCACTTATCCAAACCAACTGTATCCATAGTGCCCATTTATCCATGCCAACTATAGTGCCCACTTATACATACCAACTATATCCATAGTGCGCATTTATCCATGCCAACTATAGTGCCCACTTATCCATACCAACTATATCCATAGTGCCCACTTATCCATACTAACTATAGTGCCCACTTATCCAAACCAACTATAGTGCCCACTTATCCATACCAACTATATCCATGGTGCCCACTTATCCATACCAACTATAGTGCCCACTTATCCAAACCAACTATAGTGCCCACTTATCCATACTAACTATAGTGCCCGCTTATCCAAACCAACTATAGAGCCCACTTATCCATACCAACTATAGTGCCCACTTATCCAAACCAACTATAGTGCCCACTTATCCATACCAACTATAGTGCCCACTTATCCATACCAACTATAGTGCCCACTTATCCAAACCAACTGTATCCATAGTGCCCACTTATCCATACCAACTACAGTGCCCACTTATCCAAACCAACTATAGTGCCCACTTATCCATACCAACTATAGTGCCCACTTATCCAAACCAACTGTATCCATAGTGCCCACTTATCCATACCAACTATAGTGCCCACTTATCCAAACCAACTATAGTGCCCACTTATCCAAACCAACTATAGTGCCCACTTATCCAAACCAACTGTATCCATAGTGCCCACTTATCCATACCAACTATAGTGCCCACTTATCCAAACCAACTATAGTGCCCACTTATCCAAACCAACTATAGAGCCCACTTATCCAAACCAACTATATCCATAGTGCCCACTTATCCAAACGAACTATAGTGCCCGCTTATCCAAACCAACTACAGTGCCAACTTATCCAAACCAACTATATCCATAGTGCCCACATATCAAAACCAACTATATCCATAGTGCCCACTTATCCATACCAACTATAGTGCCCACTTATCCATACCAACTATAGTGCCCACTTATCCAAACCAACTATAGTGCCCACTTATCCAAACCAACTGTAGTGCCCACTTATCCAAACCAACTATAGTGCCCACTTATCCAAACCAACTATAGTGCCCACTTATCCAAACCAACTATAGTGCCGACTTATCCATACCAACTATAGTGCCCACTTATCCAAACCAACTATAGTGCCCACTTATCTATACCAACTATACTGCCCACTTATCCAAACCAACTATAGTGCCCACTTATCCATACCAACTATAGTGCCCACTTATCCATACCAACTACATCCATAGTGCCCACTTATCCAAACCAACTATAGTGCCCACTTATCCATACCAACTATTATGCCCACTTATCCATACCAACTATAGTGCCCACATATCCAAACCAACTATAGTGCCCACTTATCCATACCAACTATAGTGCCCACATATCCAAACCAACTATAGTGCCCACTTATCCATACCAACTATAGTGCCCACTTATCCATACCAACTATATCCATAGTGCCCACTTATCCAAACCAACTATAGTGCCCACTTATCCATCCCAACTATATCCATAGTGCCCACTTATCCATACCAACTATATCCATAGTGCCCACTTATCCAAACCAACTACAGTGCCCACTTATCCAAACCAACTATAGTGCCCACTTATCCATACCAACTATAGTGCCCACTTATCCAAACCAACCATAGTGCCCACTTATCCATACCAACTATAGTGCCCACTTATCCAAAGCAACTATATTGCCCACTTATCCAAACCAACTATATCCATAGTGCCCACTTATCCAAACCAACTATAGTGCCCACTTATCCAAACCAACAATATCCATAGTGCCCACTTATCCAAACCAACTATAGTGCCCACTTATCCAAACCAACTATATCCATAGTGCCCACTTATCCAAACTAACTATATCCATAGTGCCCACTTATCCATACCAACTATATCCATAGTGCCCACTTATCTATACCAACTGTATCCATAGTGCCTGCCTATCCATACCAACTGTATCCATAGTGCCCATTTATCCATAACAAATAAAGTGCCCACTTATCCAAACCAACTATATCCATAGTGCCCACTTATCCATACCAACTGTATCCATAGTGCCCATTTATCCATAACAAATAAAGTGCCCACTTATCCAAACCAACTATATCCATAGTGCCCACTTATCCAAACCAACTATAGAGCCCACTTATCCATACCAACTATATCCATAGTGCCCACTTATCCATACCAACTGTATCCATAGTGCCCATTTATCCATAACAAATAAAGTGCCCACTTATCCAAACCAACTATATCCATAGTGCCCACTTATCCAAACCAACTATATCCATAGTGCCCACTTATCCAAAGCAACTATAGTGCCCAGTTATCCATACCAACTATAGTGCCCACTTATCCATACCAACTATAGTGCCCACTTATCCAAACCAACTATATCCATAGTGCCCACTTATCCTTACCAACAATATCCATAGTGCCCACTTATCCATACCAACTGTATCCATAGTGCCCATTTATCCATAACAAATAAAGTGCCCACTTATCCAAACCAACTATATCCCTAGTGCCCACTTATCCAAACCAACTATAGAGCCCACTTATCCATACCAACTATATCCATAGTGCCCACTTATCCAGACCAACTGTATCCATAGTGCCCATTTATCCATAACAAATAAAGTGCCCACTTATCCAAACCAACTATAGTGCCCACTTATCCATACCAACTACAGTGCACACTTATCCAAACCAACTATAGTGCCCACTTATCCAAACCAACTATATTCATAGTGCCCACTTATCCAAACCAACTATAGTGCCCACTTATCTATACCAACTATACTGCCCACTTATCCAAACCAACTATAGTGCCCACTTATCCATACCAACTATAGTGCCCACTTATCCATACCAACTACATCCATAGTGCCCACTTATCCAAACCAACTATAGTGCCCACTTATCCATACCAACTGTAGTGTCCACTTATCCATACCAACTATAGTGCCCACATATCCAAACCAACTATAGTGCCCACTTATCTATACCAACTATAGTGCCCACATATCCAAACCAACTATAGTGCCCACTTATCCATACCAACTATATCCATAGTGCCCACTTATCCAAACCAACTATAGTGCCCACTTATCCATCCCAACTATATCCATAGTGCCCACTTATCCATACCAACTATATCCATAGTGCCCACTTATCCAAACCAACAATAGTGCCCACTTATCCATACCAACTATAGTGCCCACTTATCCAAACCAACTATAGTGCCCACTTATCCAAACCAACTGTAGAGCCCACTTATCCAAACCAACTATATCCATAGTGCCCACTTATCCAAACCAACTATAGTGCCCACTTATCCAAACCAACTATAGTGCCAATTATCCAAACCAACTATATCCATAGTGCCCACTTATCCAAACCAACTATAGTGCCCACTTATCCAAACCAACTGTAGTGCCCACTTATCCAAACCAACTATATCCATAGTGCCCACTTATCCAAACCAACTACAGTGTCCACTTATCCAAACCAACTATAGAGCACACTTATCCAAACCAACTATAGTGCCCACTTATCCAAACAAACTATAGTGCCCACTTATCCATTCCAACTATAGTGCCCACTTATCCAAACCAACTATAGAGCCCACTTATCTATACCAACTATAGTGTCCACTTATCTAAACCAACTATAGTGCCCACTTATCCAAACCAACTATAGACCCCATTTATCCATACCAACTATAGCGCCCACTTATCCATACCAACTATAGTGCCCACTTATCCATACCAACTATAGTGCCCACTTATCCAAACCAACTATAGTGCCCACTTATCCAAACCAACTGTATCCATAGTGCCCACTTATCCAAACCAACTATAGTGCCCACTTATCCAAACCAACTATAGTGCCCACTTATCCAAACCAACTATAGTGCCCACTTATCCAAACCAACTATATCCATAGTGCCCACTTATCCAAACCAACTATAGTGCCCACTTATCCAAACCAACTATATCCATAGTGCCCACTTATCCAAACCAACTACAGTGCCCACTTATCCAAACCAACTATATCCATAGGGCTCACTTATCCAAACCAACTATAGTGCCCACTTATCCAAACCAACTATAGTGCCCACTTATCCAAACCAACTATAGTGCCCACTTATCCAAACCAACTATATCCATAGTGCCCACTTATCCAAACCAACTATAGAGCCCACTTATCCAAACCAACTACAGTGCCCACTTATCCAAACCAACTATAGTGCCCACTTATCCAAACCAACTATATCCATAGTGCCCACTTATCCAAACCAACTATATCCATAGTGCCCACTTATCCAAACCAACTATATCCATAGTGCCCTCTTATCCAAACCAACTATATCCATAGTGCCCACTTATCCAAACCAACTATAGTGCCCACTTATCCATCCCAACTATATCCATAGTGCCCACTTATCCATAACAACTATATCCATAGTGCCCACTTATCCAAACCAACTACAGTGCCCACTTATCCAAACCAACTATAGTGCCCACTTATCCATACCAACTATAGTGCCCACTTATCCAAACCAACTATAGTGCCCACTTATCCATACCAACTATAGTGCCCACTTATCCAAAGCAACTATAGTGCCCACTTATCCAAACCAACTATATCCATAGTGCCCACTTATCCAAACCAACTATAGTGCCCACTTATCCAAACCAACAATATCCATAGTGCCCACTTATCCAAACCAACTATAGTGCCCACTTATCCAAACCAACTATATCCATAGTGCCCACTTATCCAAACCAACTATATCCATAGTGCCCACTTATCCATACCAACTATATCCATAGTGCCCACTTATCTATACCAACTGTATCCATAGTGCCTGCCTATCCATACCAACTGTATCCATAGTGCCCATTTATCCATAACAAATAAAGTGCCCACTTATCCAAACCAACTATATCCATAGTGCCCACTTATCCATACCAACTATATCCATAGTGCCCACTTATCTATACCAACTGTATCCATAGTGCCTGCCTATCCATACCAACTGTATCCATAGTGCCCATTTATCCATAACAAATAAAGTGCCCACTTATCCAAACCAACTATATCCATAGTGCCCACTTATCCATACCAACTGTATCCATAGTGCCCATTTATCCATAACAAATAAAGTGCCCACTTATCCAAACCAACTATATCCATAGTGCCCACTTATCCAAACCAACTATAGAGCCCACTTATCCATACCAACTATATCCATAGTGCCCACTTATCCATACCAACTGTATCCATAGTGCCCATTTATCCATAACAAATAAAGTGCCCACTTATCCAAACCAACTATATCCATAGTGCCCACTTATCCAAACCAACTATATCCATAGTGCCCACTTATCCAAAGCAACTATAGTGCCCAGTTATCCATACCAACTATAGTGTCCACTTATCCATACCAACTATAGTGCCCACTTATCCAAACCAACTATAGAGCCCACTTATCCTTACCAACAATATCCATAGTGCCCACCTATCCATACCAACTGTATCCATAGTGCCCATTTATCCATAACAAATAAAGTGCCCACTTATCCAAACCAACAATATCCATAGTGCCCACTTATCCAGACCAACTGTATCCATAGTGCCCATTTATCCATAACAAATAAAGTGCCCACTTATCCAAACCAACTATAGTGCCCACTTATCCATACCAACTACAGTGCACACTTATCCAAACCAACTATAGTGCCCACTTATCCAAACCAACTATATTCATAGTGCCCACTTATCCAAACCAACTATAGTGCCCACTTATCTATACCACCTATACTGCCCACTTATCCAAACCAACTATAGTGCCCACTTATCCATACCAACTATAGTGCCCACTTATCCATACCAACTACATCCATAGTGCCCACTTATCCAAACCAACTATAGTGCCCACTTATCCATACCAACTATAGTGCCCACTTATCCATACAAACTATAGTGCCCACATATCCAAACCAACTATAGTGCCCACTTATCCATACCAACTATAGTGCCCACATATCCAAACCATCTATAGTGCCCTCTTATCCATACCAACAATAGTGCCCACTTATCCATACCAACTATATCCATAGTGCCCACTTATCCAAACCAACTATAGTGCCCACTTATCCATCCCAACTATATCCATAGTGCCCACTTATCCATACCAACTATATCCATAGTGCCCACTTATCCAAACCAACGACAGTGCCCACTTATCCAAACCAACTATAGTGCCCACTTATCCATACCAACTATAGTGCCCACTTATCCAAACCAACTATGGTGCCCACTTATCCATACCAACTATAGTGCCCACTTATCCAAACCAACTATAGTGCCCACTTATCCAAACCAACTATATCCATAGTGCCCACTTATCCAAACCAACTATAGTGCCCACTTATCCAAACCAACAATATCCATAGTGCCCACTTATCCAAACCAACTATAATGCCCACTTATCCAAACCAACTATATCCATAGTGCCCACTTATCCAAACCAACTATATCCATAGTGCCCACTTATCCATACCAACTATATCCATAGTGCCCACTTATCTATACCAACTGTATCCATAGTGCCTGCCTATCCATACCAACTGTATCCATAGTGCCCATTTATCCATAACAAATAAAGTGCCCACTTATCCAAACCAACTATATCCATAGTGCCCACTTATCCATACCAACTGTATCCATAGTGCCCATTTATCCATAACAAATAAAGTGCCCACTTATCCAAACCAACTATATCCATAGTGCCCACTTATCCAAACCAACTATGGAGACCACTTATCCATATCAACTATATCCATAGTGCCCACTTATCCATAACAACTGTATCCATAGTGCCCATTTATCCATAACAAATAAAGTGCCCACTTATCCAAACCAACTATATCCATAGTGCCCACTTATCCAAACCAACTATATCCATAGTGCCCACTTATCCAAAGCAACTATAGTGCCCACTTATCCATACCAACTATAGTGCCCACTTATCCATACCAACTATAGTGCCCACTTATCCAAACCAACTATAGAGCCCACTTATCCATACCAACTATATCCATAGTGCCCACTTATCCATACCAACTGTATCCATAGTGCCCATTTATCCATAACAAATAAAGTGCCCACTTATCCAAACCAACTATATCCCTAGTGCCCACTTATCCAAACCAACTATAGAGCCCACTTATCCATACCAACTATATCCATAGTGCCCACTTATCCAGACCAACTGTATCCATAGTGCCCATTTATCCATAACAAATAAAGTGCCCACTTATCCAAACCAACTATAGTGCCCACTTATCCATACCAACTACAGTGCACACTTATCCAAACCAACTATAGTGCCCACTTATCCAAACCAACTATATTCATAGTGCCCACTTATCCAAACCAACTATATCCATAGTGCCCACTTATCCATACCAACTATAGAGCCCACTTATCCATACCAACTATATCCATAGTGCCCACTTATCCAAACCAACTATATCCATAGTGCCCACTTATCCAAACCAACTATAGTGCCCTCTTATCCAAACCAACTATATCCATAGTGCCCACTTATCCATACCAACTATAGTGCCCACTTATCCATACCAACTATAGTGCCCACTTATCCAAACCAACTATAGTGCCCACTTATCCAAACCAACTTTATCCATAGTGCCCACTTATCCATACCAACTATAGTGCCCACTTATCCAAACCAACTATAGTCTCCGCTTATCCAAACCAACTATATCCATAGTGCCCACTTATCCATACCAACTATAGTGCCCACTTATCCATACCAACTGTATCCATAGTGCCTGCCTATTCATACCAACTGTATCCATAGTGCCCACTTATCCATACCAACTATAGAGCCCACTTATCCAAACCAACTATATCCATAGTGCCCACTTATCCAAACCAACTATAGTGCCCACTTATCCATACCAACTATAGTGCCCACTTATCCAAACCAACTATAGTGCCCACTTATCCAAACCAACTGTAGAGCCCACTTATCCAAACCAACTATATCCATAGTGCCCACTTATCCAAACCAACTATAGTGCCCACTTATCCAAACCAACTATAGTGCCAATTATCCAAACCAACTATATCCATAGTGCCCACTTATCCAAACCAACTATAGTGCCCACTTATCCAAACCAACTGTAGTGCCCACTTATCCAAACCAACTATATCCATAGTGCCCACTTATCCAAACCAACTACAGTGCCCACTTATCCAAACCAACTATAGAGCACACTTATCCAAACCAACTATAGTGCCCACTTATCCAAACAAACTATAGTGCCCACTTATCCAAACCAACTATAGAGCCCACTTATCTATACCAACTATAGTGTCCACTTATCTAAACCAACTATAGTGCCCACTTATCCAAACCAACTATAGAGCCCATTTATCCATACCAACTATAGCGCCCACTTATCCATACCAACTATAGTGCCCACTTATCCATACCAACTATAGTGCCCACTTATCCAAACCAACTATAGTGCCCACTTATCCAAACCAACTGTATCCATAGTGCCCACTTATCCAAACCAACTATAGTGCCCACTTATCCAAACCAACTATAGTCCCCACTTATCCAAACCAACTATAGTGCCCACTTATCCAAACCAACTATATCCATAGTGCCCACTTATCCAAACCAACTATAGAGCCCACTTATCCAAACCAACTATATCCATAGTGCCCACTTATCCATACCAACTATAGTGCCCACTTATCCATACCAACTGTATCCATAGTGCCTGCCTATCCATACCAATTGTATCCATAGTGCCACTTATCCATACCAACTATAGAGCCCACTTATCCAAACCAACTATATCCATAGTGCCCACTTATCCAAACCAACTATAGTGCCCACTTATCCATACCAACTATAGTGCCCACTTATCCAAACCAACTATAGTGCCCACTTATCCAAACCAACTGTAGAGCCCACTTATCCAAACCAACTATATCCATAGTGCCCACTTATCCAAACCAACTATAGTGCCCACTTATCCAAACCAACTATAGTGCCAATTATACAAACCAACTATATCCATAGTGCCCACTTATCCAAACCAACTATAGTGCCCACTTATCCAAACCAACTGTAGTGCCCACTTATCCAATCCAACTATATCCATAGTGCCCACTTATCCAAACCAACTACAGTGCCCACTTATCCAAACCAACTATATCCATAGTGCCCACTTATCCAAACCAACTATAGTGCCCACTTATCCAAACCAACTATATCCATAGTGCCCACTTATCCAAACCAACTATAGTGCCCACTTATCCATACCAACTTTAGTGCCCACTTATCCATACCAACTATAGTGCCCACATATCCAAACCAACTATAGTGCCCACTTATCCATACCAACTATAGTCCCCACTTATCCAAACCAACTATAGTGCCCACTTATCCAAACCAACTATATCCATAGTGCCCACTTATCCAAACCAACTATAGTGCCCACTTATCCAAACCAACTATATCCATAGTGCCCACTTATCCAAACCAACTATAGTGCCCACTTATCCAAACCAACTATATCCATAGGGCCCACTTATCCGAACCAACTATAGTGCCCACTTATCCAAACCAACTATAGTGCCCACTTATCCAAACCAACTATAGTGCCCACTTATCCAAACCAACTATATCCATAGTGCCCACTTATCCAAACCAACTATAGAGCCCACTTATCCAAACCAACTACAGTGCCCACTTATCCAAACCAACTATAGTGCCCACTTATCCAAACCAACTATATCCATAGTGCCCACTTATCCAAACCAACTATATCCATAGTGCCCACTTATCCAAACCAACTATATCCATAGTGCCCTCTTATCCAAACCAACTATATCCATAGTGCCCACTTATCCAAACCAACTATAGTGCCCGCTTATCCAAACCAACTAAATCCATAGTGCCCACTTATCCAAACCAACTATAGAGCCCACTTATCCAAACCAACTATAGAGCCCACTTATCCAAACCAACTATAGTGCCACATATCCAAACCAACTATATCCATAGTGCCCACTTATCCAAACCAACTATAGTGCCCACTTATCCAAACCAACTATAGTGCCCACTTATCCAAACCAACTATATCCATAGTGCCCACTTATCCAAACCAACTATATCCATAGTGCCCACTTATCCATACCAACTATAGTGCCCACTTATCCATACCAACTGTATCCATAGTGCCTGCCTATCCATACCAATTGTATCCATAGTGCCACTTATCCATACCAACTATAGAGCCCACTTATCCAAACCAACTATATCCATAGTGCCCACTTATCCAAACCAACTATAGTGCCCACTTATCCATACCAACTATAGTGCCCACTTATCCAAACCAACTATAGTGCCCACTTATCCAAACCAACTGTAGAGCCCACTTATCCAAACCAACTATATCCATAGTGCCCACTTATCCAAACCAACTATAGTGCCCACTTATCCAAACCAACTATAGTGCCAATTATACAAACCAACTATATCCATAGTGCCCACTTATCCAAACCAACTATAGTGCCCACTTATCCAAACCAACTGTAGTGCCCACTTATCCAATCCAACTATATCCATAGTGCCCACTTATCCAAACCAACTACAGTGCCCACTTATCCAAACCAACTATAGAGCGCACTTATCCAAACCAACTATAGTGCCCCACTTATCCAAACAAACTATAGTGCCCACTTATCCATACCAACTATAGTGCCCACTTATCCAAACCAACTATAGAGCCCACTTATCCATACCAACTATAGTGTCCGCTTATCTAAACCAACTATAGTGCCCACTTATCCATACCAACTATAGTGCCCACTTAACCATACCAACTATAGTGCCCACTTATCCAAACCAACTATAGTGCCCACTTATCCAAACCAACTGTATCCATAGTGCCCACTTATCCAAACCAACTATAGTGCCAACTTATCCAAACCAACTGTAGTGCCCACTTATCCAAACCAACTATAGAGCGCACTTATCCAAACCAACTATAGTGCCCACTTATCCAAACCAACTATAGAGCGCACTTATCCAAACCAACTATAGTGCCCACTTATCCAAACAAACTATAGTGCCCACTTATCCATACCAACTATAGTGCCCACTTATCCAAACCAACTATAGAGCCCACTTATCCATACCAACTATAGTGTCCGCTTATCTAAACCAACTATAGTGCCCACTTATCCATACCAACTATAGTGCCCACTTATCCATACCAACTATAGTGCCCACTTATCCAAACCAACTATAGTGCCCACTTATCCAAACCAACTGTATCCATAGTGCCCACTTATCCAAACCAACTATAGTGCCAACTTATCCAAACCAACTATAGTGCCCACTTATCCAAACCAACTATAGTGCCCACTTATCCAAACCATCTATATCCATAGTGCCCACTTATCCATACCAACTATAGTGCCCACTTATCCAAACCAACTATAGTGCCCACTTATCCATACCAACTATAGTGCCCACATATCCAAACCAACTATAGTGCCCACTTATCCATACCAACTATAGTGCCCACATATCCAAACCAACTATAGTGCCCACTTATCCATACCAACTATAGTGCCCACTTATCCATACCAACTATATCCATAGTGCCCACTTATCCAAACCAACTATAGTGCCCACTTATCCATCCCAACTATATCCATAGTGCCCACTTATCCATACCAACTATATCCATAGTGCCCACTTATCCATACCAACTGTATCCATAGTGCCCATTTATCCATAACAAATAAAGTGCCCACTTATCCAAACCAACTATATCCATAGTGCCCACTTATCCAAACCAACTATATCCATAGTGCCCACTTATCCAATGCAACTATAGTGCCCACTTATCCATACCAACTATAGTGCCCACTTATCCATACCAACTATATCCATAGTGCCCACTTATCCAAACCAACTACAGTGCCCACTTATCCAAACCAACTATAGTGCCCACTTATCCATACCAACTATAGTGCCCACTTATCCAAACCAACTATAGTGCCCACTTATCCAAACCAACTATAGTGCCCACTTATCCAAACCAACTATATCCATAGTGCCCACTTATCCAAACCAACTATAGTGCCCACGTATCCAAACCAACAATATCCATAGTGCCCACTTATCCAAACCAACTATAGTGCCCACTTATCCAAACCAACTATATCCCTAGTGCCCACTTATCCAAACCAACTATAGAGCCCACTTATCCATACCAACTATATCCATAGTGCCCACTTATCCAGACCAACTGTAACCATAGTGCCCATTTATCCATAACAAATAAAGTGCCCACTTATCCAAACCAACTATAGTGCCCACTTATCCATACCAACTACAGTGCACACTTATCCAAACCAACTATAGTGCCCACTTATCCAAACCAACTATATTCATAGTGCCCACTTATCCAAACCAACTATAGTGCCCACTTATCTATACCAACTATACTGCCCACTTATCCAAACCAACTATAGTGCCCAGATATCCATACCAACTATAGTGCCCACTTATCCATACCAACTACATCCATAGTGCCCACTTATCCAAACCAACTATAGTGCCCACTTATCCATACCAACTTTAGTGCCCACTTATCCATACCAACTATAGTGCCCACATATCCAAACCAACTATAGTGCCCACTTATCCATACCAACTATAGTGCCCACTTATCCATACCAACTATATCCATAGTGCCCACTTATCCAAACCAACTATAGTGCCCACTTATCCATCCCAACTATATCCATAGTGCCCACTTATCCATACCAACTATATCCATAGTGCCCACTTATCCAAACCAAGTACAGTGCCCACTTATCCAAACCAACTATAGTGCCCACTTATCCATACCAACTATAGTGCCCACTTTTCCAAACCAACTATGGTGCCCACTTATCCATACCAACTATAGTGCCCACTTATCCAAACCAACTATAGTGCCCACTTATCCAAACCAACTATAGAGCCCACTTATCCATACCAACTATATCCATAGTGCCCACTTATCCATACCAACTGTATCCATAGTGCCCATTTATCCATAACAAATAAAGTGCCCACTTATCCAAACCAACTATATCCCTAGTGCCCACTTATCCAAACCAACTATAGAGCCCACTTATCCATACCAACTATATCCATAGTGCCCACTTATCCATACCAACTATATCCATAGTGCCCACTTATCCAAACCAACTATAGTGCCCACTTATCCAAACCAACAATATCCATAGTGCCCACTTATCCAAACCAACTATAGTGCCCACTTATCCAAACCAACTATATCCATAGTGCCCACTTATCCATACCAACTATATCCATAGTGCCCACTTATCTATACCAACTGTATCCATAGTGCCCATTTATCCATAACAAATATAGTGCCCACATATCCAAACCAACTATATCCATAGTGCCCACTTATCCATACCAACTGTATCCATAGTGCCCATTTATCCATAACAAATAAAGTGCCCACTTATCCAAACCAACTATATCCATAGTGCCCACTTATCCAAACCAACTATAGAGCCCACTTATTTATACCAACTATATCCATAGTGCCCACTTATCCATACCAACTGTATCCATAGTGCCCATTTATCCATAACAAATAAAGTGCCCACTTATCCAAACCAACTATATCCATAGTGCCCACTTATCCAAACCAACTATATCCATAGTGCCCACTTATCCAAAGCAACTATAGTGCCCACTTATCCATACCAACTATAGTGCCCACTTATCCATACCAACTATAGTGCCCACTTATCCAAACCAACTATAGAGCCCACTTATCCATACCAACTATATCCATAGTGCCCACTTATCCATACCAATTGTATCCATAGTGCCCATTTATCCATAACAAATAAAGTGCCCACTTATCCAAACCAACTATATCCCTAGTGCCCACTTATCCAAACCAACTATAGAGCCCACTTATCCATACCAACTATATCCATAGTGCCCACTTATCCAGACCAACTGTATCCATAGTGCCCATTTATCCATAACAAATAAAGTGCCCACTTATCCAAACCAACTATAGTGCCCACTTATCCATACCAACTACAGTGCACACTTATCCAAACCAACTATAGTGCCCACTTATCCAAACCAACTATATTCATAGTGCCCACTTATCCAAACCAACTATATCCATAGTGCCCACTTATCCATACCAACTATAGAGCCCACTTATCCATACCAACTATATCCATAGTGCCCACTTATCCAAACCAACGATATCCATAGTGCCCACTTATCCAAACCAACTATAGTGCCCACTTATCCAAACCAACTATATCCATAGTGCCCACTTATCCATACCAACTATAGTGCCCACTTATCCATACCATCTATAGTGCCCACTTATCCAAACCAACTATAGTGCCCACTTATCCAAACCAACTATATCCATAGTGCCCACTTGTCCATACCAACTATAGTGCCCACTTATCCAAACCAACTATAGTGTCCGCTTATCCAAACCAACTATATCCATAGTGCCCACTTATCCATACCAACTATAGTGCCCACTTATCCATACCAACTGTATCCATAGTGCCTGCCTATCCATACCAACTGTATCCATAGTGCCCACTTATCCATACCAACTATAGAGCCCACTTATCCAAACCAACTATATCCATAGTGCCCACTTATCCAAACCAACTATAGTGCCCACTTATCCATACCAACTATAGTGCCCACTTATCCAAACCAACTATAGTGCCCACTTATCCAAACCAACTGTAGAGCCCACTTATCCAAACCAACTATATCCATAGTGCACACTTATCCAAACCAACTATAGTGCCCACTTATCCAAACCAACTATAGTGCCAATTATCCAAACCAACTATATCCATAGTGCCCACTTATCCAAACCAACTATAGTGACCACTTATCCAAACCAACTGTAGTGCCCACTTATCCAAACCAACTATATCCATAGTGCCCACTTATCCAAACCAACTACAGTGCCCACTTATCCAAACAAACTATAGTGCCCACTTATCCATACCAACTATAGTGCCCACTTATCCAAACCAACTATAGAGCCCACTTATCTATACCAACTATAGTGTCCACTTATCTAAACCAACTATAGTGCCCACTTATCCAAACCAACTATAGAGCCCATTTATCCATACCAACTATAGCGCCCACTTATCCATACCAACTATAGTGCCCACTTATCCATACCAACTATAGTGCCCACTTATCCAAACCAACTATAGTGCCCACTTATCCAATCCAACTGTATCCATAGTGCCCACTTATCCAAACCAACTATAGTGCCCACTTATCCAAACCAACTATAGTGCCCACTTATCCAAACCAACTACAGTGCCCACTTATCCAAACCAACTATATCCATAGTGCCCACTTATCCAAACCAACTATAGTGCCCACTTATCCAAACCAACTATATCCATAGTGCCCACTTATCCATACCAACTATAGTGCCCACTTATCCATACCAACTATAGTGCCCACTTATCCAAACCAACTATAGTGCCCACTTATCCAAACCAACTATATCCATAGTGCCCACTTATCCATACCAACTATAGTGCCCACTTATCCAAACCAACTATAGTGTCCGCTTATCCAAACCAACTATATCCATAGTGCCCACTTATCCATACCAACTATAGTGCCCACTTATCCATACCAACTGTATCCATAGTGCCTGCCTATCCATACCAACTGTATCCATAGTGCCCACTTATCCATACCAACTATAGAGCCCACTTATCCAAACCAACTATATCCATAGTGCCCACTTATCCAAACCAACTATAGTGCCCACTTATCCATACCAACTATAGTGCCCACTTATCCAAACCAACTATAGTGCCCACTTATCCAAACCAACTGTAGAGCCCACTTATCCAAACCAACTATATCCATAGTGCACACTTATCCAAACCAACTATAGTGCCCACTTATCCAAACCAACTATAGTGCCAATTATCCAAACCAACTATATCCATAGTGCCCACTTATCCAAACCAACTATAGTGACCACTTATCCAAACCAACTGTAGTGCCCACTTATCCAAACCAACTATATCCATAGTGCCCACTTATCCAAACCAACTACAGTGCCCACTTATCCAAACCAACTATAGAGCGCACTTATCCAAACCAACTATAGTGCCCACTTATCCAAACAAACTATAGTGCCCACTTATCCATACCAACTATAGTGCCCACTTATCCAAACCAACTATAGAGTCCACTTATCTATACCAACTATAGTGTCCACTTATCTAAACCAACTATAGTGCCCACTTATCTAAACCAACTATAGAGCCCATTTATCCATACCAACTATAGCGCCCACTTATCCATACCAACTATAGTGCCCACTTATCCATACCAACTATAGTGCCCACTTATCCAAACCAACTATAGTGCCCACTTATCCAATCCAACTGTATCCATAGTGCACACTTATCCAAACCAACTATAGTGCCCACTTATCCAAACCAACTATAGTGCCCACTTATCCAAACCAACTACAGTGCCCACTTATCCAAACCAACTATATCCATAGTGCCCACTTATCCAAACCAACTATAGTGCCCACTTATCCAAACCAACTATATCCATAGTGCCCACTTATCCAAACCAACTATAGTGCCCACTTATCTAAACCAACTATATCCATAGGGCCCACTTATCCAAACCAACTATAGTGCCCACTTATCCAAACCAACTATAGTGCCCACTTATCCAAACCAACTATATCCATAGTGCCCACTTATCCAAACCAACTATAGAGCCCACTTATCCAAACCAACTACAGTGCCCACTTATCCAAACCAACTATAGTGCCCACTTATCCAAACCAACTATATCCATAGTGCCCACTTATCCAAACCAACTATATCCATAGTGCCCACTTATCCAAACCAACTATATCCATAGTGCCCTCTTATCCAAACCAATTATATCCATAGTGCCCACTTATCCAAACCAACTATAGTGCCCGCTTATCCAAACCAACTAAATCCATAGTGCCCACTTATCCAAACCAACTATAGAGCCCACTTATCCAAACCAACTATAGAGCCCACTTATCCAAACCAACTATAGTGCCACTTATCCAAACCAACTATATCCATTATGCCCACTTATCCAAACCAACTATAGTGCCCACTTATCCAAACCAACTATATCCATAGTGCCCACTTATCCACACCAACTATATCCATAGTGCCCACTTATCCATACCAACTATAGTGCCCACTTATCCATACCAACTGTATCCATAGTGCCTGCCTATCCATACCAATTGTATCCATAGTGCCCACTTATCCATACCAACTATAGAGCCCACTTATCCAAACCAACTATATCCATAGTGCCCACTTATCCAAACCAACTATAGTGCCCACTTATCCATACCAACTATAGTGCCCACTTATCCAAACCAACTATAGTGCCCACTTATCCAAACCAACTGTAGAGCCCACTTATCCAAACCAACTATATCCATAGTGCCCACTTATCCAAACCAACTATAGTGCCCACTTATCCAAACCAACTATAGTGCCAATTATCCAAACTAACTATATCCATAGTGCCCACTTACCCAAACCAACTATATCCATAGTGCCCACTTATCCAAACCAACTATAGTGCCCACTTATCCAAACCAACTATATCCATAGTGCCCACTTATCCAAACCAACTATAGTGCCCACTTATCCAAACCAACTATATCCATAGGGCCCACTTATCCAAACCAACTATATCCATAGTGCCCTCTTATCCAAACCAACTATATCCATAGTGCCCACTTATCCAAACCAACTATAGTGCCCACTTATCCATACCAACTATAGTGCCCACATATCCAAACCAACTATAGTGCCCACTTATCCATACCAACTATAGTGCCCACATATCCAAACCAACTATAGTGCCCACTTATCCATACCAACTATAGTGCCCACTTATCCATACCAACTATATCCATAGTGCCCACTTATCCAAACCAACTATAGTGCCCACTTATCCATCCCAACTATATCCATAGTGCCCACTTATCCATACCAACTATATCCATAGTGCCCACTTATCCAAACCAACTACAGTGCCCACTTATCCAAACCAACTATAGTGCCCACTTATCCATACCAACTATAGTGCCCACTTATCCAAACCAACTATGGTGCCCACTTATCCATACCAACTATAGTGCCCACTTATCCAAACCAACTATAGTGCCCACTTATCCAAACCAACTATATCCATAGTGCCCACTTATCCAAACAAACTATAGTGCCCACTTATCCAAACCAACAATATCCATAGTGCCCACTTATCCAAACCAACTATAGTGCCCACTTATCCAAACCAACTATATCCATAGTGCCCACTTATCCAAACCAACTATATCCATAGTGCCCACTTATCCATACCAACTATATCCATAGTGCCCACTTATCTATACCAACTGTATCCATAGTGCCTGCCTATCCATTCCAACTGTATCCATAGTGCCCATTTATCCATAACAAATAAAGTGCCCACTTATCCAAACCAACTATAGTGCCCACTTATCCATACCAACTACAGTGCACACTTATCCAAACCAACTATAGTGCCCACTTATCCAAACCAACTATATTCATAGTGCCCACTTATCCAAACCAACTATAGTGCCCACTTATCTATACCAACTATACTGCCCACTTATCCAAACCAACTATAGTGCCCACATATCCATACCAACTATAGTGCCCACTTATCCATACCAACTACATCCATAGTGCCCACTTATCCAAACCAACTATAGTGCCCACTTATCCATACCAACTATAGTGCCCACTTATCCATACCAACTATAGTGCCCACATATCCAAACCAACTATAGTGCCCACTTATCCATACCAACTATAGTGCCCACATATCCAAACCAACTATAGTGCCCACTTATCCATACCAACTATAGTGCCCACTTATCCATACCAACTATATCCATAGTGCCCACTTATCCAAACCAACTATAGTGCCCACTTATCCATCCCAACTATATCCATAGTGCCCACTTATCCATACCAACTATATCCATAGTGCCCACTTATCCAAACCAACTACAGTGCCCACTTATCCAAACCAACTATAGTGCCCACTTATCCATACCAACTATAGTGCCCACTTATCCAAACCAACTATGGTGCCCACTTATCCATACCAACTATAGTGCCCACTTATCCAAACCAACTATAGTGCCCACTTATCCAAACCAACTATATCCATAGTGCCCACTTATCCAAACCAACTATAGTGCCCACTTATCCAAACCAACAATATCCATAGTGCCCACTTATCCAAACCAAATATAGTGCCCACTTATCCAAACCAACTATATCCATAGTGCCCACTTATCCAAACCAACTATATCCATAGTGCCCACTTATCCATACCAACTATATCCATAGTGCCCACTTATCTATACCAACTGTATCCATAGTGCCCATTTATCCATAACAAATAAAGTGCCCACTTATCCAAACCAACTATATCCATAGTGCCCACTTATCCATACCAACTGTATCCATAGTGCCCATTTATCCATAACAAATAAAGTGCCCACTTATCCAAACCAACTATATCCATAGTGCCCACTTATCCAAACCAACTATAGAGCCCACTTATCCATACCAACTATATCCATAGTGCCCACTTATCCATACCCACTGTATCCATAGTGCCCATTTATCCATAACAAATAAAGTGCCCACTTATCCAAACCAACTATATCCATAGTGCCCACTTATCCAAACTAACTATATCCATAGTGCCCACTTATCCAAAGCAACTATAGTGCCCACTTATCCATACCAACTAAAGTGCCCACTTATCCATACCAACTATAGTGCCCACTTATCCAAACCAACTATAGAGCCCACTTATCCATACCAACTATATCCATAGTGCCAACGTATCCATACCAACTGTATCCATAGTGCCCATTTATCCATAACAAATAAAGTGCCCACTTATCCAAACCAACTATATCCCTAGTGCCCACTTATCCAAACCAACTATAGAGCCCACTTATCCATACCAACTATATCCATAGTGCCCACTTATCCAGACCAACTGTATCCATAGTGCCCATTTATCCATAACAAATAAAGTGCCCACTTATCCAAACCAACTATAGTGCCCACTTATCCATACCAACTACAGTGCACACTTATCCAAACCAACTATAGTGCCCACTTATCCAAACCAACTATATTCATAGTGCCCACTTATCCAAACCAACTATATCCATAGTGCCCACTTATCCATACCAACTATAGAGCCCACTTATCCATACCAACTATATCCATAGTGCCCACTTATCCAAACCAACTATATCCATAGTGCCCACTTATCCAAACCAACTATAGTGCCCACTTATCCAAACCAACTATATCCATAGTGCCCACTTATCCATACCAACTATAGTGCCCACTTATCCATACCAACTATAGTGCCCACTTATCCAAACCAACTATAGTGCCCACTTATCCAAACCAACTATATCCATAGTACCCACTTATCCATACCAACTATAGTGCCCACTTATCCAAACCAACTATAGTGTCCGCTTATCCAAACCAACTATATCCATAGTGCCCACTTATCCATACCAACTATAGTGCCCACTTATCCATACCAACTGTATCCATAGTGCCTGCCTATCCATACCAACTGTATCCATAGTGCCCACTTATCCATACCAACTATAGAGCCCACTTATCCAAACCAACTATATCCATAGTGCCCACTTATCCAAACCAACTATAGTGCCCACTTACCCATACCAACTATAGTGCCCACTTATCCAAATCAACTATAGTGCCCACTTATCCAAACCAACTGTAGAGCCCACTTATCCAAACCAACTATATCCATAGTGCCCACTTATCCAAACCAACTATAGTGCCCACTTATCCAAACCAACTATAGTGCCAATTATCCAAACCAACTATATCCATAGTGCCCACTTATCCAAACCAACTATAGTGCCCACTTATCCAAACCAACTGTAGTGCCCACTTATCCAAACCAACTATATCCATAGTGCCCACTTATCCAAACCAACTACAGTGCCCACTTATCCAAACCAACTATAGAGCGCACTTATCCAAACCAACTATAGTGCCCACTTATCCAAACAAACTATAGTGCCCACTTATCCATACCAACTATAGTGCCCACTTATCCAAACCAACTATAGAGCCCACTTATCTATACCAACTATAGTGTCCACTTATCTAAACCAACTATAGTGCCCACTTATCCAAACCAACTATAGAGCCCATTTATACATACCAACTATAGCGCCCACTTATCCATACCAACTATAGTGCCCACTTATCCATACCAACTATAGTGCCCACTTATCCAAACCAACTATAGTGCCCACTTATCCAAACCAACTGTATCCATAGTGCCCACTTATCCAAACCAACTATAGTGCCCACTTATCCAAACCAACTATAGTGCCCACTTATCCAAACCAACTATAGTGCCCACTTATCCAAACCAACTATATCCATAGTGCCCACTTATCCAAACCAACTATAGTGCCCACTTATCCAAACCAACTATATCCATAGTGCCCACTTATCCAAACCAACTATATCCATAGTGCCCACTTATCCAAACCAACAATATCCATAGTGCCCTCTTATCCAAACCAACTATATCCATAGTGCCCACTTATCCAAACCAACTATATTGCCCGCTTATCCAAACCAACTAAATCCATAGTGCCCACTTATCCAAACCAACTATAGAGCCCACTTATCCAAACCAACTATAGAGCCCACTTATCCAAACCAACTATAGTGCCACTTATCCAAACCAACTATATCCATTGTGCCCACTTATCCAAACCAACTATAGAGCCCACTTATCCAAACCAACTATAGTGCCACTTATCCAAACCAACTATATCCATTGTGCCCACTTATCCAAACAAACTATAGTGCCCTCTTATCCAAACCAACTATAGTGCCCACTTATCCAAACCAACTATATCCATAGTACCCACTTATCCAAACCAACTATATCCATAGTGCCCACTTATCCATACCAACTATAGTGCCCACTTATCCATACCAACTGTATCCATAGTGCCTGCCTATCCATACCAATTGTATCCATAGTGCCCACTTATCCATACCAACTATAGAGCCCACTTATCCAAAGCAACTATATCCATAGTGCCCACTTATCCAAACCAACTATAGTGCCCACTTATCCATACCAACTATAGTGCCCACTTATCCAAACCAACTATAGTGCCCACTTATCCAAACCAACTGTAGAGCCCACTTATCCAAACCAACTATATCCATAGTGCACACATATCCAAACCAACTATAGTGCCCACTTATCCAAACCAACTATAGTGCCAATTATCCAAACCAACTATATCCATAGTGCCCACTTATCCAAACCAACTATAGTGCCCACTTATCCAAACCAACTGTAGTGCCCACTTATCCAAACCAACTATATCCATAGTGCCCACATATCCAAACCAACTACAGTGCCCACTTATCCAAACCAACTATAGAGCGCACTTATCCAAACCAACTATAGTGCCCACTTATCCAAACAAACTATAGTGCCCACTTATCCATACCAACTATAGTGCCCACTTATCCAAACCAACTATAGAGCCCACTTATCCATACCAACTATAGTGTCCGCTTATCTAAACCAACTATAGTGCCCACTTATCCATACCAACTATAGTGCCCACTTATCCATACCAACTATAGTGCCCACTTATCCAAACCAACTATAGTGCCCACTTATCCAAACCAACTGTATCCATAGTGCCCACTTATCCAAACCAACTATAGTGCCAACTTATCCAAACCAACTATAGTGCCCACTTATCCAAACCAACTATAGTGCCCACTTATCCAAACCAACTATATCCATAGTGCCCACTTATCCAAACCAACTATAGTGCCCACTTATCCAAACCAACTATATCCATAGTGCCCACTTATCCAAACCAACAATAGTGCCCACTTATCCAAACCAACTATATCCATAGGGCCCACTTATCCAAACCAACTATATCCATAGTGCCCTCTTATCCAAACCAACTATATCCATAGTGCCCACTTATCCAAACCAACTATAGTGCCCACTTATCCATACCAACTATAGGGCCCACATATCCAAACCAACTATAGTGCCCACTTATCCATACCAACTATAGTGCCCACATATCCAAACCAACTATAGTGCCCACTTATCCATACCAACTATAGTGCCCACTTATCCATACCAACTATATCCATAGTGCCCACTTATCCAAACCAACTATAGTGCCCACTTATCCATCCCAACTATATCCATAGTGCACACTTATCCAAACCAACTATAGAGCCCACTTATCTATACCAACTATAGTGTCCACTTATCTAAATCAACTATAGTGCCCACTTATCCAAACCAACTATAGAGCCCATTTATCCATACCAACTATAGCGCCCACTTATCCATACCAACTATAGTGCCCACTTATCCATACCAACTATAGTGCCCACTTATCCAAACCAACTATAGTGCCCACTTATCCAAACCAACTGTATCCATAGTGCCCACTTATCCAAACCAACTATAGTGCCCACTTATCCAAACCAACTATAGTGCCCACTTATCCAAACCAACTATAGTGCCCACTTATCCAAACCAACTATATCCATAGTGCCCACTTATCCAAACCAACTATAGTGCCCACTTATCCAAACCAACTATATCCATAGTGCCCACTTATCCAAACCAACTATAGTGCCCACTTATCCAAACCAACTATATCCATAGGGCCCACTTATCCAAACCAACTATAGTGCCCACTTATCCAAACCAACTATAGTGCCCACTTATCCAAACCAACTATATCCATAGTGCCCACTTATCCAAACCAACTATAGAGCCCACTTATCCAAACCAACTACAGTGCCCACTTATCCAAACCAACTATAGTGCCCACTTATCCAAACCAACTATATCCATAGTGCCCACTTATCCAAACCAACTATATCCATAGTGCCCACTTATCCAAACCAACAATATCCATAGTGCCCTCTTATCCAAACCAACTATATCCATAGTGCCCACTTATCCAAACCAACTATATTGCCCGCTTATCCAAACCAAATCCATAGTGCCCACTTATCCAAACCAACTATAGAGCCCACTTATCCAAACCAACTATAGAGCCCACTTATCCAAACCAACTATAGTGCCACTTATCCAAACCAACTATATCCATTGTGCCCACTTATCCAAACAAACTATAGTGCCCACTTATCCAAACCAACTATAGTGCCCACTTATCCAAACCAACTATATCCATAGTACCCACTTATCCAAACCAACTATATCCATAGTGCCCACTTATCCATACCAACTATAGTGCCCACTTATCCATACCAACTGTATCCATAGTGCCTGCCTATCCATACCAATTGTATCCATAGTGCCCACTTATCCATACCAACTATAGAGCCCACTTATCCAAACCAACTATATCCATAGTGCCCACTTATCCAAACCAACTATAGTGCCCACTTATCCATACCAACTATAGTGCCCACTTATCCAAACCAACTATAGTGCCCACTTATCCAAACCAACTGTAGAGCCCACTTATCCAAACCAAGTATATCCATAGTGCCCACATATCCAAACCAACTATAGTGCCCACTTATCCAAACCAACTATAGTGCCAATTATCCAAACCAACTATATCCATAGTGCCCACTTATCCAAACCAACTATAGTGCCCACTTATCCAAACCAACTGTAGTGCCCACTTATCCAAACCAACTATATCCATAGTGCCCACTTATCCAAACCAACTACAGTGCCCACTTATCCAAACCAACTATAGAGCGCACTTATCCAAACCAACTATAGTGCCCACTTATCCAAACAAACTATAGTGCCCACTTATCCATACCAACTATAGTGCCCACTTATCCAAACCAACTATAGAGCCCACTTATCCATACCAACTATAGTGTCCGCTTATCTAAACCAACTATAGTGCCCACTTATCCATACCAACTATAGTGCCCACTTATCCATACCAACTATAGTGCCCACTTATCCAAACCAACTATAGTGCCCACTTATCCAAACCAACTGTATCCATAGTGCCCACTTATCCAAACCAACTATAGTGCCAACTTATCCAAACCAACTATAGTGCCCACTTATCCAAACCAACTATAGTGCCCACTTATCCAAACCAACTATATCCATAGTGCCCACTTATCCAAACCAACTATAGTGCCCACTTATCTAAACCAACTATATCCATAGTGCCCACTTATCCAAACCAACAATAGTGCCCACTTATCCAAACCAACTATATCCATAGGGCCCACTTATCCAAACCAACTATATCCATAGTGCCCTCTTATCCAAACCAACTATATCCATAGTGCCCACTTATCCAAACCAACTATAGTGCCCACTTATCCATACCAACTATAGGGCCCACATATCCAAACCAACTATAGTGCCCACTTATCCATACCAACTATAGTGCCCACATATCCAAACCAACTATAGTGCCCACTTATCCATACCAACTATAGTGCCCACTTATCCATACCAACTATATCCATAGTGCCCACTTATCCAAACCAACTATAGTGCCCACTTATCCATCCCAACTATATCCATAGTGCCCACTTATCCATACCAACTATATCCATAGTGCCCACTTATCCAAACCAACTACAGTGCCCACTTATCCAAACCAACTATAGTGCCCACTTATCCATACCAACTATAGTGCCCACTTATCCAAACCAACTATGGTGCCCACTTATCCATACCAACTATAGTGCCCACTTATCCAAACCAACTATATCCATAGTGCCCACTTATCCAAACCAACTATAGTGCCCACTTATCCAAACCAACAATATCCATAGTGCCCACTTATCCAAACCAAATATAGTGCCCACTTATCCAAACCAACTATATCCATAGTGCCCACTTATCCAAACCAACTATATCCATAGAGCCCACTTATCCATACCAACTATATCCATAGTGCCCACTTATCTATACCAACTGTATCCATAGTGCCTGCCTATCCATACCAACTGTATCCATAGTGCCCATTTATCCATAACAAATAAAGTGCCCACTTATCCAAACCAACTATATCCATAGTGCCCATTTATCCATAACAAATAAAGTGCCCACTTATCCAAACCAACTATATCCATAGTGCCCACTTATCCAAACCAACTATAGAGCCCACTTATCCATACCAACTATATCCATAGTGCCCACTTATCCATACCAACTGTATCCATAGTGCCCATTTATCCATAACAAATAAAGTGCCCACTTATCCAAACCAACTATATCCATAGTGCCCACTTATCCAAACCAACTATATCCATAGTGCCCACTTATCCAAAGCAACTATAGTGCCCACTTATCCATACCAACTATAGTGCCCACTTATCCATACCAACTATAGTGCCCACTTATCCAAACCAACTATAGAGCCCACTTATCCATACCAACTATATCCATAGTGCCCACTTATCCATACCAACTGTATCCATAGTGCCCATTTATCCATAACAAATAAAGTGCCCACTTATCCAAACCAACTATATCCCTAGTGCCCACTTATCCAAACCAACTATAGAGCCCACTTATCCATACCAACTATATCCATAGTGCCCACTTATCCAGACCAACTGTATCCATAGTGCCCATTTATCCATAACAAATAAAGTGCCCACTTATCCAAACCAACTATAGTGCCCACTTATCCATACCAACTACAGTGCACACTTATCCAAACCAACTATAGTGCCCACTTATCCAAACCAACTATATTCATAGTGCCCACTTATCCAAACCAACTATATCCATAGTGCCCACTTATCCATACCAACTATAGAGCCCACTTATCCATACCAACTATATCCATAGTGCCCACTTATCCAAACCAACGATATCCATAGTGCCCACTTATCCAAACCAACTATAGTGCCCACTTATCCAAACCAACTATATCCATAGTGCCCACTTATCCATACCAACTATAGTGCCAACTTATCCATACCAACTATAGTGCCCACTTATCCAAACCAACTATAGTGCCCACTTATCCAAACCAACTATATCCATAGTGCCCACTTATCCATACCAACTATAGTGCCCACTTATCCAAACCAACTATAGTGTCCGCTTATCCAAACCAACTATATCCATAGTGCCCACTTATCCATACCAACTATAGTGCCCACTTATCCATACCAACTGTATCCATAGTGCCTGCCTATCCATACCAACTGTATCCATAGTGCCCACTTATCCATACCAACTATAGAGCCCACTTATCCAACCCAACTATATCCATAGTGCCCACTTATCCAAACCAACTATAGTGCCCACTTATCCATACCAACTATAGTGCCCACTTATCCAAACCAACTATAGTGCCCACTTATCCAAACCAACTGCAGAGCCCACTTATCCAAACCAACTATATCCATAGTGCCCACTTATCCAAACCAACTATAGTGCCCACTTATCCAAACCAACTATAGTGCCAATTATCCAAACCAACTATATCCATAGTGCCCACTTATCCAAACCAACTATAGTGCCCACTTATCCAAACCAGCTGTAGTGCCCACTTATCCAAACCAACTATATCCATAGTGCCCACTTATCCAAACCAACTACAGTGCCCACTTATCCAAACCAACTATAGAGCGCACTTATCCAAACCAACTATAGTGCCCACTTATCCAAACAAACTATAGTGCCCACTTATCCATACCAACTATAGTGCCCACTTATCCAAACCAACTATAGAGCCCACTTATCTATACCAACTATAGTGTCCACTTATCTAAACCAACTATAGTGCCCACTTATCCATACCAACTATAGTGCCCACTTATCCATACCAACTATAGTGCCCACTTATCCAAACCAACTATAGTGCCCACTTATCCAAACCAACTGTATCCCTAGTGCCCACTTATCCAAACCAACTATAGTGCCCAATTATCCAAACCAACTATAGTGCCCACTTATCCAAACCAACTATAGTGCCCACTTATCCAAACCAACTGCAGAGCCCACTTATCCAAACCAACTATATCCATAGTGCCCACTTATCCAAACCAACTATAGTGCCCACTTATCCAAACCAACTATAGTGCCAATTATCCAAACCAACTATAGTGCCCACTTATCCAAACCAACTATAGTGCCCACTTATCCAAACCAACTATATCCATAGTGCCCACTTATCCAAACCAACTATAGAGGCCACTTATCCAAACCAACTACAGTGCCCACTTATCCAAACCAACTATAGTGCCCACTTATCCAAACCAACTATATCCATAGTGCCCACTTATCCAAACCAACTATATCCATAGTGCCCACTTATCCAAACCAACTATATCCATAGTGCCCTCTTATCCAAACCAACTATATCCATAGTGCCCACTTATCCAAACCAACTATAGTGCCCGCTTATCCAAACCAACTAAATCCATAGTGCCCACTTATCCAAACCAACGATATCCATAGTGCCCACTTATCCAAACCAACTATAGTGCCCACTTATCCAAACCAACTATATCCATAGTGCCCACTTATCCATACCAACTATAGTGCCCACTTATCCATACCAACTATAGTGCCCACTTATCCAAACCAACTATAGTGCCCACTTATCCAAACCAACTATATCCATAGTGCCCACTTATCCATACCAACTATAGTGCCCACTTATCCAAACCAACTATAGTGTCCGCTTATCCAAACCAACTATATCCATAGTGCCCACTTATCCATACCAACTATAGTGCCCACTTATCCATACCAACTGTATCCATAGTGCCTGCCTATCCATACCAACTGTATCCATAGTGCCCACTTATCCATACCAACTATAGAGCCCACTTATCCAAACCAACTATATCCATAGTGCCCACTTATCCAAACCAACTATAGTGCCCACTTATCCATACCAACTATAGTGCCCACTTATCCAAACCAACTATAGTGCCCACTTATCCAAACCAACTGTAGAGCCCACTTATCCAAACCAACTATATCCATAGTGCCCACTTATCCAAACCAACTATAGTGCCCACTTATCCAAACCAACTATAGTGCCAATTATCCAAACCAACTATATCCATAGGGCCCACTTATCCAAACCAACTATAGTGCCCACTTATCCAAACCAACTATATCCATAGTGCCCACTTATCCAAACCAACTACAGTGCCCACTTATCCAAACCAACTATAGAGCGCACTTATCCAAACCAACTATAGTGCCCACTTATCCAAACAAACTATAGTGCCCACTTATCCATACCAACTATAGTGCCCACTTATCCAAACCAACTATAGAGCCCACTTATCTATACCAACTATAGTGTCCACTTATCTAAACCAACTATAGTGCCCACTTATCCAAACCAACTATAGAGCCCATTTATCCATACCAACTATAGTGCCCACTTATCCATACCAACTATAGTGCCCACTTATCCATACCAACTATAGTGCCCACTTATCCAAACCAACTATAGTGCCCACTTATCCAAACCAACTGTATCCATAGTGCCCACTTATCCAAACCAACTATAGTGCCCAATTATCCAAACCAACTATAGTGCCCACTTATCCAAACCAACTATAGTGCCCACTTATCCAAACCAACTATAGTGCCCACTTATCCAAACCAACTATATCCATAGTGCCCACTTATCCAAACCAACTATAGTGCCCACTTATCCAAACCAACTATATCCATAGGGCCCACTTATCCAAACCAACTATAGTGCCCACTTATCCAAACCAACTATAGTGCCCACTTATCCAAACCAACTACATCCATAGTGCCCACTTATCCAAACCAACTATGGAGGCCACTTATCCAAACCAACTACAGTGCCCACTTATCCAAACCAACTATAGTGCCCACTTATCCAAACCAACTATATCCATAGTGCCCACTTATCCAAACCAACTATATCCATAGTACCCACTTATCCAAACCAACTATATCCATAGTGCCCTCTTATCCAAACCAACTATATCCATAGTGCCCACTTATCCAAACCAACTATAGTGCCCGCTTATCCAAACCAACTAAATCCATAGTGCCCACTTATCCAAACCAACTATAGAGCCCACTTATCCAAACCAACTATAGAGCCCACTTATCCAAACCAACTATAGTGCCACTTATCCAAACCAACTATATCCATAGTGCCCACTTATCCAAACCAACTATATCCATAGTGCCCACTTATCCATACCAACTATAGTGCCCACTTATCCATACCAACTGTATCCATAGTGCCTGCCTATCCATACCAATTGTATCCATAGTGCCCACTTATCCATACCAACTATAGAGCCCACTTATCCAAACCAACTATATCCATAGTGCCCACTTATCCAAACCAACTATAGTGCCCACTTATCCATACCAACTATAGTGCCCACTTATCCAAACCAACTATATTGCCCACTTATCCAAACCAACTGTAGAGCCCACTTATCCAAACCAACTATATCCATAGTGCCCACTTATCCAAACCAACTATAGTGCCCACTTATCCAAACCAACTGTAGTGCCCACTTATCCAAACCAACTATATCCATAGTGCCCACTTATCCGAACCAACTATAGTGCCCACTTATCCAAACAAACTATAGTGCCCACTTATCCATACCAACTATAGTGCCCACTTATCCAAACCAACTATAGAGCCCACTTATCCATACCAACTATAGTGTCCGCTTATCTAAACCAACTATAGTGCCCACTTATCCATACCAACTATAGTGCCCTCTTATCCATACCAACTATAGTGCCCACTTATCCAAACCAACTATAGTGCCCATTTATCCAAACCAACTGTATCCATAGTGCCCACTTATCCAAACCAACTATAGTGCCAACTTATCCAAACCAACTATAGTGCCCACTTATCCAAACCAACTATAGTGCCCACTTATCCAAACCAACTATATCCATAGTGCCCACCTATCCAAACCAACTATAGTGCCCACTTATCCAAACCAACTATATCCATAGTGCCCACTTATCCAAACCAACTATAGTGCCCACTTATCCAAACCAACTATATCCATAGGGCCCACTTATCCAAACCAACTATATCCATAGTGCCCTCTTATCCAAACCAACTATATCCATAGTGCCCACTTATCCAAACCAACTATAGTGCCCGCTTATCCAAACCAACTAAATCCATAGTGCCCACTTATCCAAACCAACTATAGAGCCCACTTATCCAAACCAACTATAGAGCCCACTTATCCAAACCAACTATATCCATAGTGCCCACTTATGCAAACCAACTATAGTGCCCACTTATCCAAACCAACTATAGTGCCCACTTATCCAAACCAACTATATCCATAGTGCCCACTTATCCAAACCAACTATATCCATAGTGCCACTTATCCAAACCAACTATAGTGCCCACTTATCCAAACCAACTATAGTGCCCACTTATCAAAACCAACTATAGTGCCCACTTATCCATACCAAATATAGTGCACACTTATCCAAACCAACTATAGTGCCCACTTATCCAAACCAACTATATTCATAGTGCCCACTTATCCAAACCAACTATATCCATAGTGCCCACTTATCCAAACCAACTATAGAGCCCACTTATCCATACCAACTATATCCATAGTGCCCACTTATCCATACCAACTATATCCATAGTGCCCACTTATCCAAACCAACTATATCCATAGTGCCCACTTATCCATACCAACTATAGTGCCCACTTATCCATACCAACTATAGTGCCCACTTATCCAAACCAACTATAGTGCCCACTTATCGAAACCTACTATAGTGCCCACTTATCCAAACCAACTATATCCATAGTGCCCACTTATCCATACCAACTATAGTGCCCACTTATCCAAACCAACTATAGTGTCCACTTATCCAAACCAACTATATCCATAGTACCCACTTATCCATACCAACTATAGAGCGCACTTATCCATACCAACCATAGTGTCCACTTATCTAAACCAACTATAGTGCCCACTTATCCAAACCAACTATAGAGCCCATTTATCCATACCAACTATAGTGCCCACTTATCCATACCAACTATAGTGCCCACTTATCCATACCAACTATAGTGCCCACTTATCCAAACCAACTATAGTGTCCACTTATCCAAACCAACTGTATCCATAGTGCCCACTTATCCAAACCAACTATAGTGCCCACTTATCCAAACCAACTATATCCATAGTGCCCACTTATCCAAACCAACTATAGTGCCCACTTATCCAAACCAACTATATCCATAGGGCCCACTTATCCAAACCAACTATATCCATAGTGCCCTCTTATCCAAACCAACTATATCCATAGTGCCCACTTATCCAAACCAACTATAGTGCCCGCTTATCCAAACCAACTAAATCCATAGTGCCCACTTATCCAAACCAACTATAGAGCCCACTTATCCAAACCAACTATAGAGCCCACTTATCCAAACCAACTATAGTGCCACTTATCCAAACCAACTATATCCATAGTGCCCACTTATCCAAACCAACTATAGTGCCCACTTATCCAAACCAACTATAGAGCCCACTTATCCAAACCAACTATAGTGCCCTCTTATCCAAACCAACTATATCCATAGTGCCCACTTATCCAAACCAACTATAGTGCCCGCTTATCCAAATCAACTAAATCCATAGTGCCCACTTATCCAAACCAACTATAGAGCCCACTTATCCAAACCAACTATAGAGCCCACTTATCCAAACCAACTATAGTGCCACTTATCCAAACCAACTATATCCATAGTGCCCACTTATCCAAACCAACTATAGTGCCCACTTATCCAAACCAACTATAGTGCCCACTTATCCAAACCAACTATATCCATAGTGCCCACTTATCCAAACCAACTATAGTGCCCACTTATCCATACCAACTATAGTGCCCACTTATCCAAACCAACTATAGTGCCCACTTATCCAAACCAACTGTAGAGCCCACTTATCCAAACCAACTATATCCATAGTGCCCACTTATCCAAACCAACTATAGTGCCCACTTATCCAAACCAACTATAGTGCCAATTATCCAAACTAACTATATCCATAGTGCCCACTTATCCAAACCAACTATATCCATAGTGCCCACTTATCCAAACCAACTATAGTGCCCACTTATCCAAACCAACTATATCCATAGTGCCCACTTATCCAAACCAACTATAGTGCCCACTTATCCAAACCAACTATATCCATAGGGCCCACTTATCCAAACCAACTATATCCATAGTGCCCTCTTATCCAAACCAACTATATCCATAGTGCCCACTTATCCAAACCAACTATAGTGCCCACTTATCCATACCAACTATAGTGCCCACATATCCAAACCAACTATAGTGCCCACTTATCCATACCAACTATAGTGCCCACATATCCAAACCAACTATAGTGCCCACTTATCCATACCAACTATAGTGCCCACTTATCCATACCAACTATATCCATAGTGCCCACTTATCCAAACCAACTATAGTGCCCACTTATCCATCCCAACTATATCCATAGTGCCCACTTATCCATACCAACTATATCCATAGTGCCCACTTATCCAAACCAACTACAGTGCCCACTTATCCAAACCAACTATAGTGCCCACTTATCCATACCAACTATAGTGCTCACTTATCCAAACCAACTATGGTGCCCACTTATCCATACCAACTATAGTGCCCACTTATCCAAACCAACTATAGTGCCCACTTATCCAAACCAACTATATCCATAGTGCCCACTTATCCAAACAAACTATAGTGCCCACTTATCCAAACCAACAATATCCATAGTGCCCACTTATCCAAACCAACTATAGTGCCCACTTATCCAAACCAACTATATCCATAGTGCCCACTTATCCAAACCAACTATATCCATAGTGCCCACTTATCCATACCAACTATATCCATAGTGCCCACTTATCTATACCAACTGTATCCATAGTGCCTGCCTATCCATACCAACTGTATCCATAGTGCCCATTTATCCATAACAAATAAAGTGCCCACTTATCCAAACCAACTATAGTGCCCACTTGTCCATACCAACTACAGTGCACACTTATCCAAACCAACTATAGTGCCCACTTATCCAAACCAACTATCTTCATAGTGCCCACTTATCCAAACCAACTATAGTGCCCACTTATCTATACCAACTATACTGCCCACTTATCCAAACCAACTATAGTGCCCACATATCCATACCAACTATAGTGCCCACTTATCCATACCAACTACATCCATAGTGCCCACTTATCCAAACCAACTATAGTGCCCACTTATCCATACCAACTATAGTGCCCACTTATCCATACCAACTATAGTGCCCACATATCCAAACCAACTATAGTGCCCACTTATCCATACCAACTATAGTGCCCACATATCCAAACCAACTATAGTGCCCAGTTATCCATACCAACTATAGTGCCCACTTATCCATACCAACTATATCCATAGTGCCCACTTATCCAAACCAACTATAGTGCCCACTTATCCATCCCAACTATATCCATAGTGCCCACTTATCCATACCAACTATATCCATAGTGCCCACTTATCCAAACCAACTACAGTGCCCACTTATCCAAACCAACTATAGTGCCCACTTATCCATACCAACTATAGTGCCCACTTATCCAAACCAACTATGGTGCCCACTTATCCATACCAACTATAGTGCCCACTTATCCAAACCAACTATAGTGCCCACTTATCCAAACCAACTATATCCATAGTGCCCACTTATCCAAACCAACTATAGTGCCCACTTATCCAAACCAACAATATCCATAGAGCCCACTTATCCAAACCAACTATAGTGCCCACTTATCCAAACCAACTATATCCATAGTGCCCACTTATCCAAACCAACTATATCCATAGTGCCCACTTATCCATACCAACTATATCCATAGTGCCCACTTATCTATACCAACTGTATCCATAGTGCCCATTTATCCATAACAAATAAAGTGCCCACTTATCCAAACCAACTATATCCATAGTGCCCACTTATCCATACCAACTGTATCCATAGTGCCCATTTATCCATAACAAATAAAGTGCCCACTTATCCAAACCAACTATATCCATAGTGCCCACTTATCCAAACCAACTATAGAGCCCACTTATCCATACCAACTATATCCATAGTGCCCACTTATCCATACCCACTGTATCCATAGTGCCCATTTATCCATAACAAATAAAGTGCCCACTTATCCAAACCATCTATATCCATAGTGCCCACTTATCCAAACTAACTATATCCATAGTGCCCACTTATCCAAAGCAACTATAGTGCCCACTTATCCATACCAACTATAGTGCCCACTTATCCATACCAACTATAGTGCCCACTTATCCAAACCAACTATAGAGCCCACTTATCCATACCAACTATATCCATAGTGCCAACGTATCCATACCAACTGTATCCATAGTGCCCATTTATCCATAACAAATAAAGTGCCCACTTATCCAAACCAACTATATCCCTAGTGCCCACTTATCCAAACCAACTATAGAGCCCACTTATCCATACCAACTATATCCATAGTCCCACTTATCCAGACCAACTGTATCCATAGTGCCCATTTATCCATAACAAATAAAGTGCCCACTTATCCAAACCAACTATAGTGCCCACTTATCCATACCAACTACAGTGCACACTTATCCAAACCAACTATAGTGCCCACTTATCCAAACCAACTATATTCATAGTGCCCACTTATCCAAACCAACTATATCCATAGTGCCCACTTATCCATACCAACTATAGAGCCCACTTATCCATACCAACTATATCCATAGTGCCCACTTATCCAAACCAACTATATCCATAGTGCCCACTTATCCAAACCAACTATAGTGCCCACTTATCCAAACCAACTATATCCATAGTGCCCACTTATCCATACCAACTATAGTGCCCACTTATCCATACCAACTATAGTGCCCACTTATCCAAACCAACTATAGTGCCCACTTATCCAAACGAACTATATCCATAGTACCCACTTATCCATACCAACTATAGTGACCACTTATCCAAACCAACTATAGTGTCCGCTTATCCAAACCAACTATATCCATAGTGCCCACATATCCATACCAACTATAGTGCCCACTTATCCATACCAACTGTATCCATAGTGCCTGCCTATCCATACCAACTGTATCCATAGTGCCCACTTATCCATACCAACTATAGAGCCCACTTATCCAAACCAACTATATCCATAGTGCCCACTTATTCAAACCAACTATAGTGCCCACTTATCCATACCAACTATAGTGCCCACTTATCCAAACCAACTATAGTGCCCACTTATCCAAACCAACTGTAGAGCCCACTTATCCAAACCAACTATATCCATAGTGCCCACTTATCCAAACCATCTATAGTGCCCACTTATCCAAACCAACTATAGTGCCAATTATCCAAACCAACTATATCCATAGTGCCCACTTATCCAAACCAACTATAGTGCCCACTTATCCAAACCAACTGTAGTGCCCACTTATCCAAACCAACTATATCCATAGTGCCCACTTATCCAAACCAACTACAGTGCCCACTTATCCAAACCAACTATAGAGCGCACTTATCCAAACCAACTATAGTGCCCACTTATCCAAACAAACTATAGTGCCCACTTATCCATACCAACTATTGTGCCCACTTATCCAAACCAACTATAGAGCCCACTTATCTATACCAACTATAGTGTCCACTTATCTAAACCAACTATAGTGCCCACTTATCCAAACCAACTATAGAGCCCATTTATCCATACCAACTATAGCGCCCACTTATCCAAACCAACTATAGTGCCCACTTATCCATACCAACTATAGTGCCCACTTATCCAAACCAACTATAGTGCCCACTTATCCAAACCAACTGTATCCATAGTGCCCACTTATCCAAACCAACTATAGTGCCCACTTATCCAAACCAACTATAGTGCCCACTTTTCCAAACCAACTATAGTGCCCACTTATCCAAACCAACTATATCCATGGTGCCCACTTATCCAAACCAACTATAGTGCCCACTTATCCAAACCAACTATATCCATAGTGCCCACTTATCCAAACCAACTATAGTGCCCACTTATCCAAACCAACTATATCCATAGGGCCCACTTATCCAAACCAACTATAGTGCCCACTTATCCAAACCAACTATAGTGCCCACTTATCCAAACCAACTATATCCATAGTGCCCACTTATCCAAACCAACTATAGAGCCCACTTATCCAAACCAACTATATCCATAGTGCCCACTTATCCAAACCAACTATATCCATAGTGCCCACTTATCCAAACCAACTATATCCATAGTGCCCTCTTATCCAAACCAACTATATCCATAGTGCCCACTTATCCAAACCAACTATATTGCCCGCTTATCCAAACCAACTAAATCCATAGTGCCCACTTATCCAAACCAACTATAGAGCCCACTTATCCAAACCAACTATAGAGCCCACTTATCCAAACCAACTATAGTGCCACTTATCCAAACCAACTATATCCATTGTGCCCACTTATCCAAACAAACTATAGTGCCCACTTATCCAAACCAACTATAGTGCCCACTTATCCAAACCAACTATATCCATAGTACCCACTTATCCAAACCAACTATATCCATAGTGCCCACTTATCCATACCAACTATAGTGCCCACTTATCCATACCAACTGTATCCATAGTGCCTGCCTATCCATACCAATTGTATCCATAGTGCCCACTTATCCATACCAACTATAGAGCCCACTTATCCAAACCAACTATATCCATAGTGCCCACTTATCCAAACCAACTATAGTGCCCACTTATCCATACCAACTATAGTGCCCACTTATCCAAACCAACTATAGTGCCCACTTATCCAAACCAACTGTAGAGCCCACTTATCCAAACCAACTATATCCATAGTGCCCACATATCCAAACCAACTATAGTGCCCACTTATCCAAACCAACTATAGTGCCAATTATCCAAACCAACTATATCCATAGTGCCCACTTATCCAAACCAACTATAGTGCCCACTTATCCAAACCAACTGTAGTGCCCACTTATCCAAACCAACTATATCCATAGTGCCCACTTATCCAAACCAACTACAGTGCCCACTTATCCAAACCAACTATAGAGCGCACTTATCCAAACCAACTATAGTGCCCACTTATCCAAACAAACTATAGTGCCCACTTATCCATACCAACTATAGTGCCCACTTATCCAAACCAACTATAGAGCCCACTTATCCATACCAACTGTAGTGTCCGCTTATCTAAACCAACTATAGTGCCCACTTATCCATACCAACTATAGTGCCCACTTATCCATACCAACTATAGTGCCCACTTATCCAAACCAACTATAGTGCCCACTTATCCAAACCAACTGTATCCATAGTGCCCACTTATCCAAACCAACTATAGTGCCAACTTATCCAAACCAACTATAGTGCCCACTTATCCAAACCAACTATAGTGCCCACTTATCCAAACCAACTATATCCATAGTGCCCACTTATCCAAACCAACTATAGTGCCCACTTATCCAAACCAACTATATCCATAGTGCCCACTTATCCAAACCAACTATAGTGCCCACTTATCCAAACCAACTATATCCATAGGGCCCACTTATCCAAACCAACTATATCCATAGTGCCTTCTTATCCAAACCAACTATATCCATAGTGCCCACTTATCCAAACCAACTATAGTGCCCACTTATCCATACCAACTATAGTGCCCACATATCCAAACCAACTATAGTGCCCACTTATCCATACCAACTATAGTGCCCACATATCCAAACCAACTACAGTGCCCACTTATCCATACCAACTATAGTGCCCACTTATCCATACCAACTATATCCATAGTGCCCACTTATCCAAACCAACTATAGTGCCCACTTATCCATCCCAACTATATCCATAGTGCCCACTTATCCATACCAACTATATCCATAGTGCCCACTTATCCAAACCAACTACAGTGCCCACTTATCCAAACCAACTATAGTGCCCACTTATCCATACCAACTATAGTGCCCACTTGTCCAAACCAACTATGGTGCCCACTTATCCATACCAACTATAGTGCCCACTTATCCAAACCAACTATATCCATAGTGCCCACTTATCCAAACCAACTATAGTGCCCACTTATCCAAACCAACAATATCCATAGTGCCCACTTATCCAAACCAAATATAGTGCCCACTTATCCAAACCAACTATATCCATAGTGCCCACTTATCCAAACCAACTATATCCATAGTGCCCACTTATCCATACCAACTATATCCATAGTGCCCACTTATCTATACCAACTGTATCCATAGTGCCTGCCTATCCATACCAACTGTATCCATAGTGCCCATTTATCCATAACAAATAAAGTGCCCACTTATCCAAACCAACTATATCCATAGTGCCCACTTATCCATACCAACTGTATCCATAGTGCCCATTTATCCATAACAAATAAAGTGCCCACTTATCCAAACCAACTATATCCATAGTGCCCACTTATCCAAACCAACTATAGAGCCCACTTATCCATACCAACTATATCCATAGTGCCCACTTATCCATACCAACTGTATCCATAGTGCCCATTTATCCATAACAAATAAAGTGCCCACTTATCCAAACCAACTATATCCATAGTGCCCACTTATCCAAACCAACTATATCCATAGTGCCCACTTATCCAAAGCAACTATAGTGCCCACTTATCCATACCAACTATAGTGCCCACTTATCCATACCAACTATAGTGCCCACTTATCCAAACCAACTATAGAGCCCACTTATCCATACCAACTATATCCATAGTGCCCACTTATCCATACCAACTGTATCCATAGTGCCCATTTATCCATAACAAATAAAGTGCCCACTTATCCAAACCAACTATATCCCTAGTGCCCACTTATCCAAACCAACTATAGAGCCCACTTATCCATACCAACTATATCCATAGTGCCCACTTATCCAGACCAACTGTTTCCATAGTGCCCATTTATCCATAACAAATAAAGTGCCCACTTATCCAAACCAACTATAGTGCCCACTTATCCATACCAACTACAGTGCACACTTATCCAAACCAACTATAGTGCCCACTTATCCAAACCAACTATATTCATAGTGCCCACTTATCCAAACCAACTATATCCATAGTGCCCACTTATCCATACCAACTATAGAGCCCACTTATCCATACCAACTATATCCATAGTGCCCACTTATCCAAACCAACGATATCCATAGTGCCCACTTATCCAAACCAACTATAGTGCCCACTTATCCAAACCAACTATATCCATAGTGCCCACTTATCCATACCAACTATAGTGCCAACTTATCCATACCAACTATAGTGCCCACTTATCCAAACCAACTATAGTGCCCACTTATCCAAACCATCTATATCCATAGTGCCCACTTATCCATACCAACTATAGTGCCCACTTATCCAAACCAACTATAGTGTCCGCTTATCCAAACCAACTATATCCATAGTGCCCACTTATCCATACCAACTATAGTGCCCACTTATCCATACCAACTGTATCCATAGTGCCTGCCTGTCCATACCAACTGTATCCATAGTGCCCACTTATCCATACCAACTATAGAGCCCACTTATCCAACCCAACTATATCCATAGTGCCCACTTATCCAAACCAACTATAGTGCCCACTTATCCATACCAACTATAGTGCCCACTTATCCAAACCAACTATAGTGCCCACTTATCCAAACCAACTGCAGAGCCCACTTATCCAAACCAACTATATCCATAGTGCCCACTTATCCAAACCAACTATAGTGCCCACTTATCCAAACCAACTATAGTGCCAATTATCCAAACCAACTATATCCATAGTGCCCACTTATCCAAACCAACTATAGTGCCCACTTATCCAAACCAACTGTAGTGCCCACTTATCCAAACCAACTATATCCATAGTGCCCACTTATCCAAACCAACTACAGTGCCCACTTATCCAAACCAACTATAGAGCGCACTTATCCAAACCAACTATAGTGCCCACTTATCCAAACAAACTATAGTGCCCACTTATCCATACCAACTATAGTGCCCACTTATCCAAACCAACTATAGAGCCCACTTATCTATACCAACTATAGTGTCCACTTATCTAAACCAACTATAGTGCCCACTTATCCATACCAACTATAGTGCCCACTTATCCATACCAACTATAGTGCCCACTTATCCAAACCAACTATAGTGCCCACTTATCCAAACCAACTGTATCCATAGTGCCCACTTATCCAAACCAACTATAGTGCCCAATTATCCAAACCAACTATAGTGCCCACTTATCCAAACCAACTATAGTGCCCACTTATCCAAACCAACTATAGTACCCACTGATCCAAACCAACTATATCCATAGTGCCCACTTATCCAAACCAACTATAGTGCCCACTTATCCAAACCAACTATATCCATAGGGCCCACTTATCCAAACCAACTATAGTGCCCACTTATCCAAACCAACTATAGTGCCCACTTATCCAAACCAACTATATCCATAGTGCCCACTTATCCAAACCAACTATAGAGGCCACTTATCCAAACCAACTACAGTGCCCACTTATCCAAACCAACTATAGTGCCCACTTATCCAAACCAACTATATCCATAGTGCCCACTTATCCAAACCAACTATATCCATAGTGCCCACTTATCCAAACCAACTATATCCATAGTGCCCTCTTATCCAAACCAACTATATCCATAGTGCCCACTTATCCAAACCAACTATAGTGCCCGCTTATCCAAACCAACTAAATCCATAGTGCCCACTTATCCAAACCAACGATATCCATAGTGCCCACTTATCCAAACCAACTATAGTGCCCACTTATCCAAACCAACTATATCCATAGTGCCCACTTATCCATGCCAACTATAGTGCCCACTTATCCATACCAACTATAGTGCCCACTTATCCAAACCAACTATAGTGCCCACTTATCCAAACCAACTATATCCATAGTGCCCACTTATCCATACCAACTATAGTGCCCACTTATCCAAACCAACTATAGTGTCCGCTTATCCAAACCAACTATATCCATAGTGCCCACTTATCCATACCAACTATAGTGCCCACTTATCCATACCAACTGTATCCATAGTGCCTGCCTATCCATACCAACTGTATCCATAGTGCCCACTTATCCATACCAACTATAGAGCCCACTTATCCAAACCAACTATATCCATAGTGCCCACTTATCCAAACCAACTATAGTGCCCACTTATCCATACCAACTATAGTGCCCACTTATCCAAACCAACTATAGTGCCCACTTATCCAAACCAACTGTAGTGCCCACTTATCCAAACCAACTATATCCATAGTGCCCACTTATCCAAACCAACTATAGTGCCCACATATCCAAACCAACTATAGTGCCCACTTATCCAAACCAACTCTAGTGCCCACTTATCCAAACCAACTATATCCATAGTGCCCACTTATCCAAACCAACTACAGTGCCCACTTATCCAAACCAACTATAGAGCGCACTTATCCAAACCAACTATAGTGCCCACTTATCCAAACAAACTATAGTGCCCACTTATCCATACCAACTATAGTGCCCACTTATCCAAACCAACTATAGAGCCCACTTATCTATACCAACTATAGTGTCCACTTATCTAAACCAACTATAGTGCCCACTTATCCAAACCAACTATAGAGCCCATTTATCCATACCAACTATAGTGCCCACTTATCCATACCAACTATAGTGCCCACTTAACCATACCAACTATAGTGCCCACTTATCCAAACCAACTATAGTGCCCACTTATCCAAACCAACTGTATCCATAGTGCCCACTTATCCAAACCAACTATAGTGCCCAATTATCCAAACCAACTATAGTGCCCACTTATCCAAACCAACTATAGTGCCCACTTATCCAAACCAACTATATCCATAGGGCCCACTTATCCAAACCAACTATAGTGCCCACTTATCCAAACCAACTATAGTGCCCACTTATCCAAACCAACTACATCCATAGTGCCCACTTATCCAAACCAACTATGGAGGCCACTTATCCAAACCAACTACAGTGCCCACTTATCCAAACCAACTATAGTGCCCACTTATCCAAACCAACTATATCCATAGTGCCCACTTATCCAAACCAACTATATCCATAGTGCCCACTTATCCATACCAACTATATCCATAGTGCCCACTTATCCAAACCAACTACAGTGCCCACTTATCCAAACCAACTATAGTGCCCACTTATCCATACCAACTATAGTGCCCACTTATCCAAACCAACTATGGTGCCCACTTATCCATACCAACTATAGTGCCCACTTATCCAAACCAACTATATCCATAGTGCCCACTTATCCAAACCAACTATAGTGCCCACTTATCCAAACCAACAATATCCATAGTGCCCACTTATCCAAACCAAATATAGTGCCCACTTATCCAAACCAACTATATCCATAGTGCCCACTTATCCAAACCAACTATATCCATAGTGCCCACTTATCCATACCAACTATATCCATAGTGCCCACTTATCTATACCAACTGTATCCATAGTGCCTGCCTATCCATACCAACTGTATCCATAGTGCCCATTTATCCATAACAAATAAAGTGCCCACTTATCCAAACCAACTATATCCATAGTGCCCACTTATCCATACCAACTGTATCCATAGTGCCCATTTATCCATAACAAATAAAGTGCCCACTTATCCAAACCAACTATATCCATAGTGCCCACTTATCCAAACCAACTATAGAGCCCACTTATCCATACCAACTATATCCATAGTGCCCACTTATCCATACCAACTGTATCCATAGTGCCCATTTATCCATAACAAATAAAGTGCCCACTTATCCAAACCAACTATATCCATAGTGCCCACTTATCCAAACCAACTATATCCATAGTGCCCACTTATCCAAAGCAACTATAGTGCCCACTTATCCATACCAACTATAGTGCCCACTTATCCATACCAACTATAGTGCCCACTTATCCAAACCAACTATAGAGCCCACTTATCCATACCAACTATATCCATAGTGCCCACTTATCCATACCAACTGTATCCATAGTGCCCATTTATCCATAACAAATAAAGTGCCCACTTATCCAAACCAACTATATCCCTAGTGCCCACTTATCCAAACCAACTATAGAGCCCACTTATCCATACCAACTATATCCATAGTGCCCACTTATCCAGACCAACTGTTTCCATAGTGCCCATTTATCCATAACAAATAAAGTGCCCACTTATCCAAACCAACTATAGTGCCCACTTATCCATACCAACTACAGTGCACACTTATCCAAACCAACTATAGTGCCCACTTATCCAAACCAACTATATTCATAGTGCCCACTTATCCAAACCAACTATATCCATAGTGCCCACTTATCCATACCAACTATAGAGCCCACTTATCCATACCAACTATATCCATAGTGCCCACTTATCCAAACCAACGATATCCATAGTGCCCACTTATCCAAACCAACTATAGTGCCCACTTATCCAAACCAACTATATCCATAGTGCCCACTTATCCATACCAACTATAGTGCCAACTTATCCATACCAACTATAGTGCCCACTTATCCAAACCAACTATAGTGCCCACTTATCCAAACCATCTATATCCATAGTGCCCACTTATCCATACCAACTATAGTGCCCACTTATCCAAACCAACTATAGTGTCCGCTTATCCAAACCAACTATATCCATAGTGCCCACTTATCCATACCAACTATAGTGCCCACTTATCCATACCAACTGTATCCATAGTGCCTGCCTGTCCATACCAACTGTATCCATAGTGCCCACTTATCCATACCAACTATAGAGCCCACTTATCCAACCCAACTATATCCATAGTGCCCACTTATCCAAACCAACTATAGTGCCCACTTATCCATACCAACTATAGTGCCCACTTATCCAAACCAACTATAGTGCCCACTTATCCAAACCAACTGCAGAGCCCACTTATCCAAACCAACTATATCCATAGTGCCCACTTATCCAAACCAACTATAGTGCCCACTTATCCAAACCAACTATAGTGCCAATTATCCAAACCAACTATATCCATAGTGCCCACTTATCCAAACCAACTATAGTGCCCACTTATCCAAACCAACTGTAGTGCCCACTTATCCAAACCAACTATATCCATAGTGCCCACTTATCCAAACCAACTACAGTGCCCACTTATCCAAACCAACTATAGAGCGCACTTATCCAAACCAACTATAGTGCCCACTTATCCAAACAAACTATAGTGCCCACTTATCCATACCAACTATAGTGCCCACTTATCCAAACCAACTATAGAGCCCACTTATCTATACCAACTATAGTGTCCACTTATCTAAACCAACTATAGTGCCCACTTATCCATACCAACTATAGTGCCCACTTATCCATACCAACTATAGTGCCCACTTATCCAAACCAACTATAGTGCCCACTTATCCAAACCAACTGTATCCATAGTGCCCACTTATCCAAACCAACTATAGTGCCCAATTATCCAAACCAACTATAGTGCCCACTTATCCAAACCAACTATAGTGCCCACTTATCCAAACCAACTATAGTACCCACTTATCCAAACCAACTATATCCATAGTGCCCACTTATCCAAACCAACTATAGTGCCCACTTATCCAAACCAACTATATCCATAGGGCCCACTTATCCAAACCAACTATAGTGCCCACTTATCCAAACCAACTATAGTGCCCACTTATCCAAACCAACTATATCCATAGTGCCCACTTATCCAAACCAACTATAGAGGCCACTTATCCAAACCAACTACAGTGCCCACTTATCCAAACCAACTATAGTGCCCACTTATCCAAACCAACTATATCCATAGTGCCCACTTATCCAAACCAACTATATCCATAGTGCCCACTTATCCAAACCAACTATATCCATAGTGCCCTCTTATCCAAACCAACTATATCCATAGTGCCCACTTATCCAAACCAACTATAGTGCCCGCTTATCCAAACCAACTAAATCCATAGTGCCCACTTATCCAAACCAACGATATCCATAGTGCCCACTTATCCAAACCAACTATAGTGCCCACTTATCCAAACCAACTATATCCATAGTGCCCACTTATCCATACCAACTATAGTGCCCACTTATCCATACCAACTATAGTGCCCACTTATCCAAACCAACTATAGTGCCCACTTATCCAAACCAACTATATCCATAGTGCCCACTTATCCATACCAACTATAGTGCCCACTTATCCAAACCAACTATAGTGTCCGCTTATCCAAACCAACTATATCCATAGTGCCCACTTATCCATACCAACTATAGTGCCCACTTATCCATACCAACTATAGTGCCCACTTATCCAAACCAACTATAGTGCCCACTTATCCAAACCAACTGTAGTGCCCACTTATCCAAACCAACTATATCCATAGTGCCCACTTATCCAAACCAACTATAGTGCCCACTTATCCAAACCAACTATAGTGCCCACTTATCCAAACCAACTCTAGTGCCCACTTATCCAAACCAACTATATCCATAGTGCCCACTTATCCAAACCAACTACAGTGCCCACTTATCCAAACCAACTATAGAGCGCACTTATCCAAACCAACTATAGTGCCCACTTATCCAAACAAACTATAGTGCCCACTTATCCATACCAACTATAGTGCCCACTTATCCAAACCAACTATAGAGCCCACTTATCTATACCAACTATAGTGTCCACTTATCTAAACCAACTATAGTGCCCACTTATCCAAACCAACTATAGAGCCCATTTATCCATACCAACTATAGTGCCCACTTATCCATACCAACTATAGTGCCCACTTATCCATACCAACTATAGTGCCCACTTATCCAAACCAACTATAGTGCCCACTTATCCAAACCAACTGTATCCATAGTGCCCACTTATCCAAACCAACTATAGTGCCCAATTATCCAAACCAACTATAGTGCCCACTTATCCAAACCAACTATAGTGCCCACTTATCCAAACCAACTATATCCATAGGGCCCACTTATCCAAACCAACTATAGTGCCCACTTATCCAAACCAACTATAGTGCCCACTTATCCAAACCAACTACATCCATAGTGCCCACTTATCCAAACCAACTATGGAGGCCACTTATCCAAACCAACTACAGTGCCCACTTATCCAAACCAACTATAGTGCCCACTTATCCAAACCAACTATATCCATAGTGCCCACTTATCCAAACCAACTATATCCATAGTGCCCACTTATCCAAACCAACTATATCCATAGTGCCCTCTTATCCAACCCAACTATAGTGCCCGCTTATCCAAACCAACTAAATCCATAGTGCCCACTTATCCAAACCAACTATAGAGCCCACTTATCCAAACCAACTATAGAGCACACTTATCCAAACCAACTATAGTGCCACTTATCCAAACCAACTATATCCATAGTGCCCACTTATCCAAACCAACTATAGTGCCCACTTATCCAAACCAACTATAGTGCCCACTTATCCAAACCAACTATAGAGCCCACTTATCCAAACCAACTATAGAGCACACTTATCCAAACCAACTATAGTGCCACTTATCCAAACCAACTATATCCATAGTGCCCACTTATCCAAACCAACTATATCCATAGTGCCCACTTATCCATACCAACTATAGTGCCCACTTATCCAAACCAACTATAGAGCACACTTATCCAAACCAACTATAGTGCCACTTATCCAAACCAACTATATCCATAGTGCCCACTTATCCAAACCAACTATATCCATAGTGCCCACTTATCCATACCAACTATAGTGCCCACTTATCCATACCAACTGTATCCATAGTGCCTGCCTATCCATACCAATTGTATCCATAGTGCCCACTTATCCATACCAACTATAGAGCCCACTTATCCAAACCAACTATATCCATAGTGCCCACTTATCCAAACCAACTATAGTGCCCACTTATCCATACCAACTATAGTGCCCACTTATCCAAACCAACTATATTGCCCACTTATCCAAACCAACTGTAGAGCCCACTTATCCAAACCAACTATATCCATAGTGCCCACTTATCCAAACCAACTATAGTGCCCACTTATCCAAACCAACTGTAGTGCCCACTTATCCAAACCAACTATATCCATAGTGCCCACTTATCCAAACCAACTACAGTGCCCACTTATCCAAACCAACTATAGAGCGCACTTATCCGAACCAACTATAGTGCCCACTTATCCAAACAAACTATAGTGCCCACTTATCCATACCAACTATAGTGCCCACTTATCCAAACCAACTATAGAGCCCACTTATCCATACCAACTATAGTGTCCGCTTATCTAAACCAACTATAGTGCCCACTTATCCATACCAACTATAGTGCCCTCTTATCCATACCAACTATAGTGCCCACTTATCCAAACCAACTATAGTGCCCACTTATCCAAACCAACTGTATCCAGAGTGCCCACTTATCCAAACCAACTATAGTGCCAACTTATCCAAACCAACTATAGTGCCCACTTATCCAAACCAACTATAGTGCCCACTTATCCAAACCAACTATATCCATAGTGCCCACTTATCCAAACCAACTATATCCATAGTGCCCACTTATCCAAACCAACTATAGTGCCCACTTATCCAAACCAACTATATCCATAGGGCCCACTTATCCAAACCAACTATATCCATAGTGCCCTCTTATCCAAACCAACTATATCCATAGTGCCCACTTATCCAAACCAACTATAGTGCCCGCTGATCCAAACCAACTAAATCCATAGTGCCCACTTATCCAAACCAACTATAGAGCCCACTTATCCAAACCAACTATAGAGCCCACTTATCCAAACCAACTATAGTGCCACTTATCCAAACCAACTATATCCATAGTGCCCACTTATGCAAACCAACTATAGTGCCCACTTATCCAAACCAACTATAGTGCCCACTTATCCAAACCAACTATATCCATAGTGCCCACTTATCCAAACCAACTATATCCATAGTGCCACTTATCCAAACCAACTATAGTGCCCACTTATCCAAACCAACTATAGTGCCCACTTATCAAAACCAACTATAGTGCCCACTTATCCATACCAAATATAGTGCACACTTATCCAAACCAACTATAGTGCCCACTTATCCAAACCAACTATATTCATAGTGCCCACTTATCCAAACCAACTATATCCATAGTGCCCACTTATCCAAACCAACTATAGAGACCACTTATCCATACCAACTATATCCATAGTGCCCACTTATCCATACCAACTATATCCATAGTGCCCACTTATCCAAACCAACTATATCCATAGTGCCCACTTATCCAAACCAACTATAGTGCCCACTTATCGAAACCTACTATAGTGCCCACTTATCCAAACCAACTATATCCATAGTGCCCACTTATCCATACCAACTATAGTGCCCACTTATCCAAACCAACTATAGTGTCCACTTATCCAAACCAACTATATCCATAGTACCCACTTATCCATACCAACTATAGAGCGCACTTATCCATACCAACTATAGTGTCCACTTATCTAAACCAACTATAGTGCCCACTTATCCAAACCAACTACAGAGCCCATTTATCCATACCAACTATAGTGCCCACTTATCCATACCAACTATAGTGCCCACTTATCCATACCAACTATAGTGCCCACTTATCCAAACCAACTATAGTGTCCACTTATCCAAACCAACTGTATCCATAGTGCCCACTTATCCAAACCAACTATAGTGCCCACTTATCCAAACCAACTATATCCATAGTGCCCACTTATCCAAACCAACTATAGTGCCCACTTATCCAAACCAACTATATCCATAGGGCCCACTTATCCAAACCAACTATATCCATAGTGCCCTCTTATCCAAACCAACTATATCCATAGTGCCCACTTATCCAAACCAACTATAGTGCCCGCTTATCCAAACCAACTAAATCCATAGTGCCCACTTATCCAAACCAACTATAGAGCCCACTTATCCAAACCAACTATAGAGCCCACTTATCCAAACCAACTATAGTGCCACTTATCCAAACCAACTATATCCATAGTGCCCACTTATCCAAACCAACTATAGTGCCCACTTATCCAAACGAACTATAGTGCCCACTTATCCAAACCAACTATATCCATAGTGCCCACTTATCCAAACCAACTATAGTGCCCACTTATCCATACCAACTATAGTGCCCACTTATCCAAACCAACTATATTGCCCACTTATCCAATCCAACTATATCCATAGGGCCCACTTATCCAAACCAACTATATCCATAGTGCCCTCTTATCCAAACCAACTATATCCATAGTGCCCACTTATCCAAACCAACTATAGTGCCCACTTATCCAAACCAACTATAGAGCCCACTTATCCAAACCAACTATATCCATAGTGCCCACTTATCCAAACCAACTATAGTGCCCACTTATCCAAACCAACTATATCCATAGTGCCCACTTATCCAAACCAACTATAGTGCCCACTTATCCAAACCAACTATATCCATAGTGCCCACTTATCCAAACCAACTATAGTGCCCACTTATCCAAACCAACTATATCCATAGGGCCCTCTTATCCAAACCAACTATATCCATAGTGCCCACTTATCCAAACCAACTATAGTGCCCACTTATCCAAACCAACTATAGTGCCCACTTATCCAAACCAACTATATCCATAGTGCCCACTCATCCAAACCAACTATAGTGCCCACTTATCCAAACCAACTATTTCCATAGGGCCCTCTTATCCAAACCAACTATATCCATAGTGCCCACTTATCCAAACCAACTATAGTGCCCGCTTATCCAAACCAACTAAATCCATAGTGCCCACTTATCCAAACCAACTATAGAGCCCACTTATCCAAACCAACTATAGAGCCCACTTATCCAAACCAACTATAGTGCCACATCCAAACCAACTATATCCATAGTGCCCACTTATCCAAACCAACTATAGTGCCCACTTATCCAAACCAACTATAGTGCCCACTTATCCAAACCAACTATATCCATAGTGCCCACTTATCCAAACCAACTATATCCATAGTGCCCACTTATCCAAACCAACTATAGTGCCCACTTATCCATACCAACTATAGTGCCCACTTATCCAAACCAACTATAGTGCCCACTTATCCAAACCAACTATATCCGTAGGGCCCACTTATCCAAACCAACTATATCCATAGTGCCCTCTTATCCAAACCAACTATATCCATAGTGCCCACTTATCCAAACCAACTATAGTGCCCGCTTATCCAAACCAACTAAATCCATAGTGCCCACTTATCCAAACCAACTATAGAGCCCACTTATCCAAACCAACTATAGAGCCCACTTATCCAAACCAACTATAGTGCCCACATATCCAAACCAACTATATCCATAGTGCCCACTTATCCAAACCAACTATAGTGCCCACTTATCCAAACCAACTATATCCATAGTGCCCACTTATCCAAACCAACTATAGTGCCCTCTTATCCAAACCAACTATAGTGCCCACTTATCCAAACCAACTATATCCATAGTGCCCACTTATCCAAACCAACTATATCCATAGTGCCACTTATCCAAACCAACTATATCCATAGTGCCACTTATCCAAACCAACTATAGTGCCCACTTATCCAAACCAACTATAGTGCCCACTTAACCATACCAACTATAGTGCACACTTATCCAAACCAACTATAGTGCCCACATATCCAAACCAACTATATTCATAGTGCCCACTTATCCAAACCAACTATATCCATAGTGCCCACTTATCCAAACCAACTATAGAGCCCACTTATCCATACCAACTATATCCATAGTGCCCACTTATCCATACCAACTAAATCCATATTGCCCACTTATCCAAACCAACTATATCCATAGTGCCCACTTATCCATACCAACTATATTGCCCACTTATCCATACAAACTATAGTGCCCACTTATCCAAACCAACTATAGTGCCCACTTATCGAAAGCAACTATAGTGCCCACTTATCCAAACCAACTATATCCATAGTGCCCACTTATCCATACCAACTATAGTGCCCACTTATCCAAACCAACTATAGTGTCCACTTATCCAAACCAACTATATCCATAGTGCCCACTTATCCATACCAACTATAGAGCGCACTTATCCAAACCAACTATAGTGCCCACTTATCCAAACAAACTATAGTGCCCACTTATCCATACCAACTATAGTGCCCACTTATCCAAACCAACTATATCCATAGTGCCCACTTATCCATACCAACTATAGTGCCCACTTATCCAAACCAACTATAGTGTCCACTTATCCAAACCAACTATATCCATAGTGCCCACTTATCCAAACCAACTATAGTGCCCACTTATCCAAACCAACTGTAGTGCCCACTTATCCAAACCAACTATATCCATAGTACCCACTTATCCAAACCAACTACAGTGCCCACTTATCCAATCCAACTATAGAGCCCACTTATCCAAACCAACTATAGTGCCCACTTATCCAAACAAACTATAGTGCCCACTTATCCATACCAACTATAGTGCCCACTTATCCAAACCAACTATAGAGCCCACTTATCCATACCAACTATAGTGTCCGCTTATCTAAACCAACTATAGTGCCCACTTATCCATACCAACTATAGTGCCCACTTATCCATACCAACTATAGTGCCCACTTATCCAAACCAACTATAGTGCCCACTTATCCAAACCAACTGTATCCATAGTGCCCACTTATCCAAACCAACTATAGTGCCAACTTATCCAAACCAACTATAGTGCCCACTTATCCAAACCAACTATAGTGCACACTTATCCAAACCAACTATATCCATAGTGCCCACTTATCCAAACCAAGTATAGTGCCCACTTATCCAAACCAACTATATCCATAGTGCCCACTTATCCAAACCAACTATAGTGCCCACTTATCCAAACCAACTATATCCATAGGGCCCACTTATCCAAACCAACAATATCCATAGTGCCCTCTTATCCAAACCAACTACAGTGCCCGCTTATCCAAACCAACTAAATCCATAGTGCCCACTTATCCAAACCAACTATAGAGCCCACTTATCCAAACCAACTATAGAGCCCACTTATCCAAACCAACTATAGTGCCACTTATCCAAACCAACTATATCCATAGTGCCCACTTATGCAAACCAACTATAGTGCCCACTTATCCAAACCAACTATAGTGCCCACTTATCCAAACCAACTATATCCATAGTGCCCACTTATCCAAACCAACTATATCCATAGTGCCACTTATCCAAACCAACTATAGTGCCCACTTATCCAAACCAACTATAGTGCCCACTTATCAAAACCAACTATAGTGCCCACTTATCCATACCAAATATAGTGCACACTTATCCAAACCAACTATAGTGCCCACTTATCCAAACCAACTATATTCATAGTGCCCACTTATCCAAACCAACTATATCCATAGTGCCCACTTATCCAAACCAACTATAGAGCCCACTTATCCATACCAACTATATCCATAGTGCCCACTTATCCATACCAACTATATCCATAGTGCCCACTTATCCAAACCAACTATATCCATAGTGCCCACTTATCCATACCAACTATAGTGCCCACTTATCCATACCAACTATAGTGCCCACTTATCCAAACCAACTATAGTGCCCACTTATCGAAACCTACTATAGTGCCCACTTATCCAAACCAACTATATCCATAGTGCCCACTTATCCATACCAACTATAGTGCCCACTTATCCAAACCAACTATAGTGTCCACTTATCCAAACCAACTATATCCATTGTACCCACTTATCCATACCAACTATAGAGCGCACTTATCCAAACCAACTATAGTGCCCACTTATCCAAACAAACTATAGTGCCCACTTATCCATACCAACTATAGTGCCCACTTATCCAAACCAACTATAGAGCCCACTTATCCATACCAACTATAGTGTCCACTTATCTAAACCAACTATAGTGCCCACTTATCCAAACCAACTATAGAGCCCATTTATCCATACCAACTATAGTGCCCACTTATCCATACCAACTATAGTGCCCACTTATCCATACCAACTATAGTGCCCACTTATCCAAACCAACTATAGTGTCCACTTATCCAAACCAACTGTATCCATAGTGCCCACTTATCCAAACCAACTATAGTGCCCACTTATCCAAACCAACTATATCCATAGTGCCCACTTATCCAAACCAACTATAGTGCCCACTTATCCAAACCAACTATATCCATAGGGCCCACTTATCCAAACCAACTATATCCATAGTGCCCTCTTATCCAAACCAACTATATCCATAGTGCCCACTTATCCAAACCAACTACAGTGCCCGCTTATCCAAACCAACTAAATCCATAGTGCCCACTTATCCAAACCAACTATAGAGCCCACTTATCCAAACCAACTATAGAGCCCACTTATCCAAACCAACTATAGTGCCACTTATCCAAACCAACTATATCCATAGTGCCCACTTATGCAAACCAACTATAGTGCCCACTTATCCAAACCAACTATATCCATAGTGCCCACTTATCCAAACCAACTATAGTGCCCACTTATCCAAACCAACTATATCCATAGGGCCCACTTATCCAAACCAACAATATCCATAGTGCCCTCTTATCCAAACCAACTATATCCATAGTGCCCACTTATCCAAACCAACTACAGTGCCCGCTTATCCAAACCAACTAAATCCATAGTGCCACTTATCCAAACCAACTATAGTGCCCACTTATCCAAACCAACTATAGTGCCCACTTATCAAAACCAACTATAGTGCCCACTTATCCATACCAAATATAGTGCACACTTATCCAAACCAACTATAGTGCCCACTTATCCAAACCAACTATATTCATAGTGCCCACTTATCCAAACCAACTATATCCATAGTGCCCACTTATCCAAACCAACTATAGAGCCCACTTATCCATACCAACTATATCCATAGTGCCCACTTATCCATACCAACTATATCCATAGTGCCCACTTATCCAAACCAACTATATCCATAGTGCCCACTTATCCATACCAACTATAGTGCCCACTTATCCATACCAACTATAGTGCCCACTTATCCAAACCAACTATAGTGCCCACTTATCGAAACCTACTATAGTGCCCACTTATCCAAACCAACTATATCCATAGTGCCCACTTATCCATACCAACTATAGTGCCCACTTATCCAAACCAACTATAGTGTCCACTTATCCAAACCAACTATATCCATTGTACCCACTTATCCATACCAACTATAGAGCGCACTTATCCAAACCAACTATAGTGCCCACTTATCCAAACAAACTATAGGGCCCACTTATCCATACCAACTATAGTGCCCACTTATCCAAACCAACTATAGAGCCCACTTATCCATACCAACTATAGTGTCCACTTATCTAAACCAACTATAGTGCCCACTTATCCAAACCAACTATAGAGCCCATTTATCCATACCAACTATAGTGCCCACTTATCCATACCAACTATAGTGCCCACTTATCCATACCAACTATAGTGCCCACTTATCCAAACCAACTATAGTGTCCACTTATCCAAACCAACTGTATCCATAGTGCCCACTTATCCAAACCAACTATAGTGCCCACTTATCCAAACCAACTATATCCATAGTGCCCACTTATCCAAACCAACTATAGTGCCCACTTATCCAAACCAACTATATCCATAGGGCCCACTTATCCAAACCAACTATATCCATAGTGCCCTCTTATCCAAACCAACTATATCCATAGTGCCCACTTATCCAAACCAACTATAGTGCCCGCTTATCCAAACCAACTAAATCCATAGTGCCCACTTATCCAAACCAACTATAGAGCCCACTTATCCAAACCAACTATAGAGCCCACTTATCCAAACCAACTATAGTGCCACTTATCCAAACCAACTATATCCATAGTGCCCACTTATCCAAACCAACTATAGTGCCCACTTATCCAAACCAACTATAGTGCCCACTTATCCAAACCAACTATATCCATAGTGCCCACTTATCCAAACCAACTATAGTGCCCACTTATCCATACCAACTATAGTGCCCACTTATCCAAACCAACTATAGTGCCCACTTATCCAATCCAACTATATCCATAGGGCCCACTTATCCAAACCAACTATATCCATAGTGCCCTCTTATCCAAACCAACTATATCCATAGTGCCCACTTATCCAAACCAACTATAGTGCCCGCTTATCCAAACCAACTAAATCCATAGTGCCCACTTATCCAAACTAACTATAGAGCCCACTTATCCAAACCAACTATAGAGCCCACTTATCCAAACCAACTATAGTGCCCACTTATCCAAACCAACTATATCCATAGTGCCCACTTATCCAAACCAACTATAGTGCCCACTTATCCAAACCAACTATATCCATAGTGCCCACTTATCCAAACCAACTATAGTGCCCACTTATCCAAACCAACTATATCCATAGGGCCCTCTTATCCAAACCAACTATATCCATAGTGCCCACTTATCCAAACCAACTATAGTGCCCACTTATCCAAACCAACTATAGTGCCCACTTATCCAAACCAACTATATCCATAGTGCCCACTTATCCAAACCAACTATAGTGCCCACTTATCCAAACCAACTATATCCATAGGGCCCTCTTATCCAAACCAACTATATCCATAGTGCCCACTTATCCAAACCAACTATAGTGCCCGCTTATCCAAACCAACTAAATCCATAGTGCCCACTTATCCAAACCAACTATAGAGCCCACTTATCCAAACCAACTATAGAGCCCACTTATCCAAACCAACTATAGTGCCACATCCAAACCAACTATATCCATAGTGCCCACTTATCCAAACCAACTATAGTGCCCACTTATCCAAACCAACTATAGTGCCCACTTATCCAAACCAACTATATCCATAGTGCCCACTTATCCAAACCAACTATATCCATAGTGCCCACTTATCCAAACCAACTATAGTGCCCACTTATCCATACCAACTATAGTGCCCACTTATCCAAACCAACTATAGTGCCCACTTATCCAAACCAACTATATCCATAGTGCCCTCTTATCCAAACCAACTATATCCATAGTGCCCACTTATCCAAACCAACTATAGTGCCCGCTTATCCAAACCAACTAAATCCATAGTGCCCACTTATCCAAACCAACTATAGAGCCCACTTATCCAAACCAACTATAGAGCCCACTTATCCAAACCAACTATAGTGCCACTTATCCAAACCAACTATATCCATAGTGCCCACTTATCCAAACCAACTATAGTGCCCACTTATCCAAACCAACTATAGTGCCCACTTATCCAAACCAACTATATCCATAGTGCCCACTTATCCAAACCAACTATAGTGCCCACTTATCCATACCAACTATAGTGCCCACTTATCCAAACCAACTATAGTGCCCACTTATCCAATCCAACTATATCCATAGGGCCCACTTATCCAAACCAACTATATCCATAGTGCCCTCTTATCCAAACCAACTATATCCATAGTGCCCACTTATCCAAACCAACTATAGTGCCCGCTTATCCAAACCAACTAAATCCATAGTGCCCACTTATCCAAACCAACTATAGAGCCCACTTATCCAAACCAACTATAGAGCCCACTTATCCAAACCAACTATAGTGCCCACTTATCCAAACCAACTATATCCATAGTGCCCACTTATCCAAACCAACTATAGTGCCCACTTATCCAAACCAACTATATCCATAGTGCCCACTTATCCAAACCAACTATAGTGCCCACTTATCCAAACCAACTATATCCATAGGGCCCTCTTATCCAAACCAACTATATCCATAGTGCCCACTTATCCAAACCAACTATAGTGCCCACTTATCCAAACCAACTATAGTGCCCACTTATCCAAACCAACTATATCCATAGTGCCCACTTATCCAAACCAACTATAGTGCCCACTTATCCAAACCAACTATATCCATAGGGCCCTCTTATCCAAACCAACTATATCCATAGTGCCCACTTATCCAAACCAACTATAGTGCCCGCTTATCCAAACCAACTAAATCCATAGTGCCCACTTATCCAAACCAACTATAGAGCCCACTTATCCAAACCAACTATAGAGCCCACTTATCCAAACCAACTATAGTGCCACATCCAAACCAACTATATCCATAGTGCCCACTTATCCAAACCAACTATAGTGCCCACTTATCCAAACCAACTATAGTGCCCACTTATCCAAACCAACTATATCCATAGTGCCCACTTATCCAAACCAACTATATCCATAGTGCCCACTTATCCAAACCAACTATAGTGCCCACTTATCCATACCAACTATAGTGCCCACTTATCCAAACCAACTATAGTGCCCACTTATCCAAACCAACTATATCCGTAGGGCCCACTTATCCAAACCAACTATATCCATAGTGCCCTCTTATCCAAACCAACTATATCCATAGTGCCCACTTATCCAAACCAACTATAGTGCCCGCTTATCCAAACCAACTAAATACATAGTGCCCACTTATCCAAACCAACTATAGAGCCCACTTATCCAAACCAACTATAGAGCCCACTTATCCAAACCAACTATAGTGCCCACTTATCCAAACCAACTATATCCATAGTGCCCACTTATCCAAACCAACTATAGTGCCCACTTATCCAAACCAACTATATCCATAGTGCCCACTTATCCAAACCAACTATAGTGCCCACTTATCCAAACCAACTATAGTGCCCACTTATCCAAACCAACTATATCCATAGTGCCCACTTATCCAAACCAACTATATCCATAGTGCCACTTATCCAAACCAACTATAGTGCCCACTTATCCAAACCAACTATAGTGCCCACTTATCCAAACCAACTATAGTGCCCACTTATCCATACCAACTATAGTGCACACTTATCCAAACCAACTATAGTGCCCACATATCCAAACCAACTATATTCATAGTGCCCACTTATCCAAACCAACTATAGTGCCCGCTTATCCAAACCAACTAAATCCATAGTGCCCACTTATCCAAACCAACTATAGAGCCCAGTTATCCAAACCAACTATAGAGCCCACTTATCCAAACCAACTATAGTGCCACATCCAAACCAACTATATCCATAGTGCCCACTTATCCAAACCAACTATAGTGCCCACTTATCCAAACCAACTATAGTGCCCACTTATCCAAACCAACTATATCCATAGTGCCCACTTATCCAAACCAACTATATCCATAGTGCCCACTTATCCAAACCAACTACAGTGCCCACTTATCCAAACCAACTATAGTGCCCACTTATCCATACCAACTATAGTGCCCACTTATCCAAACCAACTATAGTGCCCACTTATCCAAACCAACTATATCCGTAGGGCCCACTTATCCAAACCAACTATATCCATAGTGCCCTCTTATCCAAACCAACTATATCCATAGTGCCCACTTATCCAAACCAACTATAGTGCCCGCTTATCCAAACCAACTAAATCCATAGTGCCCACTTATCCAAACCAACTATAGAGCCCACTTATCCAAACCAACTATAGAGCCCACTTATCCAAACCAACTATAGTGCCCACTTATCCAAACCAACTATATCCATAGTGCCCACTTATCCAAACCAACTATAGTGCCCACTTATCCAAACCAACTATATCCATAGTGCCCACTTATCCAAACCAACTATAGTGCCCACTTATCCAAACCAACTATATCCATAGTGCCCACTTATCCAAACCAACTATATCCATAGTGCCACTTATCCAAACCAACTATAGTGCCCACTTATCCAAACCAACTATAGTGCCCACTTATCCATACCAACTATAGTGCCCACTTATCCATACCAACTATAGTGCCCACTTATCCATACCAAATATAGTGCACACTTATCCAAACCAACTATAGTGCCCACTTATCCAAACCAACTATATTCATAGTGCCCACTTATCCAAACCAACTATATCCATAGTGCCCACTTATCCAAACCAACTATAGAGCCCACTTATCCATACCAACTATATCCATAGTGCCCACTTATCCATACCAACTATATCCGTAGTGCCCACTTATCCAAACCAACTATATCCATAGTGCCCACTTATCCATACCAACTATAGTGCCCACTTATCCATACCAACTATAGTGCCCACTTATCCAAACCAACTATAGTGCCCACTTATCGAAACCTACTATAGTGCCCACTTATCCAAACCAACTATATCCATAGTGCCCACTTATCCATACCAACTATAGTGCCCACTTATCCAAACCAACTATAGTGTCCACTTATCCAAACCAACTATATCCATTGTACCCACTTATCCATACCAACTATAGAGCGCACTTATCCAAACCAACTATAGTGCCCACTTATCCAAACAAACTATAGTGCCCACTTATCCATACCAACTATAGTGCCCACTTATCCAAACCAACTATAGAGCCCACTTATCCATACCAACTATAGTGTCCACTTATCTAAACCAACTATAGTGCCCACTTATCCAAACCAACTATAGAGCCCATTTATCCATACCAACTATAGTGCCCACTTATCCATACCAACTATAGTGCCCACTTATCCATACCAACTATAGTGCCCACTTATCCAAACCAACTATAGTGTCCACTTATCCAAACCAACTGTATCCATAGTGCCCACTTATCCAAACCAACTATATCCATAGTGCCCACTTATCCAAACCAACTATAGTGCCCACTTATCCAAACCAACTATATCCATAGGGCCCACTTATCCAAACCAACTATATCCATAGTGCCCTCTTATCCAAACCAACTATATCCATAGTGCCCACTTATCCAAACCAACTATAGTGCCCGCTTATCCAAACCAACTAAATCCATAGTGCCCACTTATCCAAACCAACTATAGAGCCCACTTATCCAAACCAACTATAGAGCCCACTTATCCAAACCAACTATAGTGCCACTTATCCAAACCAACTATATCCATAGTGCCCACTTATCCAAACCAACTATAGTGCCCACTTATCCAAACCAACTATAGTGCCCACTTATCCAAACCAACTATATCCATAGTGCCCACTTATCCAAACCAACTATAGTGCCCACTTATCCATACCAACTATAGTGCCCACTTATCCAAACCAAATATAGTGCCCACTTATCCAACCCAACTATATCCATAGGGCCCACTTATCCAAACCAACTATATCCATAGTGCCCTCTTATCCAAACCAACTATATCCATAGTGCCCACTTATCCAAACCAACTATAGTGCCCGCTTATCCAAACCAACTAAATCCATAGTGCCCACTTATCCAAACCAACTATAGAGCCCACTTATCCAAACCAACTATAGAGCCCACTTATCCAAACCAACTATAGTGCCCACTTATCCAAACCAACTATATCCATAGTGCCCACTTATCCAAACCAACTATAGTGCCCACTTATCCAAACCAACTATATCCATAGTGCCCACTTATCCAAACCAACTATAGTGCCCACTTATCCAAACCAACTATATCCATAGGGCCCACTTATCCAAACCAACTATATCCATAGTGCCCTCTTATCCAAACCAACTATATCCATAGTGCCCACTTATCCAAACCAACTATAGTGCCCGCTTATCCAAACCAACTAAATCCATAGTGCCCACTTATCCAAACCAACTATAGAGCCCACTTATCCAAACCAACTATAGAGCCCACTTATCCAAACCAACTATAGTGCCACTTATCCAAACCAACTATATCCATAGTGCCCACTTATCCAAACCAACTATAGTGCCCACTTATCCAAACCAACTATAGTGCCCACTTATCCAAACCAACTATATCCATAGTGCCCACTTATCCAAACCAACTATAGTGCCCACTTATCCATACCAACTATAGTGCCCACTTATCCAAACCAAATATAGTGCCCACTTATCCAATCCAACTATATCCATAGGGCCCACTTATCCAAACCAACTATATCCATAGTGCCCTCTTATCCAAACCAACTATATCCATAGTGCCCACTTATCCAAACCAACTATAGTGCCCGCTTATCCAAACCAACTAAATCCATAGTGCCCACTTATCCAAACCAACTATAGAGCCCACTTATCCAAACCAACTATAGAGCCCACTTATCCAAACCAACTATAGTGCCCACTTATCCAAACCAACTATATCCATAGTGCCCACTTATCCAAACCAACTATAGTGCCCACTTATCCAAACCAACTATATCCATAGTGCCCACTTATCCAAACCAACTATAGTGCCCACTTATCCAAACCAACTATATCCATAGGGCCCTCTTATCCAAACCAACTATAGTGCCCACTTATCCAAACCAACTATAGTGCCCACTTATCCAAACCAACTATATCCATAGTGCCCACTTATCCAAACCAACTATAGTGCCCACTTATCCAAACCAACTATATCCATAGTGCCCACTTATCCAAACCAACTATAGTGCCCACTTATCCAAACCAACTATATCCATAGGGCCCTCTTATCCAAACCAACTATATCCATAGTGCCCACTTATCCAAACCAACTATAGTGCCCACTTATCCAAACCAACTATAGTGCCCACTTATCCAAACCAACTATAGTGCCCACTTATCCAAACCAACTATATCCATAGTGCCCACTTATCCAAACCAACTATAGTGCCCACTTATCCATACCAACTATAGTGCCCACTTATCCAAACCAACTATAGTGCCCACTTATCCAAACCAACTATATCCATAGGGCCCTCTTATCCAAACCAACTATATCCATAGTGCCCACTTATCCAAACCAACTATAGTGCCCACTTATCCAAACCAACTATAGTGCCCACTTATCCAAACCAACTATATCCATAGTGCCCACTTATCCAAACCAACTATAGTGCCCACTTATCCAAACCAACTATATCCATAGGGCCCTCTTATCCAAACCAACTATATCCATAGTGCCCACTTATCCAAACCAACTATAGTGCCCGCTTATCCAAACCAACTAAATCCATAGTGCCCACTTATCCAAACCAACTATAGAGCCCACTTATCCAAACCAACTATAGAGCCCACTTATCCAAACCAACTATAGTGCCACATCCAAACCAACTATATCCATAGTGCCCACTTATCCAAACCAACTATAGTGCCCACTTATCCAAACCAACTATATCCATAGTGCCCACTTATCCAAACCAACTATATCCATAGTGCCCACTTATCCAAACCAACTATAGTGCCCACTTATCCATACCAACTATAGTGCCCACTTATCCAAACCAACTATAGTGCCCACTTATCCAAACCAACTATATCCGTAGGGCCCACTTATCCAAACCAACTATATCCATAGTGCCCTCTTATCCAAACCAACTATATCCATAGTGCCCACTTATCCAAACCAACTATAGTGCCCGCTTATCCAAACCAACTAAATCCATAGTGCCCACTTATCCAAACCAACTATAGAGCCCACTTATCCAAACCAACTATAGAGCCCACTTATCCAAACCAACTATAGTGCCCACTTATCCAAACCAACTATATCCATAGTGCCCACTTATCCAAACCAACTATAGTGCCCACTTATCCAAACCAACTATATCCATAGTGCCCACTTATCCAAACCAACTATAGTGCCCACTTATCCAAACCAACTATAGTGCCCACTTATCCAAACCAACTATATCCATAGTGCCCACTTATCCAAACCAACTATATCCATAGTGCCACTTATCCAAACCAACTATAGTGCCCACTTATCCAAACCAACTATAGTGCCCACTTATCCAAACCAACTATAGTGCCCACTTATCCATACCAACTATAGTGCACACTTATCCAAACCAACTATAGTGCCCACATATCCAAACCAACTATATTCATAGTTGCCACTTATCCAAACCAACTATATCCATAGTGCCCACTTATCCAAACCAACTATAGAGCCCACTTATCCATACCAACTATATCCATAGTGCCCACTTATCCATACCAACTATATGCATAGTGCCCACTTATCCAAACCAACTATATCCATAGTGCCCACTTATCCATACCAACTATATTGCCCACTTATCCATACAAACTATAGTGCCCACTTATCCAAACCAACTATAGTGCCCACTTATCGAAACCAACTATAGTGCCCACTTATCCAAACCAACTATATCCATAGTGCCCACTTATCCATACCAACTATAGTGCCCACTTATCCAAACCAACTATAGTGTCCACTTATCCAAACCAACTATATCCATAGTGCCCACTTATCCATACCAACTATAGAGCGCACTTATCCAAACCAACTGTAGTGCCCACTTATCCAAACAAACTATAGTGCCCACTTATCCATACCAACTATAGTGCACACTTATCCAAACCAACTATATCCATAGTGCCCACTTATCCATACCAACTATAGTGCCCACTTATCCAAACCAACTATAGTGTCCACTTATCCAAACCAACTATATCCATAGTGCCCACTTATCCATACCAACTATAGTGCCCACTTATCCAAACCAACTATATCCATAGTGCACACTTATCCATACCAACTATAGTGTCCACTTATCTAAACCAACTATAGTGCCCACTTATCCAAACCAACTATAGAGCCCATTTATCCATACCAACTATAGTGCCCACTTATCCATACCAACTATAGTGCCCACTTATCCATACCAACTATAGTGCCCACTTATCCAAACCAACTATAGTGCCCACTTATCCAAACCAACTGTATCCATAGTGCCCACTTATCCAAACCAACTATAGTGCCCACTTATCCAAACCAACTATAGTGCCCACTTATCCAAACCAACTATATTCATAGTGCCCACTTATCCAAACCAACTATAGTGCCCACTTATCCAAACCAACTATATCCATAGTGCCCACTTATCCAAACCAACTATAGTGCCCACTTATCCAAACCAACTATATCCATAGGGCCCACTTATCCAAACCAACTATAGTGCCCACTTATCCAAACCAACTATAGTGCCCACTTATCCAAACCAACTATATCCATAGTGCCCACTTATCCAAACCAACTATACAGCCCACTTATCCAAACCAACTACAGTGCCCACTTATCCAAACCAACTATAGTGCCCACTTATCCAAACCAACTATATCCATAGTGCCCACTTATCCAAACCAACTATATCCATAGTGCCCACTTATCCAAACCAACTATATCCATAGTGCCCTCTTATCCAAACCAACTATATCCATAGTGCCCACTTATCCAAACCAACTATAGTGCCCGCTTATCCAAACCAACTAAATCCATAGTGCCCACTTATCCAAACCAACTATAGAGCCCACTTATCCAAACCAACTATAGAGCCCACTTATCCAAACCAACTATAGTGCCACTTATCCAAACCAACTATATCCATAGTGCCAACTTATCCAAACCAACTATAGTGCCCACTTATCCAAACCAACTATATCCATAGTGCCCACTTATCCAAACCAACTATATCCATAGTGCCCACTTATCCAAACCAACTATATCCATAGTGCCACTTATCCAAACCAATTATAGTGCCCACTTACCCAAACCAACTATAGTGCCCACTTATCCAAACCAACTATAGTGCCCACTTATCCATACCAACTATAGTGCACACTTATCCAAACCAACTATAGTGCCCACTTATCCAAACCAACTATATCCATAGTGCCCACTTATCCATACCAACTATAGAGCCCACTTATCCATACCAACTATATCCATAGTGCCCACTTATCCATACCAACTATATCCATAGTGCCCACTTATCCAAACCAACTATATCCATAGTGCCCACTTATCCATACCAACTATAGTGCCCACTTATCCATACCAACTATAGTGCCCACTTATCCAAACCAACTATATCCATAGTGCCCACTTATCCATACCAACTATAGTGCCCACTTATCCAAACCAACTATAGTGTCCACTTATCCAAACCAACTATATCCATAGTGCCCACTTATCCATACCAACTATAGTGCCCACTTATCCAAACCAACTATATCCATAGTGCCCACTTATCCATACCAACTATAGTGCCCACTTATCCATACCAACTATAGTGCCCACTTATCCATACCAACTATAGTGCCCACTTATCCAAACCAACTATAGTGCCCACTTATCCAAACCAACTGTATCCATAGTGCCCAGTTATCCAAACCAACTATAGTGCCCACTTATCCAAACCAACTATAGTGCCCACTTATCCAAACCAACTATAGTGCCCACTTATCCATACCAACCATAGTGCCCACTTATCCATACCAACTATAGTGCCCACTTATCCAAACCAACTATAGTGCCCACTTATCCAAACCAACTATATCCATAGTGCCCACATATCCATACCAACTATAGTGCCCACTTATCCATACCAACTATAGTGCCCACTTATCCAAACCAACTATAGTGCCCACTCATCCAAACCAACTATAGTGCCCACTTATCCAAACCAACTATAGTGTCCACTTATCCAAACCAACTATATCCATAGTGCCCACTTATCCATACCAACTATAGTGCCCACTTATCCAAACCAACTATATCCATAGTGCCCACTTATCCATACCAACTATAGTGCCCACTTATCCATACCAACTATAGTGCCCACTTATCCATACCAACTATAGTGCCCACTTATCCAAACCAACTATAGTGCCCACTTATCCAAACCAACTGTATCCATAGTGCCCACTTATCCAAGCCAACTATAGTGCCCACTTATCCAAACCAACTATAGTGCCCACTTATCCAAACCAACTATAGTGCCCACTTATCCAAACCAACTATATCCATAGTGCCCACTTATCCAAACCAACTATATCCATAGTGCCCACTTATCCAAACCAACTATATCCATAGTGCCCACTTATCCAAACCAACTATAGTGCCCACTTATCCAAACCAATTATATCCATAGTGCCCACTTATCCAAACCAACTATAGAGCCCACTTATCCAAACCAACTATAGTGCCCACTTATCCAAACCAGTTATATCCATAGTGCCCACTTATCCAAACCAACTATAGAGCCCACTTATCCAAACCAACTATAGTGCCCACTTATCCAAACCAACCTTAGTGCCCACTTATCCAAACCAACAATATCCATAGTGCCCACTTATCCAAACCAACTATATCCATAGTGCCCACTTATCCAAACCAACTATATCCATAGTGCCCACTTATCCAAACCAACTATAGTGCCCACTTATCCAAACCAACTATAGTGCCCACTTATCCAAACCAACTGTATCCATAGTGCCCACTTATCCAAACCAACTATAGTGCCCACTTATCCAAACCAACTATAGTGCCCACTTATCCAAACCAACTATATCCATAGTGCCCACTTATCCAAACCAACTATAGAGCCCACTTATCCAAACCATCTACAGTGCCCACTTATCCAAACCAACTATAGTGCCCACTTATCCAAACCAACTATATCCATAGTGCCCACTTATCCAAACCAACTATATCCATAGTGCCCACTTATCCAAACCAACTATATCCATAGTGCCCACTTATCCAAACCAACTATAGTGCCCACTTATCCAAACCAACTATATCCATAGTGCCCACTTATCCAAACGAACTATAGTGCCCGCTTATCCAAACCAACTAAATCCATACTGCCCACTTATCCAAACCAACTATAGTGCCCACTTATCCAAACCAACTATAGTGCCCACTTATCCAAACCAACTATAGTGCCCACTTATCCAAACCAACTATAGTGCCACTTATCCAAACCAACTATATCCATAGTGCCCACTTATCCAAACCAACTATAGTGCCCACTTATCCAAACCAACTATAGTGCCCACTTATCCAAACCAACTATATCCATAGTGCCACTTATCCAAACCAACTATAGTGCCCACTTATCCAAACCAACTATAGTGCCCACTTATCCAAACCAACTATAGTGCCCACTTATCCAAACCAACTATAGTGCCCACTTATCCAAACCAACTATAGTGCCCACTTATCCATTCCAACTATAGTGCACACTTATCCAAACCAACTATAGTGCCCACTTATCCAAACCAACTATTTTCATAGTGCCCACTTATCCAAACCAACTATATCCATAGTGCCCACTTATCCAAACCAACTATAGAGCCCACTTATCCATACCAACTATATCCATAGTGCCCACTTATCCATACCAACTGTAGTGCCCACTTATCCATACCAACTATAGTGCCCACTTATCCAAACCAACTATAGTGCCCACTTATCCAAACCAACTATAGTGTCCACTTATCCAAACCAACTATATCCATAGTGCCCACTTATCCATACCAACTATAGTGCCCACTTATCCAAACCAACTATATCCATAGTGCCCACTTATCCATACCAACTATAGTGCCCACTTATCCATACCAACTATAGTGCCAACTTATCCAAACCAACTATAGTGCCCACTTATCCAAACCAACTGTATCCATAGTGCCCACTTATCCAAACCAACTATAGTGCCCACTTATCCAAACCAACTATAGTGCCCACTTATCCAAACCAACTATTGTGCCCACTTATCCATACCAACCATAGTGCCCACTTATCCATACGAACTATTGTGCCCACTTATCCAAACCAACTATATCCATAGTGCCCACTTATCCATACCAACTATAGTGCCCACTTATCCATACCAACTATAGTGCCCACTTATCCAAACCAACTATAGTGCCCACTTATCCAAACCAACTATATCCATAGTGCCCACTTATCCATACCAACTATAGTGCCCACTTATCCAAACCAACTATAGTGTCCACTTATCCAAACCAACTATATCCATAGTGCCCACTTATCCATACCAACTATAGTGCCCACTTATCCAAACCAACTATATCCATAGTGCCCACTTATCCATACCAACTATAGTGCCCACTTATCCATACCAACTATAGTGCCCACTTATCCATACCAACTATAGTGCCCACTTATCCAAACCAACTATAGTGCCCACTTATCCAAACCAACTGTATCCATAGTGCCCACTTATCCAAACCAACTATAGTGCCCACTTATCCAAACCAACTATAGTGCCCTCTTATCCAAACCAACTATAGTGCCCACTTATCTATACCAACTATAGTGCCCACTTATCCAAACCAACTATAGTGGCCACTTATCCAAACCAACTATAGTGCCACTTATCCAAGCCAACTATATCCATAGTGCCCACTTATCCAAACCAACTATAGTGCCCACTTATCCAAACCAACTATAGTGCCCACTTATCCAAACCAACTATATCCATAGTGCCCACTTATCCAAACCAATTATATCCATATTGCCCACTTATCCAAACCAACTATAGAGCCCACTTATCCAAACCAACTATAGTGCCCACTTATCCAAACCAACCATAGTGCCCACTTATCCAAACCAACTATATCCATAGTGCCCACTTATCCAAACCAACTATATCCATAGTGCCCACTTATCCAAACCAACTATAGTGCCCACTTATCCAAACCAACTATATCCATAGTGCCGACTTATCCATACCAACTACAGTGCCCACTTATCCAAACCAACTATAGTGTCCGCTTATCCAAACCAACTATATCCATAGTGCCCACTTATCCAAACCAACCATAGTTCCCACTTATCCAAACCAACTATATCCATAGTGCCCACTTATCCAAACCAACTATATCAATAGTGCCCACTTATCCAAACCAACTATATCCATAGTGCCCACTTATCCAAACCAACTATATCCAGTGCCCACTTATCCAAACCAACTATATCCATCGTGCCCACTTATCCAAACCAACTGTATCCATAGTGCCCACTTATCCAAACCAACTTTATCCATAGTGCCCACTTATCCAAACCAACTACAGTGCCCACTTATCCAAACCAACTATAGTGTCCGCTTATCCAAATCAACTATATCCATAGTGCCCACTTATCCAAACCAACCATAGTGCCCACTTATCCAAACCAACTATATCCATAGTGCCCACTTATCCAAACCAACTATATCAATAGTGCCCACTTATCCAAACCAACTATATCCATAGTGCCCACTTATCCATACCAACTATGTCCATAGTGCCCACTTATCCAAACCAACTGTATCCTTAGTGCCCACTTATCCAAACCAACTATAGTGCCCACTTATCCATACTAACTATAGTGCCCACTTATCCATACCAACTATATCCATAGTGCCCACTTATCCATACCAACTATAGTGCCAGCTTATCCATACTAACTATAGTGCTCACTTATCCATACTAACTATGTCGATAGTGCCCACTTATCCATACCAATTATATCCATAGTTCCCACTTCTCCAAATGTCTTTTAACTGTTGTCACCATACCTACCTCACACCCTTACCCTGGCAGCGTATTCCATGTGCACTCAACCCTCTGTGTGAAGAGGCTGCCTCTCAGAACCTAGTTAAGTGTTTCACCTCTCACCTTAAACTTATGTTTTTTAATGTTTTAGTTCCCCTTCCCTGGGAACAAAAGCTTCATGTGTTAATCCTATCTATCATGATATTAAAGACCTCTGTAAGGTCACCCTTCAAACTTCTACATTGCAAGGAACAAAGTCCTAGTCTGCCAGCCTCTCTTTGTAATTCAGGCTCTCGAAGCCCAACAGCATCCTTGTAAATCTGCTGCACTTTTTTCCAGTTTAATAATGTATAATGTACTTCTTACAGCAAGACAACTGTAAGCACATAATACCCCAAAGTCAGGTCTCACCACAGCTTATATAATAGCAACATAGTGATATAATTCCCATACTCACTGCTTTAACTGATGAAGGTCAGCCTGTCACTGCCTTTTCACAACATGTTGATTGAAAATGGTGTCACCTTTTACTCATAGTCCTCGGTCCCTCTGTTCCATATCACTCCCCAGAATCCAACCAGCCGCTGAATACCTGGTCTGACTTGCTAAACCCACCTTGGTTTGACTTGCTAAAATGCAATACATCTCTCTTATCCAAGAACTTACGCCAGTTTTTAGCTCACTTAAAATGAGATCAAAATGCCCCTGTTATTTTTATACCACGATACCATCCATTTTAAGATCATCTGCAAAATTACTAGCCACCCCTTGTACGTTTACATCTAAATTGTTTTTATAAATAACAAACAACAAAGATGCCAGCACCAATCCCTGTGACACAGCTCCAGTGCTAGAAGAAACCTTGGGCCATCGAGCCAATTGCAAATCCATTTCGCTATCTCTCCCAGACCATCCTGTCATGTGGGACCTTGTTGAAGGCCTTGCTAAAGTCCATACAGGCAATGCCCACTGTCCTACCCTAATCTATCCTCTTCCAAAAACAGGGTTTCACGCTTAACCTGCTGAGTTCTCCCAGCATTCTGTTTGATGCTCCGTAATATGTCAATTCTGTCAGAATCATCTCAGCTCCAAACACCAATGGATCCACTTTGCTGAATGCCAAGAACAGAGGGCAACTTATCAAAATCAATGTGGCAGTCAGCAACCAGAACAAGCACCTCTGCTGGCAGGATCAGCAAGGTGATATTGTTTAAGTAGAGACATTACAGTCACAGGGAAGCCCTCTGACCCAACAAACCTGCAGCAACCATCAAACACTCAGTTTTACACAAATCCTTTCCAACATATTCCATAGAATTTCCAACAACTCCTTCAGAGTCGACCATACATATTTTCAAGAAGGCAATTTGCAGTGTCCATTTAACCAAACAGCCTCCACATCTTTGGGATATGGATGGAGACCAGAGCACTTGAAGGTAAACCCATATAGTCCCATATGCGAGTTGACTCAATGCCTGTCACTGGCAGACACTGTCAACAGAGATGGCACATCCTGATGTTTACCAACCAGCGTGCATGACATGCTCTTGATTTAGCCAACATGCTGGAGTCCTAATTCATCACCTGAGAGTGGTAATCAAGAGGTTTTCATCCCAATGCCCTGAGACATTATGGGGTCTGGAGTCAAAATTGAGAAGTCCCCAGTGCCACACACTCCCACCATATCATCCCCAGGATGTTTATCCTACCAATAGGACTGGACACATCCAGTGACTGTGGTATGCTGCTCAGTTGGCTGGCCAGTCTGTGGGAACTGATCCCCCAACCCAGGCATCAGTCCCCACGTGTTTATGAGCAGGTCTTTGCAAGGCCAAGAGGAAGGGCATTGACATATTGCAATCCAGCATCTGGCTGAATGCAGAAACTCTCTTTAGCGTAACCATCCATTTTGGTGCAATTGAATGCGGGGGGGGGAGGGGGGTGCTATCAATCACATGACGTAATGATGAGTGAGGTAACAGAATCAGGAAAGAATGTAGATTTCCTTTTCTAAAGATTACAGAGCCAGTCATAGCTGGGGTCATAGAGCCCTTCAGCACAATAACAGCACTTTGGCCCATCTAGTCCATGCCAAACTATTATTCTGCCGAGTCCCATTGACCTGCACCTGAACCTTACCTCCTTACCCCTCTCACTCATGTATCGAATTCCCCTAACTGCTGAAATCGAACCCACATCCACCACTTCTGCTGGCAGCTCGTTCAACACTCTCACCATCTCTAAATGATGCTCCCCATCATGGTCCTCTTAAAGATTTCAGCTTTCATCCTTAACCCATGCTGTCTAGGTTTGTCTTACTGTCTGTTGGTTTTCTGGTCACCACTTCTGAGACAAGCTCCCTCTTCTCACCTTTTAATTTTCAATTATTTAATTAACTGAATTAAATTTCTACAGCTGCTGCGATGGGATTTGAACTCAACTGTGAGTTTAAGCTCTCTTAATTCACAGACCCAACACCACAACCCCTCCACCCCGGCAATTGTAAATCATGGAACATTTATCAGACAAGAACAAGGAACAGGCCATTTGATCTATCACATCCAAGCAAGCAGGAAACAAGCCCCTCAGCTATCCTTTCTGCACAGGATCTGTAGCCTTACTGGTCAATGCCCTTCAAGTATATACCTAGATACTATTTAAAAGCAAGAAGAACTTCTGGAGCAGAATTAGAGCATTTGGCCCAAAGAGTCTGCTCCATTTCATCATGGCTGGAATTTCCCTCTCAACCCTATACACCTGCCTTCTTCCAAACCCCTTCATACCCTGAATAATCAAAGATCTATCAAGCTCTGCCTTAAATACACCCACAAAGCCTTTGCCTCCACGGCCATCTGTGGCAATGAATTCCACAGATTCACCACATTGGTAAATAAATTCCTTCTTATCTCTGTTCTAAATGGAAATACCTCTACTCTAAGGCTGTGGTCTTTGGACTTAGACTCCCACACCATAAGAAATATCCTCTTCACATCCACTCTATCGAGGCTTTTCAACATTGGATAGGTTTCAATGAGAACCCTCCCTCCCATTCTTCTGAATTCTAGTGAGTACGGACCCAGAGCGTCGAAGGTTCCTCATATGATAAGCCTTTCAATCCCGAAATCACTTTTTGTGAAATGTCCATTAAGGTACTATTGCAAAAACAAAACAACCTAGCTTTACCAATCCCTCCACATAGCTACTGCTTTCCAATCCTGGTAGATCTCTTTGGCAACATCTCCATTATAAAAATATCTTTCCTTTGAAGTCTTCAAGCTGTAATAATCAACCTGTATATTATTCTAATATAACTCTGATATTCTTTGCCTCAGTCTGTAATGGAAACCTTATCCCTTTCTAACCACCTTAATGACTTATCCTGTTGCCTTTACAGATCTGTAGGTATACAATACAAATTCTTCCTTTCCTTAACTTGGCTCATTATGCTTCCATTTATTGTATATTATTTTGACACTTATTATCTCACACATCTCTAAATTAAGGCAAATTTTTCATTGTTTTGCCTAACCAATCATATAGTCTGTAAACAACAACACACAAAATGCTGGTGGAACACAGCAGGCTAGGCAGCATCTATAGGGAGAAGCACTGTCGACGTTTCGGGCCAAGACCCTTCATCAGGACTAACCGAAAGGAAAGATAGTAAGAGATTTGAAAGTAGTGGGGGGGGGGGGAATGTGAAATGATAGGAGAAGACCGGAGGGGGTGGGATGAAGCTAAGAGCTGGAAAGGTGATTGGCGAAAGTGATACAGAGCTGGAGAAGGGAAAGGATCATGGGACGGGAGGCCTTGGGAGAAAGAGAGGAGGTGGGGGGAAGCACCAGAGGGAGATGGAGAACAGGCAAACAACTAAGTATGTCAGGGATGGGGTAAGAAGGGGAGGAGGGGCATTAACAGAAGTTAGAGAAGTCAATGTTCATGCCATCAGGTTGGAGGCTACCCAGCCGGTATATAAGGTGTCATTTCTCCAACCTGAGTTTGGGTTCATCTTGACAATAGAGGAGGCCATGGATAGATATATCATAATGGGAATGGGATGTGAAATTAAAATGTGTGGCCACTGGGAGATCCTGCTTTTTCTGGCGGACCGAACGTAGGTATTCAGCGAAACGGTCTCCCAGTCTGCGTCGGGTCTCACCAATATATAAAAGGCCACACCGGGAGCACCAGACGCAGTAAACCACACCAGCCGACTCACAGGTGAAGTGTCGCCTCACCTGGAAGGACTGTCTGGGGCCCTGAATGGTGGTGAGGGAGGAAGTGTAAGGGCAGGTGTAGCACTTGTTCCGTGTACAAGGATAAGTGCCAGAAAGGAGATCGGTGGGAAGGGATGGTGGGGGGGGGGGGTGGAATGAGTGGACAATGGAGTCGCTTAGGGAGCGATCCCTGCGAAAAGCAGAAAGGGTGGGGGGAGGGAAAAATATGTTTGGTAGTGGGATCCCGTTGGAGTTGGCGGAAGTTATGGAGAATTATATGTTGGACCTGGAGGCTGGTGGGGTGGTAGGTGAGGACAAGGGAAACCCTATCCCAAGTGGGGTTGCGGGTGGATGGGGTGAGGGCAGATGTGCAGGAAATGGGAGAGATGCGTTTGAATCAGTCTGTATCTTCTTGAATTTCAAAACTATTCACTCAACAGTCACATAGGGAATCTCAGAATCAGGTTTAATATGCTGTTTTGCGAAAGCAGTACACAACACATTAAAAATCAAAAAATTACTATTAGAAGTATATGTACATGAAAACATAAATTAAATAAGTAATACAAAAAGGGAGCAAAAATAGTGTTCATGGCTTGCTTCCTTTTCCATTCAGATGGCGGAGTGGAAGAAGCTATCCCTCAACAGTTGAGTCTGTGTCTTTGGGCTCTTGCATCTCCTCTTTGATGGAAGCAATCAAAAGAGGGCATGTCCTGGGTGATGGGGAACCTCAGCAATGGATGCCGCCTTTTTGAAGCATTGCCATTTGAAGAGATCCACAATGCTCGGGAGGCTAGAGCCCATGATGGAGCTGGCTGAGCTTTCACCCTTCCCCGGCTTTTTCCGATTGTGCAGTGCCCCCTCCGTACCAGACGGTGATCCAACCAGTTAGAATGCTTTCCATGGCACACCTGTAAAAATTTGGTAGAGTCTTTAGCGACATACCAAATCTTCTCAAATTCCAAATGAAATATAGCTTTCTTTGTAATTACATCAATATGTTGGGCACAGATTAGACTGTCAGAGATATTGACACCAGAAACTTCAATCTGCTCACCCATTCCACTGCTAATCCCTCGATGAGGACTGGTGTGTGTTCCCTCAACCTCCCTTCCTGAAGTCCACATAAATTCCCTGGTCTTACTGATGTGAGACCACGCGACCAACTGACCTATCTCAGTTATCGTCACCATCTGAGATTCCGCCAACAGCAGTTGTGTCATCAGCAAAGTTATAGATCTGCCTGCCTCTGCCGTCCCTAATCCACCCCTAAGTAATCTGGTGAGCTATCCACACTGGCCTAGCTTGACTTCTAGCCTGCAACTTCTGAGGCTATCTATCGGAAAGAAGAACCATCCTGGTCATTTTTGCTTTTGGAAATACACACCACTCAGTCAATTACCGTCAGATCTTTGGGTCTAGAGCCCAGCCAAAGTTTTTTTTTTGTGAATAATAGTCACTGGAATCCAACAATACAATTTTCAGGCAAGAATTCTTTCTTTCATCTCTGGCTTTTTGATCATCCCTGAATTAATCATGAACATTCAGCCATCTATGGTTTAAGCTGTGGAATTTTCACTTTAAAGCTCCATCTATCACTCTTTTCATTCCAGAGTAATCTCCTTAAAATTTATCAGCATTGACTGAGAAAACTTGTGGTTATATCGTATTTAAGGTCTCCCCAAAGCACTTTACTGCCCATAGAGTACCTTTGAAGTGTGACTACTGTTATGTGGGCCAATTTGTACACATTAAGTCCTGTAAAAACCAACGTAGAAGAAATGAGCGATCTATTATTAACATGGAGCAGTTAATCTATTATTAATGTGGGTGCTGAGTATTAAAAAATAAGGATTCATAATTAATTACAGTTTTGAGGACAATGACAAAAGATGGCAGATTATCTCAACTTTTAAATGATCTTTAAAATTTTAAGCAATGATTCAGTGTATATGTTTAAGCGATGAGAATTTCTACTATCACCCATTCAGATATTAAGTTCCGTACTCTTCCTGCTTCTGGGTGAAATGGTCATCTCTTGTCTAATCCTGCTATCAATTGCTTTGAATATATGCCCCTTGTTATAGATCATGATCAGGTGATTAGAATGTACATGCAGTACTAAATAACTCCTTTAAACAAAACAGAATGCAATCAACAAATATACTGCAGGATATATAGTAAATCAGCAATGAATTTAGAACGTTCCACTAACAAAGTGTAGCAGAAGTCTAGAAAGCCCTGCTTCAAACACCAATTGAAGGAAGGGGAATTGTTAATATGACAGCGCCCAGATTAAAAGTCTCAGTCCAAAACATTGACTGTTTATTCTTCCTTGACCTGCTGAATTCCACCAGCATTTTGTGTTAATGCTAAAGATGGGTTTTGTAGATTTAGATTAATGAAAGGAAGTATGAGAGACAAATGGCTTGGAATGTGAAATTAGGTCACAGATCCTCTTGAAAGCTTTTGGAGCACAAAATCTACACAGCTTGATGCAGTCAGATTCAGAGATAGCCTGCAGGAACAACAAAAAAAGAAGATTTTGGAAGTATAAAGCCAAAATATAACATGCTAGGCCAGGTAGGATCTGTGTGTTGTGAAAGTGAGGGGCAAAAACCCTTCGGCACAAATGGTGATTGTTTTTATTGTCATATGAATGAAAACCTTTGGTTTGCATGTCATCAAAACAGATGATGCAATGAAGCAATGTAAAAAGAAAACCGAATGCAGTATATAGTGTTACAGCTACAGAGGACTTGCAATGCAGGTAGATGAATGGAATGCAAGTGCAATGAGTACAAGCAGTATCAAGAGTTCATGTTTTAGCACAGAGGGGTCCATTCAAGACTCTGGTGAGAGCTGCCCTTGTGCTGTAGTATGTACAGTACTGTGCAAAAGTCATAGGCACGTGTAAAACATTCTGAAAAGTGAAGATGCTTTTGAAAATAATTAAATGAAAAGCTTCTCAAAACAAAGTCAAAAACATTTACTATAAAGAGTAGTAAACAGTAAAAAAAACTAAATCAAATTAATATTTAATGTAACCATCCTTTGTCTTTAAAACAACATCAGTTTTCTTATTACACTGTTGTGCAGTTTTTTAAGAAAGTTGACTGGTAGGTGTTCTTGGGGATCTTGTCACGGTTCTTCTGCAGAATCTCATTTGCTTCCAGGTTATCCAAGACAGTCTCGATGATGCTGCGATCAGGGCTCTGTGGAGGTCGTACCATCTGTTGTAAAACTCATTGTTCTTTCTCTCGCTGAAGGTAGTTCTTTATGACCTTGGCTGTGTGTTTGGGGTACAACTTTTAACAACTGTCTGCCGCAAAATTTCTGCTCCCGAAAGAGCTCGCTAATGCAGGTTAACCAGGTTGTGTCTTGTTGCTAAACTCAATCTTGCCATGGTGTAAGGACTGATGATTTGAACGTTATGCGACATCCTCACCTTTTAGTTTGGTGGTCCTCTGTCTAGTTTGATTCTTTCTGCACCCATTTCTGTTTCAGTTAATCAGACTAGTTCATTCAACTCATTATGTCATGCACCTTTGTTTAATCATGCACTGGGCTACATACCTACAAAGTAATTAATTTTTTATTTGAAAATTATTTTCTTTAACAAAATAAAAAAAAATTCCTTGTAACTTTATTTTGGAAAATTAATGTTTGGATCTCTAAAATGTGTTCTTTTATACTGATACTCTAATAATACAGAGGATAATGAATAAACATATAAAACAAAATTTATATAAAAGTCTAGGGTGCCCAAGACTCTTGCATAGCACTGTATCCTCTGCCCAACAGGAGATGGGAGAAGAGAGAAATGCTGGGATGATAGGGGTCCTGAGACCATGGGGTTTCCTCACTGGAACAAACACAAAACCACAGGGACTGGAAAATAAAACAAAAAAAAACAATGCTGTAAGCACTCAGCAGGTCGGTCAGCGCCTGTGAAGAAACAGAACTTCTGTTTCCCTCCACACAGATTCTGCCTAATGCACTAAGTGCATCTAACATTTTACATTCTTTTTTTTCAACCTTCCTTATTTGTTTCTGAGTGGACTTTTCACCTCAATAATAAGCAAATGCTTTGAGAGGCTGGACAAGGACTATATCTGCAGCATGCTACCACCCAAACTGGACTCCCTATGATTCACCTACTGACACAACTGACCGACAATTGACGCAATAGCCGCAGCTCTACACACCATCCTCACACATCTGGAGAAGAAGGATGCTTATGTGAGAATGCTGTCCTTGTACTACGGTTCAGCATTCAACACCTTAATTCCATCCAGGCTCAACAGGAAGCTCAGAAACCTCGGCCTTCACCCTGTCTTGTACAGCTGGATCCTGGACTTCCTGTCAGATTGCCAGCAGGTGGTAAGAGTGGGTTCCCTCACCTCTGCCACTCTGACCCTCAACACAGGAGCCCCTCAAGGCTGTGTGCTAAGCCCCCTCCTTTACTCCCTGTATGCCCATGACTGTATTGCCACCCACACAGCTCCAATCTGCTTATTAAATTTGCTGATGACACTACATTGATTGGCCTAATCTCAAATAATAACGAGGCAGCCTATAGAGAAATAGAAACAGTTAACCGCTATTGACATCATTGGATCTGGGGTTGAGTGGGTGAACAGCTATAAGTTCCTTGGCATCCACATTATTGAGGATCTCATGTGGACTGTGCGGTGAAAAAAACACAACAGTGCCTCTTTCACCTCAGATGGTTGAGGAAGTTGGTTTGGGTCCCTAAATACTAAGGACTTTCTGCAGGGGCACAACTGAGAGCAGCCTGATTGGCTGCATCACTGCCTGGTATGGGAGCTGTACTTCCCTCAATCGCAGGACTCTGCAGAGAGTGGTGCTGACAGCCCAGCACATCTGTGGATGTGAACTTCCCACTATTCAAACATTTACAGAGATAGGTGTGTAAAAAGGGCCCCAAGAATCACTGAGGCCCTGAGTCACCCCATCCACAAACTGTTCCAGATGCTACCAACCGGGAAACGGTACCGCAGCATAAAAGACAGGACCAACAGGTTCCGGGACAGCTTCTTCCACCAGGCTGATTAAATCATGCTGATGCAATTGTATTTCTATGTTAAATTGACTGTCCTGTTGTACATACTGTTTACTACAAATTACTATACATTGCACATTTAGACAGAGACGTGACGTAAAGATTTTTACTCCTCATGTATGTGAACGATGCAAGTAATAAAGTCAATTCAATTCAATATTGCCAGAGGGCAGAGGTCAGGACTTGCAGAGATATGAAGCTTTGGCCAAACATTGCCTTTAATGTGCCAGGAAGCGTCTTTAAGAAATACGCGAGAACGACGAGTTATCGCGAGATGTGATCCCCTCCTCCCTGAAGCGGCGCGGGAGCCATCTTGTTTGAGGACGGTATTTCCGAGCGGGGGGGCAAAAAGGCGAGTCAGGCCGGAGAAGAACGGCGGCGGCTGGCTGGAAGGAGGCAAGTGTCGGGTAGGCGGCACGCCACAGACCAGCAGGTGAGTGTGGTGCAGGACCGGGGCCGGCCGGCGACGGGAGGATATGGGGACATGGCGCCATCTTGAGCCTGCGCCTCCCGCCACTCTCATTGGTGGACACGGGTCAGAGGTGTGATTGGTCTGAGGGCCGTGGCCGCTATTGGTTCGCGGCTCCGAGCTCCGTGCACTGCCTGGCGACCGGGTGGCTGCCCACCATCCTGGGGACTGAAGGTCCCCGCCGCTGGCCGGCCCTGCCTGGCGCCGTGGGCCATGGGCCATGGGCCTTGGGCCTTGGCTAATAGCCGCGCGTCTCACTCAAACCCGCCCGAGCACCCTTAATGGGCGTGCAGCTGGGCCAATCACCAGGCACAGACCGTGGGATAGTTGGCGCGGACTCGTCTAGCCACCAATCGGTGGACTCGGGGGGCGGGTACAGTGCTGCAAGCAGGTTGGATTGTATCTTGTCCGTCTCCTAGTTGCCAACATTGTGCTTGTTGTGCGAAGTTGAGTTGTTCGCTGTCGGGGAGTTTTGTAACTGATCCTCTGCCCTGGTGGGGGAGAGATGGTCGGGTCGGGTCGGTCTTCCGTCCCGGGGAGCTGGGGCTGAGGTGGGTGCTCTGTCCTGGAGTTCGGACTGGGATTTTGGATTGTTGATGGATACTCTGGGCTGCAAGGAGCTTTGACTGGATCTTTGTAACTTCATGCTACTCTCTTTTTTTTACCTAATCGCGAGTTTGATTTAGTCTTAATAGCCTATGCCTCTCTTGCTCTGCACCCTATTTGAGTGCTGTTACAGCCACAAACTGACTCTACTTATTTTCTAACGCTGCTAATAGCATGCAATGGTCTTGAAGATAGATTGTTTCAGGCCCCATACCAGAACTTCCCGGAAACTTTATCAGTGTCAATCTGTTGGAGGAAGTCAGCGGGTGGAGTAGCATCTGTGGGGGAAAATGAATTGTAGCTGTTTTAGTTAAAACTTTAGAAAACTACCCACCAGGGATTAGAACTGAAGAAGCCTCTTGGATGAGTGGTGAAATGTTTTCTAGACAACACAGCAAGGCCAGTTACCTTGATTCACAACTGCTTGATACGGAATGACCTGGATGACTGAGGACCTTCATAGACTTCTTTCAGATGCTGCTCTACCCCAACCTCCTCCCCACACCTTGATATACAATCTCTTGTGCCTCCATTTTACTGTTCTGTAATCTTTGCAGAATGCAAATTTATTCTCATGATGGCCTACAAAAATAACAATGATCTCGTTTCAAAATGAACTTGGTGTGCAAATGAGGAAATTCTTAAAGTGGGAATTGAAAATAATACACACATACAGTAAATCATATAGTAACCAGTTGATGTTTCAACGTGCTGTTCCATAAATGCTGCCTGGCCTGCTGAGTTCCTGCGGCATTTTGTGTGTGTTACTTGGTGTGTAAATTTACAAATTAACCTGATCTATTTCTGACACCTCCCACCTCTTTCTTGATCTTTCTGTCTCCATCTCTGGAGACGGCCTATTGACTGATATCTACTATAAGCCTACAGACTCACAGCTACCTGGACTATTCCTCTTCCCACCCTGTCTCTTGCAAAAATGCTATCCCCTTCTCACAATTCCTCTGTCTCCGCCGCATCTGCTCTCAGGATGAGGCTTTTCATTCCAGAATGAAGGAGATGTCTTACTTTTTTTAAACAAAGGGACTTCCCTTCTTTCACTATCAACTCTGCTGTCAAATGCATCCCTCCCATTTCCTGCACATCTGCCCTCACCCCTTCCGCCTACCACCCCACTCGGGATAGGATTCCCCTTGTCTTCACCTACCACCCCACCAGCCTCCGGATCCGACGTATAATTCTCCGTAACTTCTGCCACCTTCAATGGGATCCCACTACCAAGCACATCTTTCCCTCCCCCCCCCCCCCCACCCCTTCCTGCTTTCTGCAGGGATCGCTCCCTACGCGACTCTCTTGTCCATTCACCCCCCCCCCCCCCCATCCCTTCCCACCGATCTCCCTCCTGGCACTTATCCTTGCAAGCAGAACAAGTGCTACACCTGTCCTTACACTTCCTCCCTCACCACCATTCAGGCCCCAGCCAGTCCTTCCAGGTGAGGCGACACTTCACCTGTGAGTCGGCTGGTGTGGTATACTGCGTCTGGTGCTCCTGGTGTGGCCTTTTATATATTGGTGAGACCCGACGCAGACTGGGAGACCATTTCGCTGAACACCTACGCTCTGTCCGCCAGAGAAAGCAGGATCTCCCAGTGGCCACACATTTTAGTTCCACGTCCCATTCCCATTCTGATACGTCTATCCATGGCCTCCTCCACTGTCAAGATGAAGCCACACTCAGGTTGGAGGAACAACACCTTATATACCAACTGGGTAGCCTCCAACCTGATGGTATGAACATTGACTTCTCTAACTTTTGTTAATGCCCTCCCCTTCTTACCCCATCCCTGATATATTTAGTTTTTCTCTCTCTGCCTGTTCTCCATCTCCCCCTGGTGCTCCCCTCCCCCTTTCTTTCTCCCTAGGCCTCCCGTCCCATGATCCTTTCCCTTCTGTAGCTCTGTATCCCTTTTGCCAATCACCTGTCTGGCTCTTAGCTTCATCCTACCCCCTCCGGTCTTCTATCATTTTGCAGTTTCCCCTCCTACTTTCAAATCTCTTACTATCTTTTCTTTCAGTTAGTCCTGATGAAGGGTCTCGGCCCGAAACGTCGACAGTGCTTCTCCCTCTAGATGCTGCCTAGCCTGCTGCGTTCCACCAGCATTTTGTGTGTGTTGCTTGAATTTCCAGCATCTGCAGATTTCCTTGTGTTTTACTTGGTGTGTGACGGATTGAGTTCTAAATGGCTATTGGTATGTTTCAGGGGATCACATTCTTGCCTCAGTTTGAATGGTGCGTTCTCAAGAAAGTAACTTAAATTGTCTAGTCAGGAAGGAATTTGCACATTAAGCTTGGTGCACCGACATCTCTCTTCCCAATTCCCGCAACTACCTTAGTTGATGTAAAATCTATCATTTTTCTTTCAAGATTACTGTATTTCTCTTTGGCGTCTAATCAATATTTTCCAGCTAATATGCTAACGATTTTCAGTTAATTTAGAGACACACTACCCATATGTCTTTAAGATGTTGGAGAAAACTCATAATCACAGAGAGAACATGCAAACTTCACATGAGGTTAACACCAAACCTGTGAGGAGGTACCTTTACAAGTAGAATCATTGTGCGGCCCTTTATAGCAGTGTAATAAAAAAAATAGTCTGGGGTGCCACAGTAGTAGCGGCCAGTGCGACACTGTTACATCTCTGGATGTTCCAGAGTTGAACTTTAATTCCAGTGCTGCTCTGTATGTCCTCCCTGTGGAGTATGTGGGTTTTCTCTGGGTCCTCTGATTTCCTCCCACTCCAGTAGGTTAATTGTCATTGTAAAAGCCAAAGTAAAAGCAAAAGAGAGGGCATACAAGGAAGCCAGAGCTAGTAGAAAGATGGAGGATTGGGAAGCTTTTAAAAACTTGCAGAAGGAAACTAAGAAGGTCATTGGGAGGGAAAAGATGATTTATGAAAGGAAGCTGGTGACTAGTATCAAAGAAGATACCAGGAGCTGTTTTAAGTATATTAAGGGTAAAGGAGAGTTGAGGCTAGATATAGGACCAATACAAAATGACGCTGGAGATATTGTAATGAGAGATGCTGAGATGGCAGAGGAGCTGAATGCATATTTTGCATCAGTCTTCACAGTGGAAGACTTCTGCCGTATACCGGACGTTCAAGAGTGTCAGGGAAGTGAAGTATGTGCCGTGAAAATTACAACTGAGAAGGTGCCCAGGAAGCTGTGGATGGATAAATCTCCTGGACCTGATGGAATGCACCCTCAGGCTCTGAAGGAGTTAGCTGTAGAGATTGCGGAGGCACTAATGATCTTTCAAGAATCAATAGATTCTGGCATTGTACCGGATGACTGGAAAATTGCAACTATTACTCTGCTATTTAAGAAAGGTGGGAGGCTGCAGAAAGGAAACTATACACTGACATTGGAGAGGGTTCAGAAAAGGTTCGGGAGAATGATTCCATGAATGAAAGGGTTACCGTATGAAGAATGTCTGGCAGCTCTTGGGCTGTATTCCTTGGAGTTCAGGAGAATGAGGGGGGATCTCATAGAAACATTCCAAAAGTTAAAAGGCCTGGACAGATTAGATATGGCATACAACACACACAAAATGCTGGTGGAACGCAGCAGGCCAGGCAGCATCTCTAGGAAGAAGTACAGTTGAGGTTTTGGGCCGACACCCTTCGTCAGGACTAACGGAAAAAAGATAGAGATTTGAAAGTGGGAGGGAGAGGAGGAGACCCGAAATGATACGAGAAGACAGGAGGGGAGGGATGAAGCTAAGAGCTGGGAAGTTGATTGGCAAAAGGGATACGGGGGGGGGGGGGGGGGGGGAGGGGAGAGAGTATCATAGGATGGAAGGCTTTGGAAGAAAGCTTTGCAGCACCATAGGAAGATGGAGAACAGGCAAGGAGTTATTGTGAGAGGGAAAGAGAGAAAATAAAATTTAAAAATTAAGGATGGGATAAGAAGGGGAGAAGAGGCATTAATGGAAGTTAGAGGAACCAATGTTCATGCCATCAGGTTGAAGGCTACCCAGATGGAATTTTAGGTGTTGTTCCTTCAACCTGAGTGTGGCTTCATCTCGACAGTAGAGGAGGCCATGGATTGACGAATGGGAATGGGACGTGAATTGAAATGTGTGGCCACTGGGAGATCTTGCTTCCTCTGACGGACAGAGCGTAGGTGTTCAGCGAAACAATCTCCCAGTCTGCGTCAGGTCTCACCAATATATAGAAGGCCACACCAGGAGCTGTGTGTCCCTCCCACTTTAAAATCTCTTACCATCTATTTTTTCCGTTAGTCCTGACGAAGGGTATTGACCCGAAACATCGACTGTACTTCTTCCTATAGATGCTGCCTGGCCTGCTGTTCCACCAGCATTTTGTGTGTATTGCTTGAATTTCCAGCATCTGCAGATTTTCTTGTGTTTAGATATGGCAAAGTTATTTTCCGTGGTAGGGGAGTCCAGGGCAAGAGGGCATGATTTAAGGATTGAAGGACGTCAAATTAGAACAGAGATGTGGAGAAATTACTTTAGTCAGAGGGTGGTAAACCCGTGAATTTGTTGCCACAAGCGGCTGTGGAGGCCAAGTCATTGGTTGCATTTAAGGCAGAGATAGATTGGTTGATTAGCCAGGGCATAAAAGGGTATGGGATAAGGCAGGGGAGTGGAGATGACTGGAAGAATTGGATCAGACCATGATTGAATGGTAGAGCAGACTTGATGGGCTGAATGGCCTACTTCTGCTCTTGTATCTTATGAGGTTAATCAGATCTGTCAGGTGTTGCTGGGGCAGTGTCGCTGAAAGGGTTGGAAGTCCCTACTCAGTGCTGTAATCACTAAATGAATAAATAAAACTGTAAATCTGAGACACATGAGGTAGTTATTTTGTAAAGAAGCAATAAGACAATACAATAAACAAGACAATATGGAATGTAAATCTTGAAATGTACCTGTACAGATCTATAGGTTTAGGACAGTATTGTTCAAAGTGACTTGTGGTTTTAGCTAGGTATATAAGAGCAGGGAGATTGTACTAAATTGGTTTACAATATTTGTTGGGCCAAGCCTAAAGTGCTGTACTTTATAATATACACTGCTCCATTCCCTCTACACTTTTGATTGGATGGGTTAGTAAAGCTCAAATGACATCATTAAATTTGCTGGTGACACCATTATTGTAGGCAGAATCTCAGATGGTGTCAAGGAGGTATACAGGAGCAAAATAGATTGCCGGGCAAGTTTTGTCTCAGTAACATTCTTGCACCAAATCTCAGTTACATAAATTGTTGAAGAATAGATTGTAGACTTCTGGAAGAAGTTGGAAGAACACTCACTGAGGAGACAGATTCTTGCATTAATACCCTGAAGCAGATGGTTGGGCAACTAAAACTTCCTTTATGATTGGCGTGACAGTGGACAATTTTCCCTCACATTTCCAGTTTTATTTTTACTTGATTTTGAACTTACTCAAGTGCTGCCTGCTATCATGGGCAGTCTTGTACCTCCCACTAGAATTCAGTTTTCTCGTCCATGTCCCAACATACCCCAACCTATAATGCCCACAGTCACGCATCAGCCACAAAATATGAGGAATTCACAATATTTTTTATCAACAAAATCTCTTTTATAGGAGAGAGTATTGCTACAGGTACTGGTACCTCTGCAGTCAATCCTATTATAAAGGTGGCAAACATGACAAAATATACAAGTATTTCTGGTTCAGATTGTAACAGGGTAAGCTATCTACTTGCTATTTCAACCCTGTTCCTCCCACATCTTTTAATAACTTTTTAGTTGTGTTTTTAATTCTGGTAGGAAAATTATTAATATATCCCTTGATACTGGAGATGCCTTCAGATGCCTTCAAACCCCTATTTAAAAAGTCACCCCTTGATAGTGAAGTACTAGCTAACTACAGGGCTATATCAAATCTTCCCTTCCTGGGCAAGATTGTTAAGAAAGTAATTTTCAACCAATTCAACAACTTTCTGAATTAGAACAATATATCTAGCAAAGTTTCAGTTAAGTTTTAGAGCAAACCACAGGACAAAACATGGCCCTTACTAAAATGCATCAGTGACCTTGAGCTTGGCACAGATGCCTACAATCTCTGTTCTAGTTCTTCTATTATTTAAGTGCTGCCTTCAACAACTGAGCACAACATTCTCCTAGATTGCCTTGAGAACTGGGTTGGCAATGCCCTTCACTTAAATATCTGGGAAATTTTTTTTGTCTGTCATGGAGACCTGTTTTCTAAGAGCTATGATGTACATTTTGGTGTTGCTCAAGGAAGCTGTCTTGGTCCCCCACTCTTCTCCTTACACGTGTTCTTGCGAGACATTAGTGAGCATAAACAGTTATGCAGGTGATCCACAGTTGTATAGCTCAGTTGATCCTGATGGTGATAACACTCTTGTCTGGCATCTGTTGTGGCTGCAATGAATAAATGGATGAGCAATAATTTCTTAAAATAAAATGAAGATAAAACTAAAGTACTTTTGGTTGGTCACAAAGCCAAAAGAGTTAAGTAATATAATGATGCTGAAAAACTAATTCACACCTTCATATCAAATAGACTAGATTGCTGCAATGCACTTTGTACTGGCATTCCAAAGCAATCTATTGACAAACTTCAACTTATTCAGAATGCTGCTGCTAGACTCTTAACTAAAACCAGGATGAAAGAGCATCTTATTCCCATCCTAGCTACTCTGCATTGGCTTCTTGTATCTTTTAGAATTGATATTAAAGTTGTCTTACTTTAAAGCTCTTAATGATCCAGGACCAGTGACTATTACATAATGGGTTTTGTTTTATAATCCTGCTCAAGCTCTCAGGTCTTCTTCCATTAGTCTCTTAAATTTAAACAATTTTCTTCAGCAGATAAATGGTGGTTCAGATTTTCTTTTAACAAAACTGTGGAATTCAATACCAAAACTAAAAGTATGTGGAGTCAGTTGACACCTTTAAACATCAACACAAAGCCCATTTATTTAACTGTTTAACTAACATCTATTTGCTTTTTATTTTCATTGTTTTTATTTTTAATTTAATTTTCATGTTTGCACTTGATCACATTGTAAAGCACTCTGAACTACATTGACTGTATTGAAAGTGCTCTTTAAATGAGTTGCTGTTATTATTGAGACCTGGAGTCATTATTATTATTATTATTATTATTATTATTATTATTATTATTGTCATTATTGACCTGGACTCATCTAGATTTGGCAAAACCCAATATGAATTTACAGTGTCTTGAAAAAGTATTTGGTGCCCGCAACTATTTTCGTATTAAAAGAAAAATTCCAAAGCATGTCAACAATTTACTAAAAATTAAAAACCAAAATTGAGGCCGAGAAAAGTATTCACTCCCTTGTAATTTCTACACCAAATTTCCTCAGGTGCAATGCTATATATTACCTTACCAATTCACCCAATTTGTTGTTGTAGAAAATTGGAGGATCACCTGTTTTCAATGAATTCATAAGAATAATTGCTCCCTCTCTCTAAGGTCCAACAATATGGTAGATTTTGAACAGACCAAACCAGAATGAAGAGGAGCATTCAAGACAAGTCAGGGAAATGATAATAGAGAAGCAAAGATCTGAGGAAGGATACAAGATCATTTCAAAGGCACGGAACATACCTCAGAGCTCAGTGCAGTCCATCATGAAAATGATGAAACCACAGCCACACTGCCTAGTTAGAGTGGTTTAAACTTTAAACCACTCTAACCATTCCCTTTAAACTTGGTTGCCAGAGAAGAATAGCACTTGTAAGATGAGGTTCTGTGATGCCAACAGTCACTGAGTGAGCTGCAGAAGCTGGTGGCTCCATTTGGAGATGAATTTTGTGGCTGCACAATTTCTATATCTTTGCACAGAAAGGATATTTATGGAAGAGTGACAAGGAAGAAGCTCTGGCTAAAAAATTGGCATATCCTTGGCAATAAAGACTTTGCAAAGAATCACTCAGCTGATACTGTTAGGATGCCGAGGAAGTTTATCTTTCAGCAGGACTATGACCCAAAGCACATTGCCATAGCAACCATGGAGTAGCTTTAGATGAAGAAAATTGATGTCCTTCAGTGGCCCAGTCAGAGTCCTGACCTTAACCCAATTGAACGTTTGGCAAGACCTCAAGATTGCTGTCCACCACCTCTTTCCAACTAACATGACACAACTTGAGCAACTTCGCAAGGAGCTATGGGCAGATCTTGCTCCATTACCTTGTGCAAAGCTATTCGAGACTTATCCAAATTGACTACTGGCTGTAATAGTTGTGAGAGCTGGTTTAACTAAGCACTGAACAAAGGTGTGTAACACTTGCCCAACAGGCTGGTAGATGTCTAGGGGAAAAGGAGATCCAGCCACTCACCAATCCCACCGCCCGTACACGCAGGTGCTGTGAGAATCAAGCTTATGCCGCACGTACACACACAATATCAAACTCACACCAAATACCGTTATGGAATACACTTTAAAGATTTTACTAAAACTAAAAGAGTACTATGCAATACAGTATATATGAAGGAAAAGAAAATAAAATAAAAGGTGCCAACTTATCAAAGTTCAGTCAGTTTAGTGCACATCGTTGGAGCTCAACCATCGAACCATTCGACCCCTCGTCACTTTCCTCTGACCTCCACGTCCTCGCACCTGGGACCACCCCAGTGGTCGACTGAGCTGTGCCGCACACGTCCACTTTCTTCGGTGTCTCCTTCCCACCTCCCCTGAAAAGACCACGAAACCCTCAAGCTCCCAGCCTCACAAGACAGAATAACATTCCCCATTGGTTAAAAAATGAATACAATCCCCATATCAGCAAGTCCAAAGCTAAACAACTGTGAGAGAAAACACTTATCAGACATAAAAGCATTCCTACTCTAGCAAACCAAAGAAGCCATTTTAATTACATATACAGTACATTGTACAGGTGGATGAGTACTTTTGAACTGCTGACATTTCAGTTCATTGAGTTTTTTATGCTTTACAATTTTCCCTTTTTTTTGGACTTTACTGTGAAAAAGAAACATGTAACAATTATCAGTTAAATTGATCAAAATCCCTGGTTGTAATACTCATCTGAACAAAAGTTTGGGGTCTGAATACTTTCAAAAGGCACTGTATATTTGGAATTTTTATGAACGTGTTACTTGATAATACTGTTGGCATTTCCTTCCTTTTGGTTGAATTGACTTTCTTTGGATAGGGTATTTTCCTGGCTGATTTTTGAAGTTGTATTGAAACAGCCTAGCATTGTGGCTCTAGAAAAGTATTCATTTCTACAACTCAAATTTGTCAGGAGTCACAGTCATTGCTACATGCAGCATGCTCAAATTTTTCTTGAAATAGTAAATCAAATTTGCTGAAAGCTGTCTCCAGTAATGAGGAGGTTTTGCTGAATTACTCACTTCACATTCTAGCTAAGGACTATTACAATCTCCTTGACTACATCACATTTTCATCCATGTTGGTTCTGTTTGCTATTAAGTACAAAAATGTTCGTCATTATGCACAAATGTATACAATGGTCTTTCAGAGCTTTGATCTGATTCATTGGTTGTAAAACTGCTTAACTTTGTCTTTAGCAAACATGTTGCCTTGCGTTTATGGGTTTGACAGCTTGCTTTTACATTGAATTTGGGTTTTGATGTAGATGGATTGAGGAAAATCAGTGATGATAATTGTGGAGTACATTATAGTTTTTTCACTTAAGAATCCAACATTCATTCGTGAATGCCAGTCTAAAGTGGCATGTATATTCTGAACCTGCCTGATGGAATATGGTATTAGTGCCTCACAAAATGCTTTTTGCTTCTACAATTATATAAACAGGAAGAAAAAAGCTAAGATAAGTCTCTATCCTGGGAATACATAATGTGAAATAGGAAATAGTTGATACTTCAGATAAACATTTTAACTGTTTTCATAGTAGGAAAAATTAAAAACTACCTTGGAATAGTAGAACACCTGAGTGCAACAGCGAGGGATTATTTAAAAGCATTCACACACTGGTGAAAAGTTTCCATGCAAATTAATGGGATTAGAGGGTGACATGTTCTGAATTTGATGAAATGCATCCTTGGGCTGGAAGAGCAATGTATTTATTATCTGTGACCTTCTTGCATTCTGAAAACCTCCCAGCAGATTGGACAACTGGAGCTATAACTCTGTCCATGGAAAGGAGACTGAAAACTGGATAACTGTATGTCAGGAAATGAGAGCCTGAGAGTCAAAGCCCTGGGGAGGAAGGGAGGCCCAGGAGTCAGCGCCCTGGGAGTGTAAACAATCGTGTAAGCAAAAATAATACAAGTTCTTTCTTCCAGGGTAAATGAAACAATAGATAATGTACAAGTATCATTGAGTTAATCAAATAAATCAAGGCAAAGGTATATATGTTTTTGACTCTTGTCTATATACTTGATGTGAGGAAGAAAGGTAGGTAAATTAAACCCTGAGCTACTGGGTGATCAAAATAGGTGTAAAATAAATTGGGGTGGGCGAGAGCACAATCAAAGGTAAAGATAAAAAAATTAATAGAGCAATTAAACAGTGAAAAGACAGGGTCGAACTCTACTATTGAGCTTAATAGCAGGTCAGTAACAAATATAAAATGGAATCAAAAACAGGAAGTGAACAGGAAAACAGCTTGTAGGAGGGGATTGGGTGCTCAGAGACTGGAAGGGAAAAGTCATAGAGGCACAGAAAATGGCTGGAGTTCTGAATGAGGACCTTTCTTTGGTGACAATGGATAGAATTATTGCTGGACTTACAGCAAAGCAAGATGAAGTTAAGATAGGGAATAAAAATTAATAGCTTATGTCCCAAAAAGTCCAGCTGCTCTTAATGGATAAATCATCTGGTACAGATGGGATCCATCTTGGGTTGTTGAGGGAAGAACAGGAGGAAATAGTGGAGCCTCTCTTCCTAAAATCTATAAGTTCATTGGCAATGGCTGAGGGCTGCAAAATTACAAAAGTTTCACCCTTTTGGAAGAAAGAGTATAGGGTAAAAACTGCAATTTGGTGGTGCCTAAAGTTCTAGAGGCATAACCAAGGACAGTTGACAGTCACTTGAACAAGTGTGGTGTGATTAAGGAGAGACCACATGTATTTGTTAAGACAAATCATATCCAATGCTTGATCAATATTATTTTGAACTGATGGAGTGTTAGTGAGGGCCATGTGGTTGATGTGATAAGTAGGGATAAAAGAAGATTGAAAACTGCAGCTTAATTGGCTTCTAATCAAGATTGAAAGCCGTAGAATAAAAGGGAACTGTTATAACAAGAAGAAACATGTAGCTATGAAACGTTGATCTTTTTCCAAATGGATGGGGGGGGGGGGGGGGGGAAGAATGTGGTATAGCAGAGTTCACACAGTTGTTACCTAAACCACTGCTTTTGTAACAGCAAAATGATACAGATTTGCTTTTTAAAAACATGTTTATTTTGGAAATCCGGAGGTGTATTTGGGGAGACAAATTCCAGCTGTTAGAATGGGCAGATAGATGGCAGATGAAATTTTGATACTGCAAAACTGGAGTGTTACCTTTTGATAGGAAGTATGGAAGAGGCAATATAAACTTGAGGGCTCATTTTTAAAAGAGGTAGAAGGAGCTCAATTTCAAGAAAATGGTCGTGAACCCTTTGCAGTTACCTAGTTTTCTATATTATTTGTACATAAAATATGCTCTGATCTTCATCTAAAATCACAATAATAGACAAACACAATCTGCCTAAATTAATAACGCACAACCAATTGTACATCTTCTTGTCAATACTAAGTATACCATTTTAGACAATAAGTCTAGGTTCAAAAAATTGTATGTGAGCCTCCGAAGTAACACCTTCTACAAAAGCCATTTAGAGTCGTGAGGTCCATTCAATAAGATGAGATTGGAGATGGGTTGTGGAGGTGCCTTGCCCTAGAGAAAAGACTCAGTCTGGTTACTGATGAGCCTGCTTTTCTCAAGAAAGACCTGTTTATGTGCACCATGCCTCGATGAAAACAACTTTCAAAGGACCTCAGAAGAAGAATTGTAGAGATACATCAAGCTGAAAAAGGCAACAAAAGGATTTCTAAAGACCTGAGTGTTAACAGTCCACAGTAAGAGAAGTTGTCTACAAATGGAGGAAATTCAGTTGCTACTCTCCCAAGGAGTGGGCATCCTGCAAAGATCACATCAAGAGCACAATGTGCAGTAGTGAAGGAGTTGAGAAAGAACCCAAGGGGAACAGCAAAAGACCTCTAGAACTTGTGAACTGTTCATGTGTAAGAAAAATACTGAATAAGAATGGTGTTCATGGAAGGATGCCACAGAGGAAACCACTGCTTTCCAAAAAAAACGTTGCATGTCTCAAGTTTACAAAAGACCACCTGGATGTTCCACAATGCTTCTGGTTCAATGTTCTGTGGATAGATGAGATGAAAATTGAACTTTCTGGCAGAAATGCACACTATGTTTGGAGGGAAAAGGGCACTGCACACCAACAGCAAAACCTCATTCCAGCTGTGAAGCATGGTGGAAGGAGCATCATGATTTGGGGCTGCTTTGCTGCCTCAGGGCCTGGACAGCTTGTAATCATTGAGGGAACAATGAATTCAAGATAGTATTAAGACATTTTACATAAGAATGTCAGGGTAGCTGTCCATCACCTGAAGCTAAATAGAAGTTGGATGATGCAACAAGACAATGATCCGAAACAGAAGAGTAAGTCAACAACAGAATGGTTTGAAAAGAAGAAAATTTGTTTTGGAATGGTCATCCAGACCATAACCCAATTGAGTTGCTGGGGCATGACCTGAAGAGGGCTGTTATGCAAGCAATCCCAGAAATATTGATAAACTGAAACATCTTTGTTTGGAGGAATGGTCTAAAATTTCTGCTTGTCATTGTGCAAGTCTGATCAGCAGCTACAGGAAACGTTTGGTGGAGGTTATTGCTGCTTAAGGAAGTTCTACTGGTTATTAAATACAGAGGTTCACATGCTTTTTCCAGTCTGGACTGAGAATGATTAAACAATGTGTTCAATAAAGACATGAACAGTACAGTTGTTTGTGTTTTTAGTTTAGGCAGATTGTGTTTGTCTATTATTGTGACTGAGATGAAGGTTAGACCACATTTTATGAGTAATTGATGCAGAAATCAGTAATTGCAAAGGATTCACCAACTTTTTCTTGTATGTGTACAAGTTTATGTGGTTATTAAAAAGTAACAGGAACCCTGAACTTTAAAATAACGGTAGGAAATGGAAGAGAAAAGAAGTGATGATATAACACTGGTATGGGCAGGTGGCTGGTGTAGTGAAGAAGGCATTTGGCATGCATGCCTTCATCAGTCAGTGCACTGAATATGGTAATTGGAGTATTGTGTATATTTTTGTTAATCTGCTTTAAGAAGGACATCATTAACTTAGAAAGTGTGCAGAGGAATTACAGCAAGGATGCCAGGAGTCCAGTGCCTGAGTTATACAGAGAGGTAGTGCAGGCTGGGGCTCTATTCCTTGGAGCACAGGAGGCTGGGCTGTGACCTTATAGATGTGAATAAAATGGTGAGGGGCATAGATAAGGTTGATGCACACGGTCCTTTTCCCTGGGAAAGAGAATCAAAAATCAGAGGGCATAGGTTTGTAAGAGGGGAGAGAGATTTAAAAGGGACCTGAGGGAGAACCCAGGATAGAGGGTGGTATGTATATAAAGGAAGTTATTGAGGCAGGTACAATAACAACTTTTTAAAAACATTTGGATAGGTACATGGATAGGAATGTTTCGACAGATAGGCCGGATGAAGGTAAATGTGTCGGGTGTGAATAGACATTTTGATTGGCAAGGATGAAGTCAGTTGAAGGGCCAGTTTCCATGCCATACAACTGACTCTATGAAATTAGTATCGAGCTTTTCTCTGTGGTCATTATTTATTTGTTGTTTCCATTATCACTTGCATTGAAGTGCAGGGAGTTCATGGATTAAGAATGATATTGTGTGGTCAACTACTTCTGCCATTTCCCTTCCCCTCTCGACCCATTGCTGTTTCGTTGCTTCAATACTGGCTCCAAATTCACACCTCTTCTTGATTTTTTTGCATTACCATCAATGTTTCCCCCCCACTATACGCTTATCTCAGATATCCCTGAAGCATTGTTTTTCACTAAATTTTGCTCCACAGCATTTCATGCCCACTACTTAAGTGCTGAATGAACAGAAATTACTAGTAACTAACTCTGCTCATCATCTTTAGATTTTAGCACAAATTCTGTCTCCCCAAACAACCAACTTATTCCTTGGTAGTCCATGGACTACTTACAACTTAGTTGATGGATGTGAGCTTGAAGAATTTCGTACCACATGTTCATATAGTAAAATGAACATTACTTGTTACCACTCTATAACATTACTATAACTCTTGCCTATGCTAATCTGCTGAAATACTCAGTTGTGCCTTTGTTACCACTAGAATTAACTGTCCCAATGTAATTCTGGCTGGTCCTCATTCTCTACAAACCATGGGTATTTAAAAATACTACCATTTCTTAAATAGCATTAGTTTCTTATTACCATAAATGCCTTGATTTCTTTTAAATGCACACCCCATGGTCTTTCTGAATCATAAACATTTGAGATTCTGGTCATCCCTGAATTTGATCTCTCTTCCAGCCTCCAAGTCCCTAAGCTTTAAAATAAGATTCTTAAGAGTTGTAGAACACTCAGTCCTTTAGCCCGCCAAGTCCATCCATGCAGACTTTTTTTGTTCAACTACTCAATTCCAATTGCCTGTGCTAGGGTTGTATCTGCCATGGCTTCCCTACTTAAGTGTCTGTCTAAATAGTGATTGTATCTGTACGTAGAATACTATCTGAAAATTCCTATTCTAAATCTCTCCTCTTATTACCCTCCTGTAAAGAATGCTTCAGATCAATCTTTTGATCATAACCCCAATAGCTCATGGTTTTTTTGTTTGGAAAATTATCGAGACATCTTGTAATCTACATGGTAGATGCTGGTAGTGTGCTTGTAATTAACGCGTCTGGCCCAGATGTTGGTTGCTCAAACATGCATTCAGGAAGTCAATGGCAAAGTATGGGCTCATATTTGTCTAAGATTAATAAATTGTACTTAAGAACACTAGGCAATATTCGAGATTTTTTTTATGTTTGGGTCACATTATAGGACCTAAGCTGACCGAAAAGTTTAGATTTGCAAAATTGTTGTTGGAGTAACGATAACTTGAAGAGTCTTTGCATATTTGAGAAGGAATCTGACTACAATTGTCAACGGAAAGGATTCTTCGGAATGACGCCAATTGTTTATATGATTGACACTGTGGGTAACCAATTGGACACGAGCGTTGTTCGAATGGAATGTTCGTAAAACAGTTCCGACCTATAGAAATGTCATTGGGGCGGGGAAAATTTGGTGAAAAGCAAAGCGGCGGCAAGTTTGCAGAAAAAGAACCGCATTGCTATTAAATTCAAGAAAAAAAACAAAGCAAGGTTAGAAGGCGGGGTGAACACTGCGATCCAAGCCTGCGCCAAAATATATTCCCAAGGGCAAACGAGTAAATGGATGGACAGAAAGTACAAGGCTTACGGATTGGCTGTATTGTAAAGTGCTACGACCTTTGTTACAATCATTCATGGTTTTTTTACACAATAAATGCTTCTGTTCGGCGCGTCCTGTGTCCAGGCCTCTCCTACTCCTCTGACCCCTGGTGTGCAGGGCAACCTAACCTGAAGCCGGAAGTGTCAAATCACGAGCCGATTGATGTAGCAGTGATCCAATCAGGTTGCTAGCTCTGAGGGAACGATGACGTTGTAGGCCAATTGAAAGATGGCCAGCGTGGGAGGTGGTCCTGTAGCGGGTAGCAGGTTGGGCTGAGTTTCAGCTTTCACTTGCCAGTGGGGGAAAGGCTGCAGGTTTGTTGTAGAGAGTTTATCACTGAGACAGGGGTCAAGTGAAAGACAAAGAAAAATGGCGATTGCGTTCGTTTACGGGGTTCTGAACAGCAAGGCTTATACGTTGCATAGTGTCCTGTCTGCAATGTACTGGAGCTTCCTTTGGGATTCTCTGAATTCGAGGCGCTTTTGATTGTTGGCTTCCTTTTTCGGAGCATAGGAGAGTCTTCCATTTCTCCTTTCCCACTCCTCCCTCCGGAGCAGGAGAGGGAAAAGCATACCGTAAACCTGGATGTTAGGGTAAGTTTGAGATTTATTTCATGCAGGATTGAATTAATGGAAATTATGGCAGTCTTTGCAATGTGTGGGATTTCCTTCTAAAAATCCGGGATTAAGAAAGGAAAGATCCCACTTGTATATTACTCCGTGCAAACATTTTTGTGATGTCCTTCAGCGTCTTGTTTCTTTACAAACCTGATGCAAGCAATCGAAGATTTTGAGACAGCCCTCACAAGTGACTAGTGGATAGGCACTGATTATTAAAGTGGAAGGGAGTACGAGTGTTTTTGACTGCTTCTCTTTTGAAGAATTCCACTTTGATTACATTTATCCGTAGTTCAGAAAAATCAACAACCATTAAACAGTATCGAAGTCCGCTAGTTTGTTGATGGTGGTGCAAATTGGCTGCGGCTTACTTTTTGAATCCTCCTATCTCCCCCTGCCTAAAACAATCTGACTGTGTTTTCAAAACTGCCATGAAAGAAGTTTACGAGGCTCTTGGGCTTGCAGTTGGTTAGAGAGATCGTATAATGTGTTCAGATCAGAGTGGCAAGTTCAACTGTTTTTTTTTCCCAGAGTATACCAAAATTAGTTAAGTCATTTTCATTTGAAATTTATTTATTTGTGAACCAGTCCGTTCAGAAATTGTTATTGTTGCATGACAAAGTCTTTGCCTTTTAGTAGTTTGTGATATTACCATTACTGGCAGTGAAAACTGGTCCTTGGCTTTCATCTTTGTTATGGGATACATTTGTAGCAGTCACCTAGAAGGGAAACAACTTGAAATTTAAATGAGAAAGGACCCAGACTACTGCCCTGTCCTGTATTTTTGGTTAGCTTGAAAATAGTGAAGGTCACTGGAATATTGGATTGAACAGCTCAGTCAGGCAGTGCCTCTCAAAGTGAGTACCGAAGTACTCACTTTGGAACAGATGGTGGGGGAGAGACACTTGCTTTTTGATTTATCTAGAAGTCTATTAGGATTCTTATCAGAAGTGTTATACTACCCATTGGCCTTGCTCCTGTAGTGAGAGGTTTGATATTGGTGTAACTGGGCCTTGAACTAAAAGAAAGTGACCTTGAGACACAGTAGTCTTGTTAGCTGTTCAGAGGGGGTTCTTAATCCATTGGATGGAAACAAGTCCAGGTTATGAAAGTATTCCACTGCGTTTGTTAAGTGTTTATAATTGTTTCAGTAAGAGTTTCCCATTTTGCAGTTTCCAATATTCCTCTGGAATTTTTGAAAAGGCCTCAGTTTAGTAGAATAACAGGATCGATAACACAGCAAATAGTAATTATATTATGATAACTTTTGAACATGTGTATAGCATTTCACAATGAAAAGTTTTGACCATTGCAGAATGAATACAAGTTTGTTTGTTTCTGGCATGATGCAACCAGAATAGTTTCTCTTGCCTTATTTTGATGCAGTAGTGACTCTGTGCAAGGTATAAAATAGTGTAAAAAAAAGTTAATTTGAATTGTTCATTCACCCATTATCAACACCTTTCTACAAGGTTGGATGTGAGAGGTGACATTGAGCCATTTAGTGAACTTGTTTGTGTGATTACAGTACTTCCATGGAATATGTTGCATCATATGTTTCTTCCAATGTAAAGACAGTGTGGTTTATATTGGCACACATATTGGGGATGGCAGCCCTCAACCATAAGACCTAGGAGCAGAATTAGACTATTCGGCCCATCAAGTCTGCTCTGCCATTTCTTTATGGTTGTTTCTTTTCCCTCTCAATACTATTCTCCTGCCTTTTCCCTGTAACCTTTCACATCCTGACTAATCAATAACCTATCAACCTCCTCCTTAAATGCACCCAATGACCTGGCCTCCACAGCTGCCTGTGGCAACAGATTCATCACCCTCTAGTTAAAGAAATTCCTCTTCAACTATTCTGAAACAACATTCCCCCTATTTTGAGGCTGTGCCCTCTGGTCCTTGACGCCGCCTCCAGAAGAAACATTCTCTTGACGTCACTCCATCCAGACCTGTAAAAATGCAATAGGCTTCAATGAGATCCTCTCCCCTCCCCCCCCCCCCCCAATTCTTCTAAATTCTTGTGAGTAAAGGCCGATAACCATCAACCCCTCCCTATAAGATAAGCCTTTCATTCCCAGCTTCCTTATTGTGAGCTTCCTCTGAATCCTTTCCAATGTTAGCACATCCTTTCTTAAATAAAGGGTCCAAAACTGCTCTCAATACTTATCTTTGACATCGAGAAACTGTGTTGTTGCTTCTAGATGGGAGTTGAAGAGCAGCCATTTTGTTAACAGAAACTTGTTACAAATGGGAAAACCACACTTTTTGGGGATAGGAAATGGATCATAATGCTTAATAAGCAATTATTTCAGATCAGCTCAATCTACTAATACTCTTGGTTTATTTTCAAATGTATGTAATCAGTTCAAATCTTTATGTTGATCCTCACTTTTCTCAGAAACCTCCAGGCCTCTTAATGAGAACATCCCACTTGGTTTTACCAACTGTTATTTGCCCACTAGTGTTCCTATTGCTCCATGGCCTTATTTTATACAATGCAAAATTGTTGATACCACTGTGGAACTTCCATTGCTTGCTCTGTAAGGATGTTACCAAAAGTACATTTAATATTTGTGAAATAGAAGTATGTTATCATGTTAGTAGTGCTTACAGTTCTGAAGAAATGCCTTCCTGGTCTGTGCTGAGCATACATCCTCCTTATAGACAGAGTTGTAGATGGTGTCCAGAGGACATGCACAAGTAAAGCTTAATGTATTAGTGTAGTTGAGTTTACTGGTGGTTTTCCATAAGTCATAGTAATTAACAAAACCCATATCTTGCATACATTTTTCAAGGCTTATGAGCAAAGAAAGATTTACTAATATTTGTAGGTTAAGGTTTTACTTTATGGAGTATCTTGTATTTTAAGTATCTAGGTTACTGTTGCATATTTGGAAGGAATAATAGCTCCATTCCTTCCAAAGTATCAAGCCAGTTTTTGTCAGTGTAAGTTAATTGGTGTTGTGGGAGTAAAGATTTGTGCTGTTTTATTGAAAAAGAAGGGGATTATTTTCCATGTGCCGAAGTGTAACCACCTTGCGTGATCTTCCCAGGTCACAGCCCAAGCAGTGTGGAGTTCTTCTTGGTATTGTGTACATTAGATGTGCTAAGTGTTTCAACATTAAATATTGTGAATACACACACTTTGCTGTAAAAATTGTGCTTTCAGGTTTCAGTCTTCAGTCATGTGACATTGATTAACTCTTTCTCCTCCATCCAGTAATGTGAACACTTAAGTAAAATGCAAGCCTGCTGGTTGTAACTGCCATTTGTTTGGGATTTAAAGGGTAAGAATAGCAGTTGTTGTTGAGAGTGGCTGAGATATTTGAAAGTACTCATAATATTTAATTTTACTGGTTTCTCAGTGTTTGACATTGAAATTGGAATGTGGATGCTACATAGTAGTAGAACAAGTAACAGTTTGGTTGTATTGACTAGTGCTTCTGTCTCAGGGGGGATGATAAGTTTCAGACCACATTGTCACCCGAGTCCAAGCATTGACGAAAGAGCTGCCCTTCCTGTTAAAGGCAGTATTTGACCCCAATATGATATCAATGGGAGCCTTGAGCATATCCCGTTGGTTGCTAAATCTTGTAGTCATCGGAGTCACAGGATATCACTGAGTTTTATGATGGACTATGCTGGGTCCCACCATCTTTAGCAGCTTCTTCATTGATCTTTCATCAATAAACCAAAAGCAGTGGTATTCGCTTAATACCACTGTTGTCTGCATGCACAACTTAACAGCATTGAAACAAGTGGCAGGCAGTGTTCATTTCCAATGAGGAAGCTAGAACAGTCACTAAACTACCAGTGGCTTTGTCAGAGGCTGGGCAGTTACAGCGAATGGTCTCCATTGTTATTAAGCATTAACTGGAATACTCCTCAGCTGGATGATTCCAGCTCTAATAATCCCTCAGAGGAAATCTCTTGATTGGCACGTTATGCTATATTCTAAATGCTTACCTTCACCACTGTTGCAAGTGTGTGGCATTGGCATACACTGTCCCCTAACTCCAGGACTTCAGCAGTTAAGAAAGATGAGGGCACAGGCCCTTTGTCACCATTAAATGTAAGGAAACTTGTATCTCCAAATCCAGTAGCACTAATGAGAGTCCCTTCAGAAAATGTGGTGCTTTAAAATGTGGCTCACAGTCATTTTTCACTGCTAGTTAATTTGAACAATAAAGGATCCTGTTGTGCTCTTTGTAGAAAGCAGGAAGTTCTTCTTCTACAAAAGCATTAGGATGCAGTGAATTCTTTAAAAATACAAAAACTGAACATGCCAGCCAACACATGGAAGGACAAATACTTAGTTTATGATGAGACAATTCTGGTGAAAGGTCCTTGATTTAAAGTGAAGATACACTTTGAGATACTTGACACCAAGGTACTACATTTTGGCATTTCATTTTGGGACTAAACAATGAGATCTAATTCATAAGTAAAATAAATTTGCTTCAGTTTCACCCAAGTCCAAGACAGCACAAAATAAATTTCAATTAGGATTGACTTGCTTCTTTTAGGAAGTACAGCAACTAATGTGAAAATGCAACTGTCATAGTGCAAGAAGGGTTAAAGTCCAAGATGGATCTTTGGTATGCAATTATCTGATGGGTGTAATTAACTAGATGCTATATTTAAAACATTATTTACATATTATACACTAGGCAATATGTTTGGATCCAAGATTATTGTATTTATGAAATAGCTTGCTAATGAATATTCTTAATGTATATAGCTATCTTAAAAAGATGAAATTACAGTTAAATGTTTCTAAAGTGGAAAGTTTGATTCACTGAAGTTTTGTCAGAAATTGTTGTCATCATAGCTTTCCAGTCTGACCTTTTTGTTTATATCAGTTTTGTGTTTGATCTACTGAAGGCGGTTAAGTAGCATATTGTATCTTTAACGTGTAAGTATAAAGTTAAATAAGCAGTTACAATTGAGCAGTATGTAACTGAAAGCCTAACTGTGCAGTTGTCAGCCAAGCAGTATAGAATAAATTCTTGTTGGACAGAGCATGAGCAACATCACAGGATATGTTGTGTGACTGAAAACTCAGATATATGTAACAACCTGATGATCGTGTGATATGCTGTCTCACAATACTAAATTTCTAAGAGCACAGACTGAAAGAACCCTACATACAGTTGTAAGAAAGTTTGTGAACACTGCAATTACCTGGTTGTCTTAATTATAAAATGTGTTCTGATCTCAGTCACAATAATAGACAAAGACAATCTGCCTAAACTAATAACACTCAAACAATTATACTTTTCATGTCTTTATTGAACAGATTTTTTAATTCACAGTCCAAGTTGGAAAACGTATGTGAACCCTTGTATTTAACCTCCTTTAGCAGCAATAGCCTTCATCCACCAAACATTTCCTGTAGCTGCTGCTCAGATTGGCACAATGGTAAGGAGGAATTTTAGACCATTCCTCCACAATAAACTGTTTCAGTTTATCAATATTTTTGGGATACTTTGCATGAACAGTACTGTTTAGGTCATGCCACAGCATCTCAATTGGGTTAAGGTCTGAATCATCCAAAACACAAATTTTCTTTCTAAACTGTTGATTTGCCCTTGTGTTTCAGACCATTATCTTGTTGTGTCATCCAGCTTCTGTTAAGCTTAATAACTGTCTTGATACAATTTTGCATTTATTGTTCTTCAGTGATTGCAAGCTGTCCATCCCCTGTGCCAGTAGAGCAGCCTCAAACCATGGTGCGCCTTCCATCATGCTTCACAGCTGGGATGAGGTTTTGGTGCTGGTGTGCTGTGCAGTGCCTTTTTTCCTCCAGAGATAATGGTGTGTATTTCTGCCAAAAAGTTCGACTTTTGTCTGAGCTGTCCACAGAACATTGACCCAGAAGCCTTGTGAAACATCCTGGTGGTCTTTTACAAACTTGACACGTGCAGCAGTGTTTTTATTTTGGGGAGCAGTGGTTTTCTCCCTGGTGTCCTTCCATGAGTACCATTCTTGTGCTGTGCTTTTCTTGTAGTGGGTGCATGAACAGAGACTTTAGCAAGTTCTAGAGATTTCCGCAGGTCTTTTGCTGTTGCACTTGGCTTCTTTTTCACCCCCTTCAGCATACCTGTTTTGCTCTTGGTGTGATCTTTGCTGGGCACCCTCCTTTGGGAGAGTAGCCACAGTACAGAATTTTCTCCATTTGTAGGCAGTTTTTCCTACTGTGGACAGGTGAACACGTGGGGCTTTAGAAATGTTTTTGTAGTACTTTCTAGCTTGATGCATCTCTACAATTTTTCTAAGGTCCTCAAAGTTGTTTGGATTGAGACATGGGGCACACAAACAGATCTGTTTTGCAAAGAGTTGCTTCTGTCTGTTATCTTTGTCTTTTTTATAGGGCAGGGCACTTCTACAACCTATACATCCAATCTCATCTCATTGATTGGAACAATCTAATGTAGAAGGCATTACCCCAGAGGTTCGCATAGTTTTTGGAATTCTGACTGGTTGTATTGATGAGAAGTACAATTATTTGTATGCTATTAGTTAAGGCAGATTGCATTTGTCTATTATGAGTTGGGTGAAGGTCAGACCATGTTTTTGAGTAATTAATGTAGAAAGTCAGGTGATTGCAAAGGGTTCACAAACTTTTTCTTGCAACTGTAGAACACTGGAATTACACTGTGGTTTGGGTCCTATTTGTGATCTGTATCTTGTGAGTGCAGGTTATAAAAGCAACTGTTGTATCTAAACCCTTTTATCATTAGTACTGGGCAGGTAGGATCCCCTTTTATATTAAAAAATGACTCTTAATGTTTCATGTAATGGTAATGTATGTTTGTCCAACTTATTCAAGGTGGATATAAAGATGGAAGTCCATGCCAAGGGTCAAATGTCTTCACAAATTTCTCCATAGCGATAGGTTTGTGATATTTTACAATTCCACTTGCATGTTATAGGAACACTTTCTTGTATCATATTTATATTAGTGCATTATCTCTAGAAGCACTAATGGCCATGAACATGCTTCAGGAAGCATTAATGGTTTGTTTCCGGAATTGTTGTGCAGTCTACTCCCTGGTGCTACGTATCATTGGATATGCAAATAAGCTGCTTTTGATGGCTATCTTGGAATTTGACTTCCCACCCTTAATCTGAATGCTGGGAAGGCAACTTGCCTCCACCTTAAGTGAATATCTATAATAAATATTGCTGAATTCCTGCAAAAGTTATGGAATGAGTATTCTGTGACAGGAGGGTGAGAACAATAAAAGTTATATTTTGACCAGTAATTTGCTGTATTCACCTCAAGTTGTGTACTAGAGTAATCTGTTATATGTAGAACTGTTTCCAAAGCACTGCACTCCCTTAATTTTATTTTCCTTTGAGCATGATCAAGTTAGCTCGGCAAATGTCAGTAGAAGAACTGCACTCATTAAATTTATTAAAGTTATTTTTTAAACTTTCATTTAAAAATCATTTGGTAAGATCTTTGAACCATGATGTGAGATGGGTAGGAGACATTTTAATGACACATTTTCAGATCCAGATCCTATTGTCCACTCTTACAGGAATCTGTCTTAGATTCACAGTATTCAGAGATAAATCCCTCACTTGTACCTTCACTTTTCTAACTAACCTTTTTTCACAATTCACCCTAATTAGTGGTAGTATTTGCACCTTTTATCATTGGTAAGAGATAAAAGATAAAAGTAGAAATGCTGGTATAGTTGCACGAAAAAGTTTGTGAACCCTTTGCAATTACCTGGTTTTCTGCATTAATTACACATTAAAGTATGATCTGATCTTCATCTAAATCAATAATAGACAAACATAATCTGCCTAATCTAATAACACACAGACAATTGTACTTCTCGATAATACGGAGTTATACCATTTAAACAATCACAGTTGAAGTTCAGAAAAGTGTGTGAAGCTCTGCCTTCTACAAAAACTGGTTGGAGTCAGGAGTTCCAGGCAATAAGATGAGTTTGTAGGTATGGGTGTAGAGATGCTCTGCCCTAAAAAAGACGCACACAGTCAGGTTACTGACAGAGAAAGAACTGTTTATGTGCACCATGCCTTGACCAAAGCAACTTTCAGCGGATATTAGAAGAATTGTGGAGATGCATGAAGCTTGAAAAAGCAACAAAAGCATTGCTAAAGACTGTAGTGTTCATCAGTCCACAGTAAGAGAAATTGTCTGTAAATTGGAGAAATTCAGTACTGTTGCTACTCTCGCAAGAAGTGGGTGTCCTGCAAAAATCACATCAAGAGTGCAACATGCAATTGTGAATGAGGTGAAAAAGAACCCAAATATAACAGCAAAAGACCCGCAGAAATCTCTAGAATTTGCTATAGTGGATACGTGAACAGAGACTATAAGAAACACTGAATAAGAATGATGCTCGTAGAAGAACACCACAGAGGAAAGCACAGATCTTCAAAAAAAAACATTGTTGCACATCTCAAGTTTGCAAAAGACCACCTGGATGTTTCACAACGCTTCTGGGACAACGTTCTTGGGACAGATGAGACAAAAGTGGAACTTATTGGCAGAAATGCATGTCACTGTTTGGAGGAAAAAGGGCACTGCACATCAACATCAAAACCTCATTCCAGCTGTGAAGCATGGTGGAAGGAGCATCATGGTTTGTGAACTACTTTGCTACCTCGGGGCCTGGAAAGCCTGCAATTGTTGAGGGAACAATGAATTCAAAAGGGGAGGAGTATGTCAGGGTAGCAGTCCGTCACCTGAAGCATTATAGAAGTTGGATGATGCAACAAGATAACAATCTGTAACAGAAGAGTAATCAACAACAGAATGGTTTGAAAAGAAGAAAATTTGTGCTGAGGAATGGTCTAAACTTTTTGCTTGTCATTGTGCAAGTCTGATCAGCCGCTACAGGAAACGTTTGGTGGAAGTTATTGTTACTAAAGGAGGTTCTACCAGTTATTAAATACAAGGGTTCACATACTTCTCCAGCCTGGAATGTGAATGATTAAACCATATTTTCAATATTGACATGAAAAGTACAATTGTTACTAGTTTAGGCAGATTGTGTCTGTTGTTATGATTTTGATGAAGATCAGAGTTTGTGTAATTAATTCAGAAAGCCAGGTAATTGCAAAGGGCGCAGACTATTTCTTGCATGACAAGAAGAGTCTGATGACTTTAAATCATTGATTTCATGTAAATTTTGGATTTTAAAGTATCCTTGATTCTTGGTGTACGTACCACAAAAAAATTATTTCAGAACTTACTGTATTCTGCCTGTCAGCGTAGCCTTGCAATGCAGTTCCTACTTATTCTGCAAATTAGATTATAGCCTGTGACATTAAAAGCGTTTTAATTGGCAGTTATTAAATAATTATTTTGTTGTTACGAGGAATGGGATTCCCATTTTCTCATTGTAAAGGTTGAGTTGCTTTGGTATATTAGATTAACTAGAAATGAGAATATACTTTCATCTTGTTATCTTTTAATGTAGAAATGTTGCTCACATGCTGAGCCTTGTTAAGGTATAATCAGTCATACTTGCTCAGACACCAACTTCACTAAAGTGTTTGAGGAACCTCGTCATTGTACAAGACATTTGATCACTTTGGGATGATGCACTTGGTTCATTCTAAAAGCACATAAATGGTTCCATTGTATTTTGCCAATATTTCTAGGAGCTGTATAAAGCAGTAGGAAACATTTTTGTTTTGTCTTTTTTTTAAGCATTTACAAATCCAGATTGGAGTTGATTAAATGCATGGCAGGTCAATCAATTGTATTCATTTTCAAGTTCAGTGAGTTGTGATCATTTGCATGATTAAGCAGGTTTGGTTAATATAAATATTTTCATAAAAAACTTGGTCCTTGTGTCCATAAAGCTATTGCTCTTGGAGATAATTCATTACCATGTACTGAATGGTTGGGTAAACTGAGTTAATGCAACACTTCCAGAGTTCAAACTGCCAATTGAATTAGTAACCAGGGATATTTAGAAATTCTAAGATATGACTTTTTAATTAGAATTTCCTGTTCAAAGGTAAATTTTTGGTTTAATTTTGCTGAGTTGGACTGCTGAATGATGTACTTTTACCAAGAAGGTGTTGAGACTTATTGCTTCATCAAAATATTACTTCCACTGTTCAGAATGTATATTTTCTCATTTGAAAATGTTGCCTTCACAGTGGATTTGATCCTGAGAAATGGGATCTGAGCCTTTCTACATTGACATTTACTTGTGATATTGAGTAGTGTCATAAATTTCAATGAAATGTAATGAATCCAAAAGTTTTCGCAATATCTCCCCTTGGATTGTGCATAGCAAGCAGTAACAAAATACAATATTTTTTCCTGGTGAATTTACTTTGTGGGGAGAACTTTGATCCAAGAATAGTGTCCTTCGAAGAACAGGGTAATCTTTGACAGAACTCTTAACAATAACTTTAGGGCAACTTTTTAAAAAGAATTATTCATGTATGAGATATTGACACTAATGGTAGTGTTAGTGTGTAAAAAAAAGTTAGTCCTAACGAAGGGTCTTGGCCCGAAACGTCAACAGTGCTTCTCCCTATAGATGCTGCCTGGCCTGCTGCATTCCACCAGTATTTTGTGAGTGATCTATTGTTTGACTACAATAAGACTTTCCGGTGAAGATGCCATCACAATGTTAATTGAGTAGGAATTTCCAGAATTTGGGATAATGATTATCGGGTTTCAAGTGGAGGTAATGAAGTAGAGAAGTACCTGTGATTCATTTGTTTCAACCTCTAGTTTATACTTGTGATCACTGTAATTATGGGGTTAGTTTCTGGTCACTGGTGATGTACCTTTTGTCTCTGTTCTACCCCCACCCTAAGGACTTCATTTCAGTAATGTGACTAAGTGGCAAGGGCAAATTACCATTTTTTGTAACGCTTATTACCTAGAATTTGTGTGGCATAAATGTCATTTACTGTGGGCTGGGGAATTTCATTTGCTGAGGAGTTGTGTGTACATAATGGAAAACTGTAAACATCAATATTTTTAACCTTTTAGCAGCTAACTGTGTACTCAGAGGGGGTGGTGCGATTTCGCAGAAGAACTCTTGCAATAAATACTTGTCCAAAGATGCCTCGATACTTTATAACTTTTAGAAGCTTTTGATTAGTTATCACTATAAAAGCAAGAATAGTTTTAAGACAAACTTTGAGATATTAAGGGAATCATGGAAAATGGGATTCATGCAGAAGAATGGCAACAAGATTAAAGAAAATCCTATTAATGGATCAGGATGATCATATCTATTTCTGATTCACCTGAATTCTAATATGTACGGGATTAAAATGTTTCCTTTGTATTGAAGCTACAGATCTCTTGCTGAAGTTATTTAGCAAAATTAGTAGTTTTAATTTGGCAGAAACTTTAATGTTATCCTATCTTTGTGCTGATTTCTAATATCTTTTTGATCTGAATAGTGCATCTAAAAGCATTTCCTATCAATTTGGATGGTAAGTCTGCTCCAGCGTAGTACTGAGACACTGCTGCACAGTTAACATCACAGTATTTTAGTTGAGTCACTAAAATTTGAGAATATTTATTCTCGCGGGCAAATATAAATGATGCTGTAATAATATTTAGAAGAAAAGTAATTAATTTTTGGGCTTGTTAATTATTTATACCACAGTTAAAACTTCTGGAAAATAAAGCATCCACTCCTTTTGAAATTGCTGTTTGTGGAGCTTGCATTGTACAAATTGGTTTCCAAGATTTCTACATCCGTGAAGTAATTTAATGGTGATAAGTTGCTGAGGGATATCCTGAAGACATGCTTGGCGCTAAATAAGTAGAATTGTTTTTGTTTTTTTTTAGGAATGTCTGCCACTGCAGATAGTTCATTTAGTACAGCCTCTCAAGGCGGTGGAAACAGTGAAGCCCAACATTTGCTGCAGACATTTTGGCCACGTGTCATGGAAGAGATTCGCAACTTAACACCGGTATGTCTCATTACTTGTTTGAATGTTCACTACAAGTTCATGAAATTCCAACTGGCTGAAATCTGGTTTGTAACTACTTTTCTTAAGGAGAAGAATGTATTGTAAATATGTACGAATAAAATTTCTTAAAGCATCAGGTTGAGCTTTTAGTTGTTAAACCACCAAAACTGGGCTCTACCTAAGTCATTGGTAATGTGGACAGGAATACGACCTGCACCAATCTCTGAGTGTGTCATACACACAATGCAGGAGGAGCTCAGAAATCCAGGCAGCATCTATGGAACAAAGTACAGCTGACATTTCGGGCTGAAACCCTTGGGCAGGATTGGAGAACTGAGTCTGTGTCTGGGATAAGATTAAAAGCATTAGACTTGTGCTTGATAATGTTCAGAATGTTCAATCTATTTCTTCCTTTACACAGTCTCAGCACCTTGTATGAGGGTGATAGTGGAGCCTTTCCCTTATAGGGGCAAAGGCGGGTTACTGGCACCTTAAAACCAGTCGCTTTGGGCAGATGGGGCTCATCAACTGTTGTTGGGTGATCATCTAGAAGGAAAATTCTGACCTCAAACCTCTGCTACCTTGCAGCTCATGTGGAAAGATTAGGGAGTAAACCGGGGGAAAAATCCTGAACTGAAGTCCCCACGGCAGTCCTACGTTGATTTCAACACTGACCGGCAACTCCTGTGATGCTGCTGGTACAAAGCTATATCGGCCTTAGCTAGGACACAACATCCTCAGTCAACCCCTGACCGATTTTGGGGGGTGGGGGCACTCGCCCACTCGCCATTTGATCCTGACCTCTAATATTGCCTTTGTGGAAGTTGTACGTGTCTTTGTAGGTGCATGAACTTTCTGGTGCTCCATTTTCCTGCCACATCCCTAAAATGTGCAAGCTGGAAAGTGCATTGATCTCTGTAAGCTGCCCCAGTATAGATGAATAGAAGGATCTGTGGATTTAGAGTTGATGGGAATCTAGGGAGAAAAAAATGGAAACTAGCTCTATCAGTTCCCCTCAAGCTCAGTCTCTCTGTGATGAAACTCAAACATACTTAGGCTCGTTAGCAAAGTTCAAGGCGCATAGGTTAGGGATCATTCTATTTTGTCCTTCCTGATGAACATCTGGAGTTGAGAGAAGAATCTTTTTCCACATATAACCTCTGAAGCCCTAGATTTTCCATGAATAGTTCAGCAATTTATTATGGCTGGGGCCAAATAGCATAAAACCTTTAAGGCAGCCACCTGTCACCTATCCTACCCATCCAATCCTAAATATTCTGATCATCACATTCATAGTTATTTAGTTATCAACACTGGAGGACATTTGCCAATCAATTAAAGCCAGATGCAATTTGTAACTCCTGGAGGTTCTTGCTGCATTTGTTAGAATTAATAATCACCAACCGAAGAGCACCCAATCTTGTGACAGATCCACTAATGAGAGATTGTCTAATTTTAAATCACAATTTGCTTTCAATGTACAGTTAATTAGTGGCCCATTTTGTGTTATCACCAGTCTTAATGAGTCTTAATTTTTGCACAGTCATTTCAACGATATCTAATGGGAAATGTTTTGATATCAAACAGATTAATTTTTTGAATTTAGTTATTTTGATAGCAAGAAAAATCATACTTGTCAAAACTGTCATCTCTTTTCTGAAGCTGTTGAATATTCTGCTTATGTTTGAAAGTTTGAGATTTGATCTTGTATTTAGTGAAATATACCTTGTGCATGCTTCTCAAACCATCCAGTTTTGAGAGTATTGAGGAAACTGGGATCTTTGAGTTCTGTCACAGATGGACAGGAAGTGGCTGATTGAGTGTCTGGATGTTTTGCTCTGTTCCTGATGAATGCACTCCAACCCATCCTAAATGTTCCTTTTTAACTTGGAGTGACCATGGGCCACTGAAGCCAGTGGGGATTTTACAATTGTTTTGAGTAGCTTTGGAGAACAACAGTATTGTAATCTCTTGCCATGAGAATTTGCAGTATCTGTTTGAGGACTTTGGGCAAATCTTCCCATTGGAGTAGGCTGAATATAATTAAGACTTTTATACTGGGATGTAGATTTGGAAGTGGATACTGACATTGGTTCACTTAGGCTGATTTAGATGATTTTTGCAAGGATGATATTAATGGCATACCTCCGGTGTTTTAATGCTCCTGCTGTAGCTTCTGCACGACTTGTATACCAAAAGGGGGTAGGGAATCATTGTACCCCGTGATATTTGTGCTGGTTTGTTCCTTATTTTTGATCTGTCTTTGAGATGTAAGAAAGTAGTAATGTATTGCAGGACGTTTTCCTAGACCTTTGTTATTTTGTTGTTTGTTATTTGTAGTAGGTTCATCCTCTGTATGCTTCAATGAATGAGTTGACCATTCATTCTCCAAGCAAGCCAAAATGCAAGTGGCATCCTGTGTACAGCAATTTAACTAAAATTTGGAGTGGCTGTAATTCTGACTAGAGGTGACTTGCAGTAGGTTGAAGAATTCTTCCATAGATTGGCTCCATTCTATTGGGTAGTTTGGAGGTGAATTGCCCCATCATGATCAAAAAGACTGGTACAACTTTGAGGTGAAGCTGCTGACTTGAGACCAGTGTAAGCTGAGATCTGAGCTTGTTGCAGGCTTGCTCTTCAGGGTCATGGCGTTCATTTCATTGTGTATACATGCAAGTTGGGAACCTAGAAGTTGCCCTAATTTCTAGTTCTGTAACTTAATGCTAAATTTTATTTGCAAGCTCTGTGTAGTGCCTTAGGGCACTTGACTCCGTTACCATTAAGACCCTATATAAATGCAATTTAGCAAAGAGAGCACATTTGGTTGGGCATTACCAGCTACTGTGTGTAATTTCCTCCCGTGCTCAAGAATGAATTAAATTGGCCTTGGTATTTTTCCCACCTCGAGCTGCTTTGAGCCTAGAGTACACCTCCCTCAAAAACAAACATGCTTTATCTTCATTTGCTCTGCAAAGGGATGATCCAAGCATTTGAACAGACAGAATTACATGCAAAAATAATTACTTTAAAGCTGAGTTCCCAACTTAAACTATATTTGTTTTCTATTCGGTACTGTTTGTGATGTATATAATTGACCTGAATGAAAATGTAGATGTGTGGGTTAATAAGTTTGTAGATGATACAAAGATTGGTGTTGTGGATAATGCAGACAACTGGCAAAAGTACAGTGCGATATAGATCATTTGTGAATATGGGTGGAGAAATGGTAAATGGAGTTTAATCCAGGCAAATGTGAGGTTGCACCTTGGTAGGTCAAATATAAAGAGACAGGACACTTAGGTTAAGACCCTTAACAGTGTTGATCAGAGGGATCTTGGAGTCAAAGTTAATAACTCCCTGAAAGTGATTACATGGTTGAAAGGGTGGTTAAAAAGGCATATGGCATGCTTGCCTTTATTATTTGAGGCATTGAGTTCAAAAGTCAGTAAGTTATGCTGCGGCTTTATAAATCTCTAGGTAGGCTGCACCTGGAGTACTGCATATAGTTCTGGTTGCCCCATTGTAGGAAAGCTGTTGAGACTTTGGAGAGGGTGCAGAAGATGTTTACCAGGATGTTGCCTGGATTAGAGGGCATGTGCTATATAACAAGAGGTTGGCTTGTTTTCTCCAGAGCGGTGGAGGCTGAGTACAGATCTTTTAGAGGATTATGAGAGGCATAGATAGAATAGACAGACAGTATCTTTCTCCCAAAACCAGACTGCATGCATTTAAGGTAGAGGGGGTCATTTCAAAGGAGATGTGAGGGGCAAGTTTTTTTACACTGGACGGTTGGTGCCTGGAGTGGTGGTAGAAGCAGAAATATGAGGGACTTTTAAAATGTGTTGAGATAGGTGTACAAACGAGAGGAAGACTATAGATGTTGTATAGGCAGAAGAGCCATTTGTATACTAATTTAATTGGTTTGTCACAACACTGTGGGCCGAATGGCCTGTTCTTGTACTCTGCTGCTCTTTTTTTTTACAATTTTAAAATGTTTTGTTTCAGTTTGAGAGTTACTAATCTCTGTTCCTCCTTTTCCAATTTATTTTAGCTGTTTTTGTTATTCCCTATGTGGACATTTCTAAATCATTTGCTAAGTGCTAAAATTTACTTCTAAATTATACAGTTGTGATTTCATTTCATTATAAAATGAATCCCTGTGTGTTATGTGCCAATATTTTAAAATGAATTGTCGGAGGGTTTTTAGTGGGTGGCAGATTGTAATTGGGACTAAATAATTCCACAGTTAATTCTGATTTAAGTCCAGAGCAGGGCTTTTAATTTTGGCCCAAATGTGAAAACAGTCCAGAAACAAGGCTTGTGGTCTTATTTCAGTGGTGATTGTGTAATTAAGAATCCAGTTTGGAATGTGCTGTAGTTATTACTCAATGAATTTTAAAAGATTGAGAGCAGTGCACAGGCCACCCATGTAACATTATATCTAGAATAAATGCAGCTAGTAGAATTACTAGATGTCGTGTTCAGTCTGTATGTTTTAAAACCTTTTACATTGTGTTTTAAACCCCTCTTTCTGGCCCTCTTTTCATATTTGACCCAACAGAATGATTTCAAGATGCAGGATCTTCCCTTGGCTCGAATCAAGAAGATTATGAAACTCGATGAAGATGTAAAGGTACTGTGTTCATGCAGTAGTAATAGGCAATCAATGAAGGTTGCACAGGAGCACTGTTTCACTCATGCATTTGGACCCAGAGCTAATATAAGTGGAAAATATTTTTCCAGCAAATTGGAGGGCTTCTGATGACTGGTGGCAATTAACCAATTATAGCTCCACTGTTCCCACAGTGGTTGAAATGCTTTCACTCAGATCTAGCATTGAGCTACCTTAACTGGACAAGGTGTATGTGTATGGGCAGTCGCTCATGCATGTTAATTTTTATAAAGGGATTCAGTATCATTGTTCCCTTTTTAGATATAATTTATCACTTGTTCCAGTGTTGTTATTTTTCTCGGTGTAGGATCTAAGCAACCAAATCAAAATGTCATAGAACTAGGATTTGTATTCTTGCAGTTCAGAGTGTTTTTTAAAAAAAATCAACAGCTGACTGTTACTTATTCTCCTTTAATTCTCCTCAAAAAGTTCATTTTGATTATAAATTAATAATCCAATTATTTAATGTGGTTTTATTAACAAAAGATCTGAGTTAAACTGCAGGGTGTTTTTTTAATAAAGTCGGTGTATATAAAGGTATCTGGGGAAACCTGATACCTTTTGTGGGTTCTTTGGTGCTGCGAATGTCCAAAATGCAGTTTTTAAAAACCATACTGTTCTTCAGATACTCTATGGTGGTGGAGTGGCTGAGACAATACAATGCTGTGAGCATCATTCAGTGATACATTTAAACTGTAAAATACAAGCTGGCCATTGAAGCTGTGAACCTAGACACTTGGGTCAAAGATGGTGGTAATCTGGTGAATTTACCACTTTGTGTTCATGCAAATTCAGAAAAATGGAGTAGAAAACTTTAATACTGTACCTGATGGTGTAGTTGCAGTTATGTTATTGAACTAATCCAGAAGTCCAATCTACAATCTGGGACAGGATTTTTAAATGTTTGAATTTAAATTCAGTTAAACAATTGAACATTATTTTTCCCTGGAATTTTATTCAGAATTAAATAAAACACTGTTGAAAGTGACTCTGAAATTACTTGATTATCGCAAGAATTAATCTGTTTCACTAATGTTCTTATGGTAATCTACCTTGTGATGCCATACACACAGCAATGTCCAGTTTAACTCTTGTATCTTGGAGCAAGCCTGACAGATTCAGAATCAGGTTTATTACCCCCACATGTGTCATGAAATTTATTAACTTAGCAGCAGCAGTTCAATGCAATACATAATACAAAAGAAAAAATAATAAATAAGTATATCAATTATAGTATATGTATATTGAATAGATTAAAATTGTGCAAAAAAACAGTAATGATATATATTAAAAAAGTGAGGTAGTGTTCAAGGGTGCGATGTCCTTTTGGGACTCGGATGGCGGAGGGGAAGAAACAGTTCCTGAATCACTGAGTGTGTGCCTTGAAGCTTCTGCACCTCCTACCTGATGGTAACAGTGAGAAAAGGACATGCCCTGGGTGCTGGGAGTCCTTAATTATGGACGCCACCTTTCTGAGACGCGCTCTTTGAAAATGTCCTGAGTACTTTGTAGGCTAGTACCCAAGATGGAGCTGACTAAATTTATAACCCGCTGCAGTTTCTTTCAGTCCTGTGCAGAAGCGCTCTCTCCTCCCCCCCCCCCCCCCCCCCACACCAGACAGTGATGCAGCCACTAACTTCAAGTTTAATTGGGTATATGTCAGTAAAAGGTGGCCATGAAACATTATTGGCAAAGGATGATATTTACTTCTTCCAAGATAGAAATTCTTTGGTAGGGAAGCAATTTATTGCTCAAAGTATACTAACTTCAGTTCAATTTTTCCTGAAGTCGAAATGCTTGTTATGTCTGTCTATGTAGTTAAGATTGTTTATTAGGGTATTTATATAGCTGCTTAACATTGTAAAACAACCTGCAGGAATTTTACTTCTTTGTGACTAAACTTTGAACCTTTTTATTGCAGCTTCTGTCACCCACTATGTGTAGAAACCAAAATCTGATGTGTCGTTACAAGCACTTTGAATAATAAAGTTTGATACATTGACAACATGGTGTACTTTTACATTGAAAAGTCCTGTTAGTTTGACAACTACAATAACCACTCCTCGGCAGTGGTTAGGGCAAAATCCTAATGCTTCAGTTTTTTAAAGTCTTGGTATACTTGGGGTTTCTCTTGTCCATGTAATTAACATTGCATTCTGGATTAAAAGCATTTTGTTGGAGTTATTCCTATTTTCCCAAAATTTAACTTTGCCGATCTGTTGTCTTCTCAACACCGCACACGTTTTCATTCCATCATCCCACTTTGACACCTCCCTTGCACTTCCATCCAGGTTGTTTAAGTAGATCATTGAATGTATTGACTCAGTATTAATTCCTGTGGGACGCAACTGGTAATCTGGCTCTGAGCTGATCCACATTTGTAAATAATTTACTGCTGAGAAGTTTAGCCAACTGTTATTCTATTGTAGTAGCATCATAGTGGTTCCACTAGATTGTGTCTTGGAGAATATCCTGCGTGATGGTAAAAGAGCAAATGCATACAAGAGTGAATGTTCTCGGACTATTGCACTGTTTTCAATTCTTTCGCACAGACTTTGTGGGCTGATGAGTGGCAACTAATGTTTGTACTACTGAAGTGCCAGACAATATCCTTTTCCAGCAGGACGGCCACCTACCTTTGAATTTCTGTCATTGGGACTTCCTGCATTAATGTACTGGAGGTCAACATTGTTATGGAACTCAGTTGGACTGGCCATATATGTCCTATGGCTGAGAGTTGATCAGAGCTTTGGTATCCTGCAAGAAGTATCTTGCCTCTGTCCAAAAACTTTCCACCATCTATTTATAAGGCATTATTTTGCCTCCTGTGTTTTAAGTGTAAATCACTAATGATTGGAGCAGGGGGCAGGGATTCAGATTTCTGGATCATTGGGATCTCTTCTGGGGCAGGTGTGGCCTGTACAAAAAGGACGGGTTACACTTGAATCCTAGGAGGACCAATGTCCAGGTGGGAAGGTTTGCTAAGGCTACTGGGGAGAGTTTAAACTGGAATTGCTGGAGGGGTGGAACCAAACTGAAGTGAGGGAGCAAAGGGAGGTTGGCTCACAAATAGAGAAAGCTTGGAGACTCCGAAAGGGAGGATTAGCAGGTGATAGAGAAGGGACGAGCTCAGTCCGGTGGTTTGAGGTGTGTATATTTTAATGCGAGGAGTATCAAGAATAAAGCATATGAGCTTAGAGGGTGGATCAGCAATAGACAATATACGCAGGAGTAGGCCATTCGGCCCTTCTAGCCAGCACCACCATTCACTGTGATCATGGCTGATCATACACAATCAGTACTCCGTTCCTGCCCTCTCCCCATATCCCTGGACCCCGCTATCTATAAGAGCTCTATCTGACTCTCTCTTGAATGCATCCAGAGACTTGGCCTCCACTGCCTTCTGGGGCAGAGCATTCCACATATCCACCACTCTCTGGGTGAAAAAGTTTTTCTGCATCTCAGTTCTAAATGGCCTACCCCTTATTTTTAAACTGTAGCCTCTAGTTCTGGACTCACCCATCAGCGGGACCATGCTTCCTGCCTCCAGCGTGTCCAATCCCTTAATAGTCTTATATGTCTCAATCAGATTCCCTCTCATCCTTCTAAATTCCAGTGTATACAAGCCCAGTCCCTCCAATCTTTCAACATATGACAGTTCCGCCATTCCAGGAATTAACCTTGTGAACCTATGCTGCACTCCCTCAATAATAAGAATGTCCTTCCTCAAATTTGGAGACCAAAACTGCACACAATACTCCAGGTGGGGTCTCACCAGGGCCCTGTACAGCTGCAGAAGGACCTCTTTACTCCTATACTCAATTCCTCTTGTTATAAAGGCCAGCATGCCATTAGCTTTCTTCTCTGCCTGCTGTACCTGCATGCTTGCTTTCATTGACTGTTGTACAAGAACACCTAGATCTCGTTGTACTTCCCCTTTTCCTAACTTGACTCCATTTAGATAGTAATTTGCCTTCCTGTTCTTGCCACCAAAGTGGATAACCTCACATTTATCCACATTAAACTGCATCTGCCATACATTTGCCCACTCACCCAACCTGTCTTAAGTCACCCTGCATTCTCAAAACATCCTCCTGACATTTCACACTGCCACCCAGCTTTGTGTCATCAGCAAATTTGCTAATGTTACTTTTAATTCCTTCATCTAAATCATCAATGTATATTGTAAACAGCTGTGGTCCCAGCACCGAACCTTGCGGTGCCCCACTGGTCACAGACTGCCATTCCGAAAGGGACCAGTTAATCGCTACTCTTTGTTTCCTGTCAGCCAGCCAATTTTCAATCCATGTCAGTACTCTGCCCCCAATACCATATGCCCTAATTTTGCCCACTAATCTCCTATGTGGGACTTTATCAAAAGCTTTCTGGAAGTCCAGGTACACTACATCCACTGGCTCTCCCTTGTCCATTTTCATAGTTACTTCCTCAAAAAAACTCCAGAAGATTAGTCAAGGATGATTTTCCCTTCGTAAATCCATGCTGACTAAGACTGATCCTTCTACTGCTATCCAAATATGTCATAATTTCATCTTTTATAATTGACTCCAGCACCTTTCCCACCACTGATGTCAGGCTAACCGGTCTATAATTCCCTGTTTTCTCTCTCCCTCCTTTCTTGAAAAGTGGGACAACACTAGCCACCCTCCAGTTAGCAGGAACTGTTCCTGAAGGAAAATGATTACCAATGCATCCACGACTTCTAGAGCCACCTCTTTAAGTACCCTGGGATACAGACCATCAGGTCCCGGGGACTTATCAGCTTTCAGACTCAACAGTCTATACAACACTGTTTCTTGCCTAATATAACTTTCCTTCAGATCATCCTTTACCCTAGTTCCTTTGACCACTATTACATCTGGGAGATTGTTTGTGTCTTCCCTAGTGAAGACAGATCCAAAGTACTCGTTCAACTCATCTGCCATTTCCTTGTTCCCCATAATAAATTCACCCGTTTCTGTCTTCAATGGTCCAATTTTAGTCTTAACTATTTTTTAGCTATTCACATACCTAAGAAGCTTTTACTATCGTCCTTTATATTCTTGGCTAGTTTACCTTCGTACCTCATTTTTTCTTGGCGTATTGCCTTTTTTGTTATCTTCTGTTGCTCTTTAAAAACTTCCCAGTCCTCTGGTTTCCCGCTCATCTTTGCTATGTTATACTTCTCGTTTATTTTTATACTGCCCTTTACTTCCTTCGTCAGCCACGGCCGCCTTTTACTCCCCTTAGGATCTTTCTTCCTCTTTGGAATGAACCGATCCTGCACCTTCTGCATTATTCCCAGAAATACCTGCCATTGTTGTTCCACTGTCTTCCCTGCTAGGGTACTGTTCCATTGAACTTTGGCCAGCTCCTCCCTCATAGCTCCATAGTTCCCTTTGTTCAACTGTAATACTGACACATCCGATTTTTCCCTTCTCCGTCTCAAATTGTAGGTTAAAACATAACATATTATGGTCACTAACTCCTAATGGTTCCTTTACCTCGAGGTCCCTGATCAAATCCGGTTCATTGCACAACACTAAATCTAGGATTGCCTTCTCCCTGGTAGGCTCCAGTACAAGCTGTTCTAAGAATCCATCTCGGAGGCACTCCACAAACTCCCTTTCTTGGGGTCCAGTACCATTCTGATTCTCCCAGTCTACCTGCATGTTGAAATCCCCCATGACAACTGTATCATTACCTTTGCGACATGCCAATTTTAACTCTTCATTCAACTTACACCCTACATCCAGACTGCTGTTTGGGGGCCTGTAGATAACTCCCATTAGGGTCTTTCTACCCTTAGAATTTCTCAGTTCTATCCATACTGACTCCATCCCCTGATTCTATGCCCCCCCCACGCAAGGGACTGAATATCGTTCCTCACTAACAGAGCTACCCCACCCCCTCTGCCAGTCAGTCTGTCCTTTCGATAAGATGTATATACTTGAATATTCATTTCCCAGGCCCTGTCCGCTTGAAGCCATGTCTCTGTTATTCCCACATTGTACTTGCCAATTTCCAACTGAGCCTCAAGCTCATCTACTTTATTCCTTATACTTCGTGCATTCATATATAATACTTATAATTCATTACTCACCTCTCCTTTCATATCAATTCCTATTTCACTTGGCCATACTGTATGATCTCTTCTTGAGCTTTCTACTCCATTGATTGGAGATAGACTTGGAGCTATGATGTTGTGGCCATTACCGAGACGGATGGTGCAGGGGCAGGAATGGCTACTTCTAGTGCCAGGCTTTAGATGTTTCAGAAGGGACAGGGAGGGAGGCAAAAGAGGTTGGGGGTGTGGCACTGCTGATCAGAGATAGTGTCATGGCTGCAGCAAAGGAGGAGGTCATGGAGGGGTTGTCTATGGAGTCTCTGTGGGTGCAAGTTAGGAACAGGAAGGGGTCAATAACTGTACTGACTTTTTAATAGACCACCCAATAGTAACAGGGACATCGAGGAGCAGATAGGGAGACAGATTCTGGAAAGGAGTAATAAGAACAGGGTTGTCATGGGAGATTTTAATTTCCCAAATATTGATTGACATCTCCCTAGAATGAGGGTTTAGATGGGGTGGACTTTGTTAGGTGTGTTCAGGAAGGTTTTTTGACACAATATGTAGTTAAGCCTACAAGAGGAGAGGCTGCACTTGATCTGGTATTGGGAAATGAACCTGGTCAGGTGTCTGGTCTCACAGTGGGAGAGCATTTTGGAGATAGTGATCACAATTCTATCTCCTTTACCATAGCATTGGAGAGGGATAGGAACAGACAAGTTAGGGAAATGTTTAATTGGAGTAAGGGGAAATATGAGGCTATCAGGCAGAAACTTGGAAGCATAGATTGGAAACAGATGTTCTCAGAGAAACATATGGAAGAAATGTTGCAAATGTTCAGGGGGTACTAGCATGGGGTTCTGGGTAGGTACATTCCAATGAGACATGGAAAGGATGGTAGGGTATAAGATCGGTGGTGTACAAAGACTGTTGTAAATCTAGTCAAGAAGAAAAGAGCTTAAGAAAGGTTCAAAAAACTAGGTAATGATGGAATCTAGAAGATTATAAGGCTAGCAGGAAGCTTAATGAAATTAGGAGAGCCAGAAGGAGCCATGAGAAGGCATTGGTGGACAGGATTAAGTTAAACCCCAAGGCACTCTACAAGTATGTGAAGCACAAGAGGATAAGATGTGAGAGAATCAAGTGTGACAATGCAAAAGTGTGTATGGAACCAGATGAAATAGCGGAGGTACTTTGCTTCAGTATTAACTACGGAAAAGGATTATGGTGATTGTAGGGATGACTTGCAGCGGACTGAAAAGCTTGGGAATGTAGATATTAAGGAAGAGGATGTGCTGGAGATTTTGGAAAGCGTCAAGTTGGATAAGTCGCTGGGACCGGATGGGATGTGCCCCAGGCTACTGTGGGAAGCGAGGGAGGAGATTGCTGAGCCTCTAGCAATGATCTTTGCATCATTAGTAAGGACAGGAGAGGTTCCGGAGGATTGGAAGGTTGCGACTGTTGTTCCCTTATTCAAGAAAGGGATAGTTCAGAAAATTATAGGCCAGTGAGTCTTACTTCAGTGGTTGGTACGTTGATGGAGAAGATCCTGAGAGGCAGGATTTATGAACATTTGGTGAGGCATAATATAATTAAGAATATTCAGCATGGCTTTGTCAAAGGCAGGTCATTTGTGCCTTATGAGCCTGATTGAATTTTTTGAGGATGTGACTAAACAGATGGATGAAGATCGAGCCATAGATACAGTGTATATGGATTTTAGCAAGGCATTTGATAAGGTACCCCATGCAACTTATTATTGAGAAAGTAAGGAGGCATGGGATCCAAGGGGACATTGTTTTGTGGATCCAGAACTGGCTTGCCCACAGAAGGCAAAGAGTGGTTGTACATGGGTCATATTCTGCATGGTGACCAGTGGTGTGCCTCAGGGATCTGTTCTGGGACCCCTACTCTTCGTGATTTTTATAAATGACCTGGATGAAGAAGTGGAGGGATGGGTTAGTAAGTTTGCTGATGACACAAAGGTTGGAGGTGTTGTGGATTGTGTGGAGGGCTGTCAGAATTTACAGCGGGACATTGATAGGATACAAAACTGGGCTGAGAAGTGGTAGAGTTCAACCCAGATAAGTGTGAGGTGGTTCATTTTGGTAGGTCAAATATGATCGCAGAATATAGCATTAATGGCAAGACTCTTGGCAGTGTGGAGGATCAGAGGGATCTTGGGGTCCGAGTCCATAGGACACTCAAAAGTTGCTGCACAGGTTGACTCTGTGGTTAAGGCATACGGTGTATTGGCCTTCATCAATCGTGGAATTGAAGTTAGGGGCCGAGAGGAAATGTTGCAGCTATATAGGACCCTGGTCAGACCCCAGTTGGAGTACTGTGCTCGGTTCTGGTTGCCTCACTACAGGAAGGACGTGGAAACTATAGAAAGGGTGCAGAGGAGATTTACAAGGATGTTGCCTGGATTGGGGAGCATGCCTTATGAGAATAGGTTGAGTGAACTTGGCCTTTTCTCCTTGGAGTGATGGAGGATGAGAGGCGACCTGATAGAAGTGTTTAAGATGATGAGAGGCATTGATTATGTGGGTAGTCAGAGGCTTTTTCCCAGAGTTGAAATAGCTAGCATGAGAGGGCATAGTCTTAAGGTGCTTGGAAGCTGGTACTGAGGAGATGTCAGGGGTAAGTTTTTGACGCAGAGAGTGGTGAGTGCGTGGAATGGGCTACTGGTGGTGGAGATGGAAACAATAGGGTCTTTCAAGAGACTCCTGGATATCTACATGGAGCTTAGAGAAATAGAGGGCTAAGGGTAAAGCCTAGGTAGTTCTAAGGTAAGGACATGTTCAGCACTGCTTTGTGGGCCAAAGGGCCTGTATGTTTTCAGTGTTCCTATGTACATCACAGAAAGTAAGAGACTTAATGAGCCTTGCAAACCAGCGAGGTTTAAAGTGGCTGAAGGACTGACAAACTGTGTTCAGGTAAGGTGGAAAATGCTAACTGGGTAAGTTAGGAGTGGAGTATGTTTCAGGACTGAATTGTCTGGGGAATGATTTAGATGGACTGACAATCAAAAACAGGGTTTTGATGTTGGAGATGGAGGCCCGATAAAAGATGCTGATGCTTTGCCTATTCTGCCAGAGATTCAGAGGATTTTAAAGAGGTATTTTTGTAGTAGCTCTCTAATGCTTTGTTTTAACTGCTCTACATGTTCATCTCAAAAAAAATATCATAGGATGGGAGGCATGAATGCTGATGGGTAGACTGAACTTTTTGATATACTCTGAAGAACCACACTAACAGCCTTCTAATAAAAAAAATGCCCGCTTTTCTCTTTGCTTTCTGACACTGGGCCAGTTTTTGGACTAACTTGCTATTATTCCTTTCATCCCATTTTTAACCAATTCTAATGATGGACCTTGTCAAAAAAAATTAAAAATCCATGTGGACTGCATCAAATGCACTGCCCTCATTAGCTCCTTGTTTTCTCAAGTGTGGCTTTCTTTGTGAATGTTTGTATTCTGCACTCACTGTCTTGGAGCACTGTAGCACAGAAACAGACTTTTGGTTGCATCTAATCTATGCCAGCCTGATTTGTCTTGCTAGTCCTATCTACCTGCAGCTGGACCATCCACCTACCTATCCAAACACTCTCTTAAATGTTAAAATTGACAACTACCACTTCATCTACCACTTCTGCCACCAGCTTATTAAATACTTGCACCACTCTCTTGAGTAAAGTAGTTCCCCTTCAGATTTCCCTTAAACATTTCACTTTTCACTCTAAACCATCACCTCTAGTTTTAGTCTCACCCACCCTGAGGACACAAAAAGCCTGCATGCATTCACCCAGTGTTTACCTCAAAAAGATTTCCCTTCATTCTTGTGCTTTCCAGGAAATAATGTCCTAACCTATCTAACCTGTCCCTGTATTACAATTGGAATTGTATTTCTTACATCCGCCTCACAACATGAGGGAGTAAAAGTCTTTATGTTGCGTCTGTGTCGCTATATACAAGCAATAAGAAAGGGAAATGTGGAAGGATATTGTGCAAGCACTAGGATTGTATACATAATTGTTTTGTGTACATGTATGTACGGTCAGATATGCAAACAGATCATGTGTATTGATAAACCGATGGCCTGGTGAAAAGAACTATCCTGTAGCCTGTTGGCCTTAATGCTGCAGTAACTTAATGTTGTAACTTGGGTCCTCAAGCTCTGGTAACATCCTTGTAAATTTTTTCTGCTCTCTTTAAACTTATTGATGTCCTTCCTGTGGGTAGTTGACCATAACTGCATACAATACTTCAGCATCTTGTACAATTTTAACATCCTACTTCTGTACTCTGGTCTTCATAAATCATAGCACTATGTGCCCAAATGACCCCATCTACCTGTGCTCTCACTTTCAAGGAATTATGGATCTGATCCATCTTAGAATGGATTGTAGTAAAGTACACACTACTAAGATTAAACAAACTCTAAAATTACATGTATTCCAGCTTTCCTTTTGAAATAATCAGTATTAGTTGTCCATCAGTCATTTTGGCATAATTCATGCGGCAAGAAGAAATAGAAAAATAACAGTTCAAACCTTTGCAATTTCTACCGTTGGTTCTTTGAGCAGTCTGAGATGTGTATTTCATTTGACAAGTTAACTTACCTACTTTCAAAGATTCTAAACTTCAGACTTTGCTTATCTTCTACAGTATTTTGCAATGTTCTCTACCAATAACATTGACATGAACCTCTCACCTTCCACTCTCCTCTTTGAAGACAGTTGCAGAGTATTCATTCAGAATCTTATGCTGTGCAGGTTACTTTTTACCCCTAATAGACCCTACCCTATGGTTGGGGTGTCAGTGGGAAAGCATTAATTGGATGCTGGTGATTCAAAGAATGAGGATGAATGTTTTTTTTAGATATAATATCAACTTCAATAAGATGATATGATTTGACAAAAATGGTGTGGAAATAGCTTCTTCAAGGTAAATTAGTTTTGGAGTAGTGAGAACCATTCCAGGAAGAAGTTGCAAAAGTTTTATACTAAATATGTTTACATTAAAAGGATGAGACTCTCTAGATAGTTGAAGTATCTGAAAAAGATTGTTTAAAGAAACAAATGGTCATATTTTGGAAGAATGGAGCAAATGGGATAAGCAAAGATGAAATAAAAGCTATGAGAATCTATAGATGCGTAATGAATAAAATCTGTAATATAGAGGAAAGTAGAATTGGGGCCTTTGGAAACTATGAAAAGGTAATCAGCTTATAGTAAAGGTTAGAGAAGGATATGAGTCCAACTCTGTTGAGCAGCTTGGTTGGCGTTCATGAGTTGGGTCAAAGGACCTGATTTCCATGCTGTTGACTCTACATAGCAATGGAAAATATAGATATGGTTTTAGATGAATGCTTGGTATCTGTCTTTACAAGAGCTGTTGTAATAATACAGGTATCAGTTTTTAAAAAAGTTTGAAATTCTTGTAGTAGCCTTGGTACTGGTAGAGTAGAAGGCTGATATGGTACCATTACTCAAAGGAGAAGAGAAAAGGTTGAGTAACTACTAACCAGTCAATCAGCAAGCAAATTATTGGGAAAAGCTTCCAACGGCAGCATAAATCTGTATTTAGTGCAGAAGAGGTTTATCAAGTACAGCAAGACTGATTTATTGAGAGAAGGTTGTGTGTGACTAATTGAATCATGTAAAGAGGATTAATGGAAGTATGGCTTTTGAGGTAAATCTATATGAATATTAGCAGGATGTTTTTGAAATTCTTGCATGTAGATTAGTCACTAAGTCTACAATTCAAAGAAAGGTAGAGAGTTGGAATGAAAATGACTCAGTGGAAGAAAGCATAAAGTAATCCAGTCTTGCTCTTATTACCTTTTTGTTTTAATTAGCTACCAAGCAGTACCAGCACAATGTACCAATTGTATATTCCACAATGGTGTTTAAGTGCAGGTAAATATCTCATGGTTTATAAGACAATCACCTCAAGTCAGTTCAACAATTATGTAAAGTTTGCATGTTTGTCCACATAGTCATTTCCTGGTAGAAGGAGTAGCAAAAAAGTATTTTGAAATGTTGTCTATTAGCATATTACTTCCTAAATTATCTATAAATTTGTAACTAAAACCCAGACTGCAAGTTGGTCAGTTTCAAATTGTATAAGAACACTAAATCAGGGATCGGTCAAGAGTCCTTGCCTTATCCAACCCCCATCCTTCCCCGCAGCTACAATTTTCCACTCTTGGCAGCTTTTTCGTAACTTTCCTCTGGACTCTCTCCAACACAACCACATCTTTGGTTGTGAAACCTTCTGTAAGCACCAAAGCCTTTGTTATTTATTAGAAATGTAGTGCTTTGATTGGCCTGTTATATAAAGGGCAAATGACAGGAGAATTTTTTTTTTCAATATAATCTCCACATGCTCTTTTTCTCTTGCAGATGATCAGCGCAGAGGCACCAGTGCTCTTTGCAAAAGCAGCTCAAATTTTCATTACTGAATTATCCTTACGAGCATGGATACATACTGAAGATAACAAACGCAGGACCCTGCAGGTACTTCAGAAAATTAGGTTTGTTAAATAGCAAACTTGAGTGAGGTTAAGTCATATTGTGATAGTCTAGCAAGTAAGTTCAGTTGAAGGGGGCTAAGAATAGAAATACTAGCTCTTTCTCTTCACACAGATGCAACCTGATCTGATGAGTATTTCCAACATTTTCTGTTTTTATTGTGATAATCCAGTATTGGATAAGATTGACCAAACGACCGTGCTTCAACTGATCACTTTCTTCAGGACAGGATTCAGATGTCAATTCAACCGGATTCATAAAGTAATATAGCATTGAAGCTGGCCCTTTAGCACTGATTTAAAAAAAACAACTTAGTTAAGCCTTTCTGCCTTCATTCGGCCCTTACCCCTAAGCTATTCCTATCCATGCATCTGTCCAAACGTGTGAATGTCCAGCATTTCTGATCAGTGTGAAAGACAGGAAATATTTCAGAATTAATCCTTAAAAGTGGAATTTTATTATTTCAGACACTGTTTACATATTTTTATTAATGAAACCCCGTTGGTTTCCCTGGCTGCACAAGTCTAGGAAAGATGCAGTCCGGTTTGTGTGGATGCTGTAATTTGCTACCCCATTACAACTCAGTGCCAACAACTAACAGACAGCACACTATACAGACAGACATTGATCCCTAGGGAAATTGGGTTTTGTTACAGCCACGCGAACCAAGAATAGTGTAGAAATATAGCAATATAAAACCATAAATAATTAAATAATAATAAGTTAATCATGCCAAGTGGAAATAAGTCCAGGACCAGTCTATTGGCTCAGGGTGTCTGACACTCTGAGGGAGGAGTTGTAAAGTTTGATGACCACAGGTAGGAATGACTTCCTATGACGCTCAGTGTTGCATCTCGGTGGAAAGAGTCTCTGGCTGAATGTACTCCTGTGCCTAACCAGTACATTAAGGAGTGGATGGGAGATGGCATGCAACTTGGACAGCATCCTCTTTTCAGACACCACTGTCAGAGAGTCCAGTTCCACCCCCACAACATCACTGGCCTTACGAATGAATTTGTTGATTCTGTTGGTGTCTGCTACCCTCAGCTTGCTGCCCCAGCACACAACAGCAAACATGATAGCACTAGCCACCACAGCCTCGTAGAACATCCTCAGTATCATCCAGCAGATGTTAAAGGACCTCAGGAAATAGAGACGGCTCTGACCCTTCTTGTAGACAGCCTCAGTGTTCTTTGACCAGTCCAGTTTATTGTCCATTCGTATCCCCAGGTATTTGTAATCCTCCACCATGTCCACACTGACCCCTTGGATGGAAACGGGTCACCGGTGCCTTAGCCCTCCTCAGGTCCACCACCAGCTCCTTAGTCTCTTTCACATTAAGCTGCAGATGATTCTGCTCGCACCATGTGACAAAGTTTCCCACCGTAGCCCTGTACTCAGCCTCATCTCCCCAGCTGATGCATCCAACTATGGCAAAGTCATCAGAAAACTTCTGAAGATGGCAAGACTGTGTTGTAGTTGAAGTCCAAGGTGTAGATGGTGAAGAGAAAGGGAGACGGGACAGTCCCCTGTGGAGCCCCAGTGCTGCTGACCACTCTGTCTGACACACAGTGTTGCAAGCGCACATACTGTGGTCTGCCAGTCAGGTAATCAATAATCCATGACACCAGGGAAGCATCCACCTGCATCACTGTTAGCTTCTCACCCAGCAGAGTAGGGCGGATGGTGTTGAACGCACTGGAGAAATCAAAAAAACATGACCCTCACAGTGCTCGCCTGCTTGTCCAGGTGGGCGTAGACAAGGTTCAGCAGGTGGACGAACCTTATTAATATCCTTCCTGTAATTCGGTGACCAAAACTGCACACAATACTCTAAATTCAGTCTCTCCAATGCCTTATACAACCTCACCATAACATTTCAACTGTTATATTCAATACTTTTATTTACAAAAGCCAATGTTTCAAAAGCTCTCTTTATTACCCTATCTACCTGTGATGCCGCTTGTAGGGAATTTTGTATCTGTATTCCCAGATCCCTCTGTTTTACTGCACTCCTCAGTGCCCTACCATTTACCTTGTATGTTCTACCTTGGTTTTTCCTTCCAAAGTGCAGTACCTCACACTTGTCTGTATTAAACTCCATCTGCCATTTTTCAGCCCACTTTTCCAGCTGGTCCAGATCCCTCCGCAACCTTTGAAAACCTTCCTCACTGTCCACTACACTTCCAATCTTTGTATCATCAGCAAATTTGCTGATCCAATTTACCACATTATCATCCAGATCATTGATATAGATCACAAATAACAATGGACCCAGCACTGATCCCTGTGGCACACCACTAGTCACAGGCCTCCACTCAGAGAAGCAATGATCCACTACCATTCTCTGGCTTCTCCCATTGAGCCAATGTCTAATCCAATTTACTACCTCACCATGTATACCTAGCGACTGAATCTTCCAAACTAACCTCCCATGTGGGACCTTGTCAAAGGCCTTACTGAAGTCCATGTAGATAACATCCACTGCCTTCCCTTCATCCACTTTCCTGGTAACCTCCTCAAAAAGCTCTAATAGATTTGTTAAACATGACCTACCATGCACAAAGCCATGTTGACTCTTCCTAATAAGTCCCTATCCATCCAAATACTTGTAGCTTCTATCTCTTAGTACTCCTTCCAATAATTTACCTACTACCTATTACAAACTTACAGGCCTATAATTTCCAAGATTACTTTTTGAGCCTTTGTTAAACAACAGAACAACATGAGCTATCCTCCAATCCTCCGGCACCTCACCCGTGGATACTGACATTTTAAATATATCTGCCAGGCCCCTGCAATTTCAACACTAGTCTCCTTCAAGGTCCGAGGGAATACCCTGTCAGATCCTAGGGATTTATCTACTCTGATTTGACTCAAGATAGCACACACCACCTCCTCTTCAATCTGTATAGGTTCCATGACCTCACTACTTGTTTGCCTCATTTCCATTGACTCCATGCCAGATTCCTTCGTAAATACAGATGCAAAAAACCCATTTAAGATCTTCCCCATTTCTTTTGGTTCCATACATAGCTGACCACTCTGATCTTCAAGAGGACCAATTTTATCCTTTACTATCCTTTTGATCTTAACATACCTGTAGAAGCACTTAGGATTATCCTTCACCTTGACTGCCAAAGCTACCTCATGTCTTCTTTCGCCCTCATGATTTCTTTCTTAAGTTTTTTTTGGGCTTTTTATACTCCAAGCACCTTATTTGCTCCCTGTTTCCTATACATGTCATGCATCTCTCTCTTCTTCTTTACCAGAGTTCCAATATCCCTAGGGAACCAAGGTTCCTTATTCTTATTCACTTTGCCTTTACTCCTAACAGACAAACTCTGCACTCTCAAAATTTCTCCTTTGAAAGCCTCCCACTCACCAACAGCATCCTTGCCAGAGAACAACCTGTCCCAATCTACGCTTTTTAGATCCTTTCTCATTTCTTCAAATTTGTTTTTTTTCCACTTTAGAACCTCAACCCGAGGACGACATCTATCTTTATCCGTGATCAAGTTGAAACTAATGATGTTATGATCACTGGAACCAAAGTGTTCCCCTACACACACTTCCGTCACCTGTCCTAACTCATTTCCTAACAGGAGATCTAATATTGCATCCTCTCTAGTCGGTACCTCTATATTTTGATTTAGGAAACTTTCCTGAACACATTTTACAAACTCTAACCCATCTAGACCTTTAACAGTATGGGAGTCCCAATCAATATGTGGAAAATTAAAATCCCCTACAATCACAACTTTCTGTCTCCTGCAGTTGTCTGTTATCTCTCTGCAGATTTGCTTCTCCAATTCTCACTGACTATTGGGTGGTCTATAATACAACCCCATTCATGTGGTCATACCTTTCCTGTTTCTCAGCTCCACCCATATGGCCTTGGTAGACAAGCCCTCTAATCTGTCCTGCCTGAGCACTGCTGTAACATTTTCCCCGACTAGCAGTGCCACCCCCTCCCCCCACCCTTCATTCCTCTGCCTCTATCATGTCTGAAACATCGGAACCCTGGAACATTAAGCTGCCAGTCCTGCCCCTCCTGTAGCCAAGTTTCACTAATGGCTACAATGTCATAATTCCACATGTCAATCCATGCCCTCAGCTCATCAGCCTTCCCCGCAATACTCCTCACATTGAAATAGACACACCTCAAAAGATTATTACCACCACACATAACCCTTCTATTTGTGACTTTGCATGCAATTTTTAACATAATTTATTTTCACCCCCACTCCACTATCTACTCTGTCACTCTGGTTCCCATCCCTCTGAAAATCTAGTATAAACCCCCCCCCCCCCCAAAAACCTCCCTGCAAGGATATTGGTCCCCCTCTAGTTCAGGTGTAACCCGTCCCTGTTGTACAGGTCCCACCTGCCCCAGAAGCGGTCCCAATGATCCTGAAATCTGAAACTCTGCCCCCTACACCAGTTCCTCAGCCACGTGTTCATCCTCCAGAGCATCCTATTCTTACCCTTATTGGCACGTGGCACAGGTAGCAATCCTGAGATTACTATCCTCGAGAATCTGCTTTTTAACTTCCTACCAAGCTCTCTATACTCACTCTTGAGGACCTCCTCACTCTTTCTTCCTACGTCATTGGTACTGATGTGTACCATGACATCTGGCTACTCACCCTCCCACTTCAGAATGCTGTGCACGTGATCAGAGACATCCCTGACCCTGGCACCCGGGAAGCAACAAACCATCCAGGAGTCTCTGTCACAATCACAGAACCTCCTATCTGTACTCCTAACTATCGAGTCCTCTGTCGCTATGGTTAGGAGCTGTACTTCCTTTCTCTCACTGCACTGTTTGCCTGGAGTTGTTGCATTGATTTGCAGCTGCAGTGAATGAGTTTGAGAAATCAGGCCAGTGTATAGCTCTAAACAGACTTTCCAGTTTCTGATTTACCCTCTGCCTTGATTGCTGAGGGGTGCAGTTGAAAGAGGGTTCTATTATTTTTGTGTTTTAATTCTATTGGCCAAGGATTTCAAGTTTTTAGATGTTGCCCATTCTTTGGATAAATAATATTTTGAAGGGGCCATTGTTTATAATATAGTATAATTGTTGAATACTTAAAACAATTTTTGACCTGGATGACATGTTGAATTTATTACCTGGTTTTATTTTTGATTTTTGAGTTAATTACATTAAAGCATTTTATTACTGATTGATTATATGCCAGAGAGAATAATGCCAGCCTGGTTTCTGTAGCGTATAATTGTTAAAATTTACAGGGTAAAATTTTCTTAGAATTTTTTTTGTACATTCCTTAGAATGTAATGGACTGCACTCCATTAGTAAATCCCAAGCTGGGCATTATTTCAGGTGCTGAAAGTTTTGCTTTGATTCTGAAAGTGAGGTGAAATGTGGAGTGAAGATATTGTGTTTGGTAAACCTGTAGAAACCTGATCCTACAAATCCTAAACCTCCTCACTTCTCTTCACTCCATCACTCCCAATAAATTGACGCTTGTTGGGAAATTTCTCCTTCCCTGTCAGCATATTGGTATTGTATTGTTATCAGTATTGTGGCTTTGCCTGCTTCTGAAGTATTTTTTATGTTTCTCTTTTTACAGAGGAATGATATTGCTATGGCCATCACAAAGTTCGATCAGTTTGATTTTCTAATTGACATTGTTCCTAGAGATGAGCTGAAGCCCCCAAAACGGCAGGTAAGGAGGAGAAACAGGGTTATTATAAATCAAATTTGCACTTCTCAGACATACTGAGCTCTCAAATCTATTAGTGTAGGTTGTGTATCATTGATCACTAAGAATGGTGGTGGCTGAATGTTTATACTTGTTCCTTTAAAGTTGGCGGTTGTGGCTATGCACCACTTAACCCTTTTAAAGAATGATGATATTTGGTGGCATCTTGTCCTTGTACATTGTGTGTTGGTGTAAAGTATTGGTGGTGGGAATGCCAGGGTGTCATGCTGTCCTAGGGAGGAGTCATTTTCGGTCACTGTCTATTGAACATTTGTTTTTTCTTCAGTAATACCCAAGTGTCTTTTGGTGACAAAACAAGTGAACAGGTCTTTTAAAATGCCTTCTACTTTTTGATAAATGTGACAGTTTGTGTCTTAGTTTTTTTTAGAAAAAGTGAAAATAGAATTATTTAATTTTGTTCTATTTCAAGTATTACAGAAATGGATTGTTTTGTTGGGCTTATTTAAAAGATCAAGATGCTACTTATTCTGAATTCTATTTCACAGGGAATTAAAAATTCACTGAAATATTGTTTTTTTTTAGGTTTTCTTAAAAGTACTGAATTTTGGGTAATAATCTGGACCACATGTATTTTACCCACAGATAAAGCTTAGTTAACAAGTGATTGGAATTTAGCAGTTTCAGTTGTCCTTCAGTTTTCTTAAGATCCAAATAAGTATATGAGGATTTGTTATTTTGCTTGTGTGCAGTGTGTTTCAAACAAAACAAATCCGTACTGAACTGGTTGTAAATTCTTGCCCAAGCGTTACTACTTCAGTGTTCCTGGCAGGCAGTTGATGGCTTTCACTATAGTTACTGACTGGCTTTCTATGTTTCAAATTATGTCTCTGTCCTCTAATAAGTATAGTCAAAGGTGGGCATTTGAAAGAAATGTCTCTGTACCCAAATGGCTGGATGGTATATGCTTGATTTTAATAGTCATCTGTTTAATTTTAAAATTGTGCTGGCCATTTTCTCCTTGGTACATACATTTGCAGTCTAGTGCAGAGGTCATGTAAACATCTTTAACTGAAAGCTTGATGTGATAAGTACGGCTTTCAGTTAGATGTTTATGTTACCTTGTCACTAAAAGTCTCTGAATATCAAGTCTCTGGACAATCCCAAAGTACCAATTTATTTAAAATTCACTATCTTCTCACTCGTTCTTGTCATGGTAGTTCAGAAAGGGAGTAAATGATTGTTGATTAATTGACTGAATTGAATTGATTAAATTGAATAGAGTTTCTTAATGTTGTTTGACTTTTATGAGCTTGCATGAATGAATATCAGTATCACTTGAAATGTACTGATTCAACCTTTGTACAAAAATGAGTTTTTAATTAAATCTTGATTGCATACTTAGGACTACTATTACAGAGGTAATATTTGATAGTTAAAAGAGAATAGGCCTTTGTTTATTGGAATCATGCACATTCTAAAAAGGCATTCTTAATGGCAAAATGAACAGTGCTACATGTATTGTATTTGGTTATGCTGTAACAGTACAGGGTACTGGTGAATACTACATGCAGTTGTGGCGTCTGTACTTGAAGAAAGACATACTGGCTTTGGAGGCATGCAAAGGCGGTTACCCAATGAGGAGAGATTGATCGTCCATGACTATATTTTTCTGGAATTCAGAAGAATGAGAGGGGATCTTATTGAAACATATAAAATTTGAACAGAGCCAGGAAAGTTGTTTTCCGCTGGTGAGACCAGATCTAGAGGACATAGCTTTAAGATTCAGTGGGATATATTTAGCATGGAGATGAGAAGAATCTGCTTTTCTCAGAGTAGTGAATCTGTGGAATTCTGCAGCTGGGGAAGCAGAAGAGGCTACTTCATTAAATACATTTAAAGCGCACATTAATTTTTGCATAGCGGGGAGTTGATGGTTTTGGGGAAAGGCTGATAGATGGAGTTGAATCCATGGCCAGATCAGCTATGATCTTACTGAATTGCAGAGCGGGCTCAATGAGCCAGATGGCCTACTTCTGTTCCTGTTCCTGTGCGTTTTATGTTGGATTATATTTCTGTAGGCTAAGGTAGCCAAATCTACTGGTGTTTGGAGCTGCAAGTGATCACTTTAAGAAGTTGAAGAGATTCAATGTTCATGGTGTTATACCACACTTTACTGGCAATGTTTTGAATTAATAAAGAGAAACAACAAATATTTGCTGCATCACGGCTAGTTAATGTTGGGTCTGGAGTTGTGTTCATTGTGTGCATTGTGTCATCCTATTTGTCCTTTAGAAATCTGATGTGTTGTCATAATGGAACTCAGTTGACTTGGTAAGAGTTGCACAACATCTTAATTTTACCAACTTCATCATAGTAATGTAAGAAATCAAAATCTGCAGCACACTGGTCCTGGGGTTTGTTCCTGGCAGACTCTGCCACAAGTTGGATGTTGACTCTGGTTTGTGCATCACCTTCAGTCTGATTCTTCTAGAACTCCATTGATTTTGTTTCTATGGTAGATATCTCTGTAGCTATAATAATGACACAGCATTTGTGATCACTCCCTTCCTGAAGATCTTCACACATGCACTGAAAGGCATCAACCATTCCTAAAATTCCTAGAGTTTGCATTTTCCTACTTGGATTTTTGGTCATTTGTTTGCCTTACCAAGATAAGAAAAGTGAGATTTCTTGATACTATCTGTAGAAAGATGAATACTCTTTAAAGTGTGATTATAATCTTATTCTTCCCTTGCAGTATCCATTTGAATGTTTCCAGATGTCTGATAACAGTAAAAATTAACAGATCCTGCATACATATCAAGTTGTGGAGAGAAGTTTCCCATTTTTGTAAGGAAAGCAATGATGTGTTCCAATAGTTTCCACAAACATACTTGTGATACTGCTGGCAGATAACCACCTTGCTGTGGAGGAGTTCCACTTCTAGGTGATTTTTTTTTTTGCCTCTTCCCATATAAACAGAAGAAATTGATTTCTAGGACTATTTTTATATTTAGCTTCTGCTGGCAGAATGTTCATGATGGATGATGTGATGAGTGGGAAAATATTTTGGATATTTGGGACTGTTTCAAGAGTCGGACAAAGACTACTTTTATCCCATCTTTTCAGGTACCTCACCCACTGCAACACTGAAAAGTTTCCATGCTGACACTCTGGCATTTTCCACTGTTTTGTTAACTGCTTTCTTTATATCAAAATCAGTTTGTTTCTTTCAGCAAAACTGGGTCCACCATTTCTTCCTTCAATTAATATGCAGAAACATAGTTGGCAAAAAGTTATGACTTGTCTTTCAACTGTACTCAATGAGAGCAAGCCTAATTATATAAAAGAAAAGCCATTTTGCATCCACCTTGTGACATCACTGAATGGATAAATATTCTAACATTCCACAATTGAAGTTTGCTTTATTCATTGCTGAAGTTTTGTCATACAAATTTTAAAAAAAGTTAATCTCTTCATTTCCTAATCACGTGCAATGTTGCATGCAGTAACCAAACTCACTTCTGTTGTTCTACAGTTTTCATGCTGAAAGTTGGTGCTCGTTAGCTGTTTGGGTTTGACTTTAATGTCATAATCTTGCCTTTTCCCTTCTGCTTCACTTTCATAGTGATGTTTCCAAGTTGCTTATGAATAATGAGTAAATGAATAATGCTTTGCAGATACCCATAGGAGATAGTGGCTTGCTATCTTCCAACAGTGAACACAGAAACATCTTTCCACTGTGCCTTAAATTGTCATGTAGCTAATATAGGGCTATGGATGATTTAAAATGTAATTTACAGTCCCTAAATTCTTGAGAAATGTTCTCCAGAGAAATCGCCTCTAACACATTGATCATTTCAGCAAAATGGCTGAATGCTAGCTGATACCATTTTGTGAAATTTTGTACAGTATTTTATGGCATTTCTTCTGAGGTTGGAGGACCAAGTGTATTGGGCATTGTTGCACCCTGATCCACTTCTGATGAACCTGTCATGTTTATCATTAATCTTTGAGAGCTGCGTTCAGGCTGTAGAAGCCGTGTGCAGCTTTCAAGCTACAATTAGACCACCTTCTGAAATGGTTGACTGCAATATTCTGGATCTGCCTGTCACACAAGTCTGGAAATATCTTTTGAAGAGGGTTCTGGGTTCTTGTCCCAGTCAGGCACTGTAACTTCTTAGTCATTGAATGACTTTGGATGTCTGAGAGTGGTCTTCATGTTTGTTGCCTCATTTTTGGGATATTTGGTGACTCTAGTGCTATCAAGTTGATCAGATCAGGACTCCTGTATTGTGCTGATCAATTCTAATTTAGTGATTTCTGATTTTTACAACTTGGTTTATTAATCTTTTTAGTCTTGATGGATTTGGTTACTGGCAGTTTATACTGTTGTAAACATCCTTGACTGGAAGCTGTGCAGCAGTTAAAGGGCTTTCAGTCAGATGTTTGCAGCCGTTGACTGCTGATTGCTTCAGTGAATTGTGGCTGCTCAGAAATTACCTGCAGTTTTAAGAAGTCTGCTATCCTGTGCTTTATGACATGCAGTAATACTGATTTTTAGAGTGTAGTATTGTTTTTGAAGGTTATGAAATACTTCATGTTATTACAGGTTCAATAAACATTTGTCTTTTTCCTTTCTGTCTTCGTCACCCTTGTACCCTCCCCCCCCCCCCCGTGCTCATCTGTAACTTAGCTAGCATGTATATTACCTCATGTGGGTCCTTTCCATCACTTGACACTTGCAGCACTGATTTAGGAAATAAACTGACTCTACATTTATTTTGAAATCTTTGTCTGTTCTGTACAGATTTTTTTAATATAAATTGGAACTTCTCAGTTCATTAAGTTTTATCGAAGTATTTTCATGTTCTGCTGCCTTCAAGGTACAATTGAAATTCTCTTAAGGTGGGTTTGTTTTGTATATGTGTCTATATAATATTAGACATTCACATTTACTCTTGGCATAATTTGTCCTGAATAGAGTCCTTGGCTATGATCTTAGATTCTACACAGATCAGTTGGTGGGGATATTTGCAGAAATGTTTTAACCTCTTCTCCACTTCAATCTGGGGTTCCTATCTGTTCTAAGAAGACCACTACCATCCAGCTATGCAAGGGAAGCGAGATAATATGCCTTAATGGCTACCGCATGGTGGCTGGCATTCACCATCAGAAAGTGCTTCAAGAAGTGGATTATAGCTGACATTAACTCCAGCCTCCCAGAAAAACTTGATCCACTGCAACTTGCCTATTACCAAAACAGATGGCAGACACCTCCTACCCTGACCTAACAAACCTCTGGAGCATCTGGACAGTAAAGACACCTGCATTAGACTTTATTGACTGCATCTATGCCTTCAGTGCTCTAATTCCAAACAAGCCCATCTCCAACCTCGACCTGAGACTTATCACCTACTTTTACAACTGGATTCTTGTCCAACAGACCTCATTAATAAGGACAGCAACACCACAACAATTATCCTCCATCCTGGTTCCTCAGCCCTCTGCACTAATCTGTATACCCTGACTGCATGGTCAGATTGTGCTCTGTCTACAGCTTTGCAGATAATAGTATTGCAGTGGGCTGATTCTCAAAGAACGGTGAGCTGAAATGCAGAAAGGACATGGAGAGCCTGGTGACATGGTGTCATGGCTCGATATTCAACATGGCATTAAGGTGACAAGGAGAAGACAGGAGAATGGGGTTGAGGAGGATAATAAATCAGCCATGCTGGATTGGCGGATCAGGCTTGAAAGGCTGAATGGCCTAATTCTGCTCCTATGTTCTCATGATTTCAGGACCATTGACGTAAACAGGAGCTTGCCCAATGCTTCCCAGTTTAAAATCAAACAGGTCTTGTGTTTTGCTGAATTGAGCTCATAAGACCTGTTTGATTTTGAACTGGGGAGCATTGGGCAAGCTCCTGTTTATGTAAATGGTCCTGAGATCATGAGGGTTGAGAGCTTCAAGCTGCTAGGAGTGAACATCACCAGTAGCCTGTCCTGATCCAAACTTGTTGACACCACTGTCAAGAATGCTCACCATTATCTCTACTTCAAGAAGCTAAATAAATTTGGCATTTCCCCTATCGATGCTTGCCAATTTTTATTGATGCACCATAGAAACCATTCTATTCAGTTGCATCACAACTCGGTATGGTAACTGCCCTGCCAGTGATTGCATGAAATCGTAGAGAGTTGCGGACGCAATTCAACACATCATGGAAACCAGCCACTCCTCTATTGACTCTGTCTATGATTCTCACTGCCTCAGTAAAACAGCCTGCATAATCAAAGACCCCAGACATTCCTTCTTCACCACCTCCCCATTAGGTAGAAGATACCAAAGCCTGAAAGTACCTACCACCAGGCTCCAGATCAGTTTCTATTCTGCTGTTACTAGCCTATGCTATTAGGTCTGTCCTGCTGTTCCCCAAATTATTGAACGCTTGATCTACCTCATTATGACCTTGCACCTATTGTTTGCCTGTGTAACTATAACACTATTCTGCATGTATGATATTCAAGATGTTTTTCCTTGTACCTTAGTACCTGTTACTATAATGATAAACTAACTTACTATGTTTAGATTTTTGCTCCAAAATTCACTTGCATTTGTTACCATTGAATTGTTAATGTTCCATTAATTATTGTAAGAGTTTACCGTTCCTGGGACATTCAACAATAAAGCTGAGTTTTGCTCTGCCCTTTTATTGAATTGGATGCCAGTAATAACAATCTACTTGGGTGCACCGACTCTGCTATCACATTGGGAATTAACATCTGTGTAGTTCCACTTGAAGATCAATATGGTTATCTGTTGATGGAGCTGAAAGAGATGGGGGAGAACTTAAGTTGATTTTTTTTTTCATCTGTATACTCAGACCCCGCATAACACTTCTCTCAGAGGTGGAATTCTATGTGAATCAGCACTATGCAGGGTCATTATAACACTGGACATGTGTGCCTGATTTTTAAAAAATCAAACCTGATGCATGATATTTTATGTATAAACAGTAATTCACGGAGTAACAAACACACAAATAGGTCAAACCTGTACATCAGTGGAGCAGCAACGAAGGAAACTAGGTGGTGGTTACATCTTAAGAGGGACCAGGCTGTGGGTCGTCCTTTAACTTTGGCTTCTTCAAGTCGTTGTCGAGATTTGACTGCCTTTTCTTAAGTTTCCCCTCATGAAACAGTTCCTTGTAGCAGGAAATCATTGAGAACACCTCTCTTTGCCTTGTTGCTTCACTCCCAGTTGGGGTCATTACCGATGAACTGATCCATGAAGTGTGTGATCGTGGTGATGCTAGTGGTGAGATTTCTTGGCAGTGTTTCCTCTCCTCCATCGTTGTCCTCAGATTCACCCAAGATGTAGTGCTCTGCCAATTCTCGAAGTTCTTTGTTGTTAAGGCTCTCACCGTGAGAATGCAGCAACTCTTCAATAACACCATCATTTACATCCTCTAAACTCGCTTCATTGGAATCATAGGATGTTGTTGCTTGCTTCTGGCCATAGCTTCTTCCACACTCTATTTGTGCAGTTTGATGTTGCAGGCCATTTTCCAGAGATGGGTGAAAAAAAGGAATAAATTGATGGGGGAGCAAGAACGTTTACGGAGCGTGAACTAACATGAGTGGCTTAGAGTGTGTGTAAAACACTCTCATTGGCTGATTGAATGTTTACTGTAACGGCAGCCCCTCTTGAGTTTTAAGTGTTCTCTGGAATGAGTTTTAGTCATTTAAAGATTTTTAATGAAGTATTGAATAACTGCATTGTAACGCATCAGTGCCATGTGTGGTAGCATTATGTGGGGTCTGAGTGTTTTTATTTGGGAGTCGGCACAGTCTATGGAATTGATGTAATACAACTGTGAGGTCATGAACTGTATACAGATTTCGGAGGAGGACATACTTAGGGTGGATAAATCCCCAGGGTCAGACCTTGTGGGAGGCATGGCCAGAGGTATTAAAAATATGCTTGGAGATGGTTGAGGTGCAGGAGGATTGGAGAATAGCTAATATTGTTTTATCATTTGAGGAAGTCTTTAAGAATAAGCCAAAAATTAGATAGGGACTGCTTTTTGCTTGATAGATCGTGCCTAACCAATCTTTTAGAATTTTTGGAGGAAGTTAGCAAGAACATTGATGAAGGAAAGGCAGTGGGTATTGTGTGCATAGCAAGGTCTTTGGCGAGGTCTCACATGAGAGGTTAGTCAAGAAGGGTCAGTTGCTTGCCATTCAAGGGGAGATAGTAATTTGGATTCGACTTTGACTTCATGGAAGAAGCCAGAGTGGTGGTAAACTTGATCAGTGAATGTCGTCAACTTTGGGGGTCCAGTGGGCAGTGAGGAGGCTATTGAAGCTTGCAATGGGATCTGGAGCAGCTGGAAAAATGGCAGATAGAATTTAATGCAGGTATGTTTGAGGTGTTGTACTTCAGGATGACAGACCAGGGTTGGACTTGCACGGTGGAATGGTAGACCACTGTGGAGTGTGGTAGTACAGAGATCTGGGAATACAAGCAATACAATACTTTTAAAAGTCATGTGACATGTAGACAGGATTGTAGTGTTTTTGGCACATTGGCTTTCATAAATCCAAGTATTGTGTACAAGAATTGGATGTTATGTTGACTAAGATGTTGGTGAGGCCTACTTTGGAATATTGTACAGTTCTGGTCACCTTCCTACAGGACAGATTGAAAGAGTACAGAAAACATTTACAAGGGTGTTGCTGGGTCTTGAGGACCCAAGTTGTAGGGAAAGTTAGAGTAGGTTAGGACTTAATTCCCTGGAGCATAAGACAAGGAGGGGATATATGATAGCAGTAAACAAAATTGAGGGGTATAGATAGTGTTAATACAAGCAAGTTTTTCTGCTGGGATTGAGTGATGCTGGAACTAGAGGTCATGGGTGAAAGCTGAATGTTTTTAAGGGAAACAGGAAGGGAACTTCTTCACTCAGAGGGTGGTGTGACTGGAAAGAGTTACCAGTGGAAGATGTGGATTTAATTTCAGTATTTAAGATGGCAAGAGTATGGAGGTATCTGGTGCAGGTACAAGTCAGTGGGACTGGGCAGAATAACTTGATGGGCTGAATGGTCTGTATCTGTACTCTGTGACTCTAGTTCTCCTTAGCACATCTGAAAATTGCCCAAAATAGAAATGTATTTGTTTTTTTGCCATTTCCTGTATAATGAATTACCGTCCTCCTCCCCTCCCTGCCCCAGTACAGTACCATAGAATAGATCACCTGTATTGCCAGTTGTGTGCATCTTAGCTGACAGTAAACACAGGAATTACAAAGTAAAAATTACTTTTGCAAAATTATGCACAATATACCTATTTCAATAATTTTTGTGAAGTTGTTCATGTGTCAGTGCTTGGATTTGCAGTGTCTCAGTAGGTCACTATATTAAATAATTTAGAGACATAATTTTATGCAAGAGCCTTCTCCTCTTAGCACTGGAATAATTCCCTTTCTTGTACTTGTCCAGTTCTCCTTACAATGCTGGCACATGACATGGCAAATGGTAGAATCTGGACTGAAAGCAGGATTTCCACCTGGATCATCAAAAATTACTTTACCTCTGTGGATATTGCTCGACCCACTGATTCTTAAGGCAGATTGTACCTCCCTTTTAAAATATTGCTATTTTCACATGTTGCTTTGCCTTTGCCTTTTTCTTTAATTCTCTGATTCTTGACCCTTTATCAAAGGAAGAGAGGTTTGCTGTATTTACTGTCCAGACCCTTAGTAATGTTAAATATAAGGTTTGCCGTCAACCTCCCTTATTCCAAGGAGCACAAACTTGACTTGAAGAGTCTTCTGTTGAATGTGAAAATGGGCTTTCTGAAGCATCAAGCACTTACTTACAGTAATCCAATACTAATCGCAGTTGAAACTTCCCACAGATGGTCAGCACCCCTTCCAGCACCCACCTGCATGCTAAGGGTAATTTTTGCAGCCAGTTAATTTCATGTCTTTGGGATCTCAAAGAAAACTGGAGCACCTGCAAGTGACCCACATGGTCAACAAGAAAAATGCAAATTGGACCCAGAAAGTAGTGGAGATCAGAATTGAACTCTGATTTCTTGTCCAGTCACCAATAATCTCTTCTTTACTGGGGTGTGTAATACTGGGGGTATTGCTTTTGCTGCAATTGGATTTTTGTTTTGTGAATGTTAATCAAGATCCTCTAATGTTTTGATGCTTCTGTTTGTAAAGCCAAAGTTTCTGTATGCATTTCGGGTCTTTTTCTTCATCTGACCAGCTCTTTTCATAATCCCATGGAATCGTACAGAGATACAGAATGGGAGGAGGTCTATTGGCCCACCATCCATTTGGCCCATCAGTCATCTATTTGCACTAATCCTACATTAATCCCATTTTAATTTTCAATGATAGTCTAACCCTGGATCATTAAATTGCAGTAAGAGTTGCTCCTTTCAATTTACATTGTTTCTCCTCATTCTTTATACAAAGCCATAATCCTTTTCTGCATTGTTTCATCAACATGCCGCTGCTCATTCCACCAACCTTTCCTTTTTAGTTCCTTGTAGTCTGTTTCTATTCTGGTCACATTTTACTATGCCTCCAAGTTTTGGGTCCTGTGTAGTTATGGATATTGTTCCCTGTTGATCTCTAGTCCAAGGCACTATGAAGCTGTTCAACTCTGGCCCTAGTTCCAACTGTGGAAAGATTCACTATCTACTAGCCTGAAATAAAATGTTTCATTACTAGTTTACTTCCATTTAAGATTTGTCTCCCCCCTCCCCCTTCTCTCCTCTCCCCCCCCCCCCCCCCCCAGCCCCTAGACTCCATGGGCTTCAAGTTTGACCAGCCTATTATAAGACCATACGATATAGCTGCAGAATTGGGTCATTTAGCACATGGAGTCTCTTCTACTATTTCATTATGACTGACCCAATTTTCCTTTTAGCCCCACTCTCTTGCCTGCTCCCTGTATCCCTTCATGTCCTGTCCAATCCAGAACCTATTAACCTCTGCCTTAAATATACATACAGATGGCCTCCACAGCTGTCTAGTAATTGTTGCACCTAGATATGTAAATTGACTTGTAACAACTTGGAACGGAAATTTGGTATTTGATGACATTAGGTCATTTAAAGGAAATAGCTCACTTTTATGTAGGTTCAGCTTATATCCTGAAAAAGAACTAAACTGGGAAATTAAAGAAAGAACCAAAGGTAAAGAAGTTTCAGTGTTAGAGGTTAAAAGTAAAATATCATCAGCGTATAATGAAATTTTATGAGTCATACCTTCCCTTAATATACCAGAAATGTCCTTAGATTCTTGAAATGCTATTGCTAAGGGTTCTATAGCTAAAGCAAAAAGTAAAGGACTAAGAAGGCAACCTTGTTTAGTTCCCTGCTGTAATTTAAAGGGCTTAGAAATTTGGGAGTTAGTAATAACCTGAGTGGTAGGAGACAAGTAAATTAATTTAACCCAATAAATAAAATTAGGCCCAAAATTAAACTTTTCTATGGTCTTAAAAAGATAATTCCACTCAATCCTATCGAAGGCTTTTTCTGCATCTAAGGATAATATACAGTCTAATATTTTTTTGGATGGTGAATATATCACATTCAATAACCGACATTTATTAAAATGTGAGTAACGATTTTTAATAAATCCTGCCTGGTCATGTGATATAATAGATGGTAAAATATTTTCAAGTCTTCGAGCTAAAATTTTGGATAACATTTTTGCATCAGCATTTAATAAAGAAATCGGTCTGTATGAAGAGCACAGCTGGATTTTTTTTAAGAATAAGAGAAATAAAAGCCTCATAAAAAGATTGAGGGAGTTTACCTGATTTAAAGGACTCTGATAAAACAGGATAAATAAGGTGTAAGTAACGAAGTGGAAGTTTTATAAAACTTTGATTCTTTAGATTCAATTTTAACATTTGGAATAATAAACAAGCTCATTTAAGTAAAGTTTACCTACAAAGAAATAAAGAGATGGGTGGATTAGCCCTACCCAATTTTAGGTTTTACTATTGGGCTGTCAATATAAGGAATATTACTTTCTGGTCCTATTTTATTAATCGTAAAGATTGTCCATCATGGGTCTCCTTAGAAGTTAATTCTGTAAAAAAAAAAATTCCTCTGTTGTCTCTTGGATCATACTCTTTTTCAGCAAATAAAAAAGTATATTTTGATCAATTTTATTACAATATATGAAAAGTATATCAGAAAATGGCCTCCTGCCATTCAGCCAATGTTTTATCCATGCTAGAATCTTTCCTGTAATACCATGGGCATGTAGCTTATTAAGCAGCCTCATGTGGCACCTTGTCAAAGTTCTTCTGAAAATCCAAGTACACGTCAACCGTTTCTCCTTTGGCAATCCATGCCTACTTTATCATAAAGACAGGAAAATTTGCAGATGCTGGACATCCTAGCAACACACAAAATGCTGGAGGAGCTCAGCAGGCCAGGCAGCATCTATGGAAAAGATGAAGGGTCTTGGTCCGAAACATCGATTACTTACTCTTTTCTATAGATGCTGCCTGGCCTGCTGAGCTCCTGCAGCATTTTGTGTGTGTTGCCTATTTTATCATGTTTCTCCAAGTACCCTGAGACCTCACCTTTAATAATCAACTCCAATATCTTCCCAACAACTGAGGTCAGACTAACTGACCTATAGTTTCCTTTATTCTGCCTCTCTCACTTCTTAAAGAGTGGAGTGACATTTGCAATTTTTCCAGTCTTCCTGAACCATTCCAGAATCTAGTGATTCTTGATAGATCCCACAACCTCTTCAGCCACCTTTTTCAGAACCCTGGGTCTGGTACTTACCTTCAGTTCTTTCAGTTTCCCAAGAACCTTCTCTCTGGTAATAGTTCACACTGTTCATGTCCCCTGACACCTGGAACTTCGATCATGCGTCTTCCACTATGAAGACTGATGCAAAATACTTATTTAGTTTGTCTGCCATTTCCGTGTCCCCCATTACTACCTCTCCAGAATCATTTTCCAGCAGTCCAATATCCATTTTTGACTCGCTTACACTTTATGTATCTGAAGAACCTTTTATATAGTCTTTAATATTATTGGTGAGCTTGCTTTCATATTCCATCTTTACCTTGATTACTTTTTTTAGTTGCCTTCTGTTGGTTTTTAAAAGCTTCCTAATCCTCTAACTTCCCACTATTTTTTGCTCTATTATATGTCTTCAATTTGGCTTTCATGTTGGCTTTGACTTCTGCAGTAGAGTTAAAATGACTTGGTTGGAAGCCCTATGAATGCAGATACCTCAGTCCCTCTCCACAACCAATGTCAGTTCGATTAGATGCATTTTGCCTTCAGCAAATTCACAGTAGCTTTCCCTAAACATTCAAATTGATGGCTAGTTTTGTCCCTGGTTATTGTTACTTTGCTCCCATCAGATTGAACCGAGTTAATAAGGATTTAACACTTGCAGTTCTCCTGACAAGTAACACCACATTTAAGCTTGTAGATTGTTGGAAGATTATAGCAAGTATCATTGAAACTTCCTAATTTATCTAGGCATCTTGGAATGCAACAAATCCACTTTAATTACCCCTTTTACTGCCACTTATGTCAATCATTAATTCATTTTCTTTTTCAGCTTCCTATTCTTTTGAGACATCAGCAACATCTTCGTAGTGATATGCTGGGTTGACTTGATGTTAGCCCCACCTCTTTTGTCAATCCTTTAATTTTTGCTATTAGTCTTCTCCTGCTTTTTTGTTCTTTAGCTATTAAAGCCTTAATCAACCTGGTTCACACGTGTTATCAACCTGCTATCTAATCCCCTTCCTTTTGCTTTATTATCCTCTTTTTTTTAAATCATTCCCAGTGCTTTGGCTTTAATTACCATAACTTTTTTCCTCCATGGGAATGTACCTTCATTGTACTTGAATTATCTCTACTGTAAAGACTTTAGGTTGTTCAATTGCATTAATTCCACTTTTCCAAGACCTCACCCTTCTCATCTCATTGCAATTGGCATTTTTTCAGCTGCCTGCTTATCTTGGAGTGCTGCATATCCTTTCACAAACCTAAAGTAAACTTCACACTAAAGTGGTACCTTAAATGTTTATCACTAAGGTGCCACAGAAGCAAATTTGACAGTGCCTGTAGTCAGCTTGTCTGTCACTAAAATTCTCCTGAATATAATGTGCATCTCAGTGAGGCCACCAGGACATGTTGCTGTTCAACAAGCAGTTATCCCTGTCCAGTGCAGCCACTGAAATGAGAGCTGATTCCAGCTGAAGCTGAAATGGGAATGTTACAGCCTCTTTGTTCCTTTGTCATAGCTTGCTTGATCCACCAAGCAACTGCTGATAGGTCAGCACATTTGTTGTGTCCATGAGTGTGTTGAACACTGGCACAGAGGAAAATCTACACTAGATTATATTTTGTTATTGCCATTAAGTAGCCTTCAGGGGAATGAATAAATATGAAGTCAGACTTAAATTTCCATACCTTCTTGTGGCTTCATGATGCTGAAAGTACTTTATAGCTAAAAGAGCACTTTGCTCTCCAGTGTGGCAATAAATATGGCACCTAGTTTATATATAGCAGAATCCCATAACAGCTTTGTGATAATAATCAACATGTTTTAGTGATGTTAGTTGTAGGATAAACATAACCAGGGCACTGATAATTCTCCCTGATCTTTTTTTAAACTAGTGTTGTTAAATGAGAGCACTAAGCATTTCAGCCAATACTGTGCTCCATCAATGCTGGACTATGCTGTTACTTAAATTTTTTACTTTCACTTCTTTGATTTCCCGGCCTTGGTCGGAGGTGAGACTGTGCGAGAGGAATGTGCACTAAATAGTGGGAATTTTGTGTATGCAATTGGATATTGGACAAAATATCTTTCCAACTTCATCTGTAGTGTTCACTGTTTTGTAAGGTGACAACAAAAGATGCCCAACATTGAAATAAAAACTGGTGATAATTGTATGAAAAGTTGGATGAGCCAATCTGTACTGAAGTTAAAAACCTTTTGTCAGAGTTCTCTGCCCTGTTCAAGGGGTCATAGTATATTAGACTTTCATTCATTGAAGTGCATTCAGTGTTTGTTTTCTGTTTTGTAATTCCTTTTCTTCTAGCTCTCGTTTGAAGATTTAATTTTGATGCAGAAGAATCTAAGACCCAGCACTGTGCTCTAGTGTGTAAACATCCTACACTCTCAGCTGTGGTCTGACTGAGCTGGGAGAGGGATGTTTGCTCATTCTGGCACAGACTAAGCAGCATCAAGCCATCAAAGTGTGCACACAGATTAGAGGTTCTGTTAATCTTCTGCTTACATTGACTTGGGCGAGGGGGTGAGAGCAAACTATCTGTGTTGGAAGTATGTGGTGGAACCAGTCAGTATCTGAACATGAAACCAATCATGGAGTGTAAATGTTACAAAAGGCTGAAAATTAAGTCACCAGTGATTGGAACCAGATCCTTCCCAGTTTATTTCTTGACTCTTTTTTTAAATGGGGAAACTATTACCAGGTAATCTAGCTCTAGAAAGCAGTTGCCAAATACCCTTTGAGTTTTAAGGATTTATATGTACATTAGAATCCTAGGTGAAGGATAACACAGGATGCTAATGGGTTTATGTTTGGCATGCCTGATACTCCAAGAAAAGGGGTTATGCACTATTGTGCCTGGGGTACTTCTTTCCAGTATTGCAAAAAGCCAAAATGCAAAAACATGAAAACAGGTGAATGAATAGTAATCAACATCAGACAGTTATTCTGTTTATTGAACCAGTAGTTTTCCTGGTCATTTTTTAAGTGATGTACTTCAATAATGTTGCAGAGAATTTAAGCTTTTGTCAGCAAGTTACCATTCAAGTGATGAAGCCAAGATCCATATTCTTTTGTTTGAGAATATGAAATGGGTAGTTTGCAGCTGCTGATGCTCTTGAGTATCACGTTGGAAGTATGCTGTATGAGGAGGATGTTCCTCAGGTGAGAGCAATGCTTTGTAACCAATTGGTGTGGTGCTGGATATAGCAGCCATATTGTGCCACCATTTTAAGTTTTATGATTGTCACGTGAAAGGAACAGTCAGTGATATGCTACTTTCACGTTTGTAGAACAAAACACCTTTTTATTTTGATGACAGTAGCTTTATTAACAAAAATAGCAGCTGTTCTAACCTCTAAATGTATTTTTTGGGTTTTTGTATGACAGGAGGAAGTCCGCCAGGCAGTTCCAAGCTCTGAGCAAGTGCAGTACTATTTCACATTGGCCCAGCAGCCAACAACGGTGCAAGTACAGGGGCAGCAACAGGGACAAAGCTCCAGTGGCTCAACCATTCAGCCAAGTCAGATCATCATTGGGCAACCACAGCAGGGTCAGGTAGGAAGCAATAAGGATCAGCATAATACTTTGTTAATCAAACTCTTCTAGTTATGATCAGTTCTCCAAAGATTCATTTGAGCTTCAACTGTTTATGATTGTTAATTGTGATCTCATCTCCAGAGCTATTTAGTGACCTTGGTATCTCAGAGATTTGGGGAACTAAGAGTTTGGATTCTTTCTGTTATACTTTTGGAGACCACTACAGAGCATGTTCAATCAACTGAACTCTTCGAGCTGCAGGAACTTTCTCTGCCATTTTGGACTTCAAGTTCTGTGGTTAAAATTGTTGGCATAAAATGCCTCAATTTATCTTAATTTTAATGACTTTCAAAATTTAGTTCATTGATAAGGCCAAATTTAGAATATTGTGTGCAGTTCTGGTCACCGAATTATAGGAAAGATATCAATAAATTAGAGAGAGTGCAGAGACGATTTACTAAGTTGTTACCTGGGTTTCAGCATCTAAGTTACAGAGAAAGGTTGAACAAGTTAGGTCTCTATTCATTGGAGTGTAGAAGGTTGAGGGGGGATTTGATCGAGGTATTTAAAATTTTGAGAGGGATAGATAGAGTTGACGTGAATAGGCTGTTTCCATTGAGAGTAGGGGAGATTCAAACGAGAGGACATGATTTGAGAGTTAGGGGGCAGAAGTTTAAGGGAAACATGAGGGGGTATTTATTTACTCAGAGAGTGATAGCTGTGTGGAATGAGCTTCCTGTAGAAGTAGTAGAGGCCAATTCAGTTGTGTCATTTAAGGTAAAATTGGATAGGTATATGGACAGGAAAGGAGTGGAGGGTTATGGGCTGAGTGCGGGTAGGTAGGACTAGGTGAGATTAAGAGTTCGGCACGGACTAGGAGGGCCGAGATGGCCTGTTTCCGTGCTGTGATTGTTATATGGTTATATATATTTGAACAGCTTGTCATATTCTCATTTTATTGCACCCTTGTATACGTGAAAATCTAAATGATAATTCTTGCATGGACTGTTATTGTTGGCTCAGGAGCTTGCAGGTCACAGCAGATGTCATCTGATCTAACGGAATCTAACATGAGGTCACACTTCACAGGTTAGGTTTACTGGTTGTATGCCATCAGAACCGCAGTATGTGTAATTTCATAAGTAACAGTTTGTTTAAAAAGCCCTTTGGTCTCTGCTGCTCAATGGCTTGAAATGTTGCATCTACAGGTTGTGCAAGGAGCCACTGTCCAACAGTTGCAGCAAGTGCAGGTCGCACAGTCTCAGACTACTGCATCATCCATCACGGTAATGTCCAACTGTAGATCATGTGAACTTTGTTTCTAGCCATAGTTTATGCTGTTATTTGTCTTGGTGTATACATAGCATGGTCCTAATAGATGAATTTCCAGTTTGCCACACCACTGGAATACCTTTCCCAGACATTTTGTCTCCTCTTTAACACAATTCGTATGCTTACATCCGTGAATTTAAATTACCAGTCCTAGAGTCTTGAATTTTCAGATTAGTCTCAGTGCTCCTGTGATTAAGTGTGTGCATACTGGTAAATTATTGTATTTTACAGGTACAGTACCTTATTTATACGAAGATTTGGGTTCAGACATTACGGTGATGCCTATAACCCTCTTTACAATGTTATTTTTAAATTGCACACAACATGCTGAAGAACTCACCAATTTGGGCAATATCTACAGAGGGAAGTGTGCAGCTTTTTGAGTAGTGTTCAATTGACAGCCACCAACTGATACCCACTGTAACAAGCAGACATTCCTACTCTTCCAAACAGGCTGTGTACCTAGAGATCGCAAGTGGAGTTATGGATAGTTTTGTGAATTGTACTGCTACTGAGACATTAAAAGTTTGGTGAGGAGGCAGTAGCTAATACAAAAACCATGCATTAGGAGAAGGGCCTCGGGCTGAAACATGGACTGTTCACTCTTTTCCATAGATGCTGCCTGACGTGCTGAGTTCCTCCAGCATTTTGTCTGTTGCCATATGTATAGGCATTGACATGCAATCCAGTCAAAAGTAGTTTTTGATGAATCAGCACTTTTGGAAATGCATTATTAAATTTTAAATCTGATTTACAAAAACATCAAAATTCAGTTTGAGTTGAGCTGACTAACAAGTGTAGAATTTTAGAATGAGTGGATGACAGAAGCTAGGAAATGAATGAGAATCCTACAGTATGTTTGAAATAGTTAAGCAGTTTCCTTTTTTATTTGAGCATGGAGGTGGATACGATAGGGTCTTTTAAGAGACTTTTGGATAGGTACATTGAGCTTAGAAAAATAGAGGGCTATAGGTAAGCCTAGTAATTTCTGAGGTAGGGGCATGTTCGGCACAACTTTGTGGGCCAAAGGGCCTGTGTTGTGCTGTAGGTTTTCTATGTTTCACTACAGCAGAGAATCAGGCCCTTTGTTCCATCTAGCTCATGGCAGAATAGTACTTCGGCTAGTCCGTCAACCCGCACCTGTACTATAGCCCTCTTTACCTCTTCCATTCATGTTCTTATCCAAACTTCTCTTAAATGTTGACATTGAATGGCACCCACTGCTTTAGCTGGCAGCGCATACTACACTCTCATCACCTTCATAAGAAGTTCTCCCTCATGTTCCCCTTAAATATTTCACCTTTCACCCTTAACCAATGGCCTAGTTCCACTCTCACTGAACCTCAGTGGAAAAAGCCTGCTTGCATTTACCCTATGTATATGCTTCATAAATTTGTATACTTCTATCAAATCTCCCCTCATTCTTCTACACTCCAGGGCATGAAGTCATATCCAATTCAATTTTTGTCTATAACTCAGGTCCTCAAGCTTCTGCAACATACCCGTAAATTTTCTCTGTACTCTTTCAATCTTACTAATATCTTTTCTGTAGATAAATGACCAGAATTATACACAACTCTTAAGTTAGTGGTTGGTCATGTCTAGACTGAACTCCTGCCTCAGCAAGGACCTAAACCCACTGCAATTTGCCTATTGCCACAATAGGTCAATGGCAGACGCAATGGCTCTTCATATGGCTTTAGACCACCTCGACAATACAGTCACATGTCAGGATACACAAAAATTCAACTGTACATGCTGTGGATCAAAGAATACGTACACAACGCTGGAAGAACTCAGCAGGCCAGGCAGCATCCGTGAGAAAAGAGTAGCCAACGTTTTGGGCCGAGACCCTTCTTAGTGCACTGCTCTACACTCTATATACCTATGACTGTGTGGCTAGACACAGCTCAAGTATCATCTATAAATTTGCTGATGATACAGCCATTCTTGGTAGAATCTCAAATAGAGACAAGAGGTTGTACAGGAGTGAGATGTACCAACTAGTGGAGTGGTGTCACAGCAACAACCTTGCACTCAGCATCAGTAAGACAAAAGAACTGATCGTGGACTTCAGGAAGGGTAAGACAAAGGAACAAATACCAATCCTCACAGAAGGATCAGAAGTGGAGAGAGTGAGCAGTTTCAAGTTCCTGGGTGTCAAAAACTATGATGCAGCTATAAAGAAGGCAAGACAACTTTATTAGGATTTTGAAGAGATTTGGTATGTCAACAAAAACTTCTATAGATGTACTGTGGAGAGCATTCTGACAGGCTGCATCACTGTCTGGTATGACGGGGGTTGGGGATGTGTGGCTACTGAACAGGACCGAAGTAAGGTGCAGAGGATTATAAGTTTAGTCGGCTCCATCTTGGGTAGTAGCCTACAAAGTCCCCAGGACATCTTCAAGGAGTGGTGTCTCAGAAAGGCAGTGTCCTTTATTAAGAACCCCCAGCCTCCAGGGCATGCCCTTTTCTCACTGTTACCATCAGGTAGGAGGTGCAGAAGCTTGAAGTCACACACTCAGTGATTCAGGAACAGCTTCTTCCCCTCTGCCATCCGATTCCTAAATGGACATTGAACCTGTGAACACTACCTCACTTTTTTTAATATGTTATTTCTGTTTTTGCATGATTTTTAAAAATCTATTCAATATAAATATACTGGAATTGATTTACTTATTATATTTTTTCTTTTCTAGATTATGTATTGATTGAATTGCTGCTGCTAAGTTAACAAATTTCACAACACATGCCAGTGATAATAAATCTGATCCTGATTAGGCCTCACCAAATTTTGATACAACTGCAACAGAACTTCCTAAGCTTCTAATTGTATTTAAAACAAAATATGCTGGAAATACTCAGCAGGTCAGGTAGCACCCACAGGAAGGGGAAGTGGAGTTAACTTTTTGATGAGAATCTCTCTCAAACAATGCTGGTTGATCTAAGTATTTCCTGCACTTCCTATGTTAAGACCAAGCGCGGCATTGTAGCATAGCAGTTAGTGTAATGCGTAATGCTTTATGGTGCCAGCTGTAAGATCAAGGTACAATTCCTGGCATTCTGTAAGGAATTAGTATGTTCTCTCTGTGAGCAAGTAAGTTTCTTCCAGGTGCTCCAGTTTCCTCCCACCTTGCACTGAAGTATGGGTTAGGATTAGTAAGTTGTGGCATGTTCTGTTGATGCCAGAAGCATGGCATCAAGCTGCAAGCTGCCCCAGCATATCACAACAACATATTTCACTGTATCTTTTGATATTTTGATAAAGTTAATATTTAATCTTTAAGAATAGGTCACCTAAGAGTTGGCCATTTGTCTCCTGTTCCATTGGCTCTTTGACATCATTCCTTCACATGATTCTATCACCTGTAGGTATATAGCTACTTAACTTCCCTCAAACTGTGATGTAACAGTAACCACAATCTATTTTTGATTTTTATTAGGCGATTAACTATTAATCATTATAGCATGGGCTATTTGCTGCTTTAGCATTCCCCTGTAACCAGCTTGATCCCTGATTTGATATCTTATCCAAAAAACAGCATTTCCAAAAGCATCATACTCTGTTGGGGATGACACTGGAATATCAACCTTGATTTTTGTGTAAAGTCCTTTGTAGTGGGGCTTAGGTCTACGGTTTTCTGCCTTCAATTTCCAAGAACTGAACCACTGTAGATACCGAGCTGGAGTTGTTCGTGATGCCTGTGATGTCTGGGATGGAGGTTCGCTGTAGCAATGTCTGGACCATACTTGAAGGTGATTCCATGTCATTAGCAGCAAATGCACACCTATAGAATCTTTGAGCAAATAGATGTTGTCTGTCTTTTTAATTGGTGAAGAAATTGAAATATCCTTTAAGAGTTTTGGCCCATTGTTTATTCCTCTCTTTAGATGCTACCTGACCTGCTGAGTTCCTCGAGTATTTTGTATCTGTTGCTCTGGATTTCCAGTATCTGCAGAATCAATTGTGTTATTTAAAACTACCTGCTTAAACCTTCTTTTCAAAACCACGTACAATGTAAGTAACTTTCTGCCCTGTTACAGAGTGCCCCGGTGACGATGCAGGTTGGAGATGGACAACAGGTGCAGCTTGTGCCGGCACAAAACCAGACGCAGCAGGCTCAGAGCAACTCTGGGCAAACCATGCAGGTGATGCAGCAGATCATCACCAACACTGGAGAGATCCAACAGATACCGGTAAGCACAGTTTTCTGGAACCACCGGTAAAGCAATAAAATAAAGTGATTCTTGGAACAGTTGCTTTCCCCAAATGTCAACAACTGGCAAGATGATTTGCAGTTGGCTTGTATGTGTGGATGAAGGTAGGTAAGATGTTACTTGGTGCCGTGGATTGATGAAATACCAAAGTGGGCACAACCTGAAACTGCTTTTAAGTTACTTCCCATGTTATTGGAGAAGATGGAACATAGAGCAATTTATTTTTGTGCTTTCTCTTTACATGTGTCCACTCCTGAACATGCATGCATAGTAGATGTGCACATGCAGACATAAGTGTATAGACTTTTTTTAAAACCATTCTGAGGTTTTTAACATTGAATTTCCCTGTAAATAAATATTTTTGGGAATGTATAAAAGATGGAAGTAAAGCAAGAATATATAAAAGATGATAGTAAAGCAAGAATATATAAAAGATGATATTACAATCCAAAAATGAAGAACTACATATTTCAAAGTAGAAATATCATTGATGTAGTGTTTACAGTGCTAAATACTTTTTAAAGAGCTGTTGCAATGTGGTCGATTTGTGAAATGCAGACTTTCTCTAATAGCAGTGTATTAGTGAGCAGATAATCTGAGAGAAGCTTTGGAGAGGATGCAAGGGATAGTTCCCTGGTATTTTCTGAAATAACCTCTTGGGACCTTTTACATCCTCATGGAGTAGAGGACCAGATTTCAATTTAATCTCTCATGTCTACCAGTGTGGCACTCCCTAGCTGCTGGGGTGCCAAGATAGATTTTTTTGTGCTAGTCTCAAGTGAAATTTGATCCCACAAACTTTTTGACTTTTGAGGGTCTGCTAATAACTAAGGTGGAACAAAATATTAGATCAATGAGATGAAAGAACAGGGAATGTGACTCTGGAAAAATGAATGAGGAGGAGTTGGCACAGCTCATTAATAAAAGGGCAGGATCAGGACAGTCGTGAGAAATGATCTTGAGTCAAAAGTAAAGATGTAGAATCGGTTAAGCAAACCAGCCGGTTTACTTTGTAGAACCAAGATGATAGCCCAGATTGTAAATCAAAAAATGGGGTCTTCTAAGAATGGTACCACAATAGTCATAATTTTAATCCTTCCATAGATTGGAGAAACCAAATATTCAAGTGTGGTTTTGAAGATTGGTTCGTGGTGTATTTGGTACAGTTTCTTGGGACAATACTTTGTGAAACTAATTGAAGAATACGCCATTTCAAAATCTGGTTATGGTTAATAAAACAGAACAGATTAGTAATCTCCTAGTAAAGGATCCTGGAGAAATAGTGAGAGAATTCTGTTTTGGTTTGGCAGTGAAAAAACTTGGGCAAAATAAAACAGTAACAAAGGAGAAAAATGTGACCAAGAAATATAAAAATAGGTATGGAAGCTTCTGGAAGAATGCAAAAAGAAAGGTAGCTAAACTAAGAATTCACCCCTTCAACGATTACTAAAGAATTAATAAAGAAAGATTTTGTACAATTATTTTGTCTTCCATTACAAGAAAAAATCTGGATGCAAAGAGAGGGAGGAACTGAAAACAATTGTTAGTAGTAGAGGTAAAACTGATGAAGCTGGTTTGATAGGCTGCATGCATGGATTTTAACAGAAGTGGCTGCAGAGAATGTGAAGAGTTCTGCGTTTCTGAAGTTCCCCAGATGAAAGTTGCGGCAGCTTGAAAACTTCAGGTGTGATATTTCCTCTCAAAAGAGGAGGCAAAAAAGCAAAATACACTGCAGTCTCTCACACAAAATACTAGAGAAACTCGGCAGGTCAGACAGCATCTATGGAAGGAAATGAACAGTTGACATTTTGGGCCAAGATCTTTCATCAAGACTGGAAAGGAGATGGGCAGAGTCCAGAAGAAAAGGGTGGAAGTGGGAGCACAAGTTGAGTGATGTGAATTGAGGTTAGCAGGAGAATGCAGGAAGGTGGGGGAGGAGTGAGAATCTGGACTGTAATAGATGGAATAGGCAAAGGCTCTTCTAGGAGAGGACAGCAAGCCATGGATTAAAGGGAAAGGTGGGGAATCAGAGGGAAGAATGTGTGGGTGATGGGTGAATCGTGATTACAGGGGAGATTAAGGTAGTTACGAGGTGTTCACGAGTCAGCAAAGGGAAATCGCCTGCTGGTCCTGTAACTTGACAACTACTGTAGATAACCAGAATCCTAGACCGCAATTTAAAGATTTGAACGCAGAACAGTACAGCACGAGAACAGTAATCCTCAACGTTAGCACTGAACCTGATGCCTGAAATTAAACTAAATCTCTTCTGTCTTTTTAAGATAAACATCCCCCCCATTCCCTGCACACCCATATGTCTGTCTATAACATCATAAGATATAGGAGCAGAATTATGCCATTTGGCCTATTGTGTCTGCTTCACGACTCAATCATGGATGAATTATTGGCCCTCTCAATCCCATTGTCCTGTCTTTTCCCTATAACTTTTAATGCTCTGACTAATCATGAATCTAGCAACCTTTGCTTTAAATATGCCCAGTGGCTTGGCCTCCACAGTCATCTATGGCATGTAATACAGCAGATAGATTACCCAATGGCTAAAGAAGTTACTCCTCATCTCTGTTGCTTGTATGCTGAGGGTGTGCCCTCTGGTGTTAGACTCCCTCACTATTGCAAACATCATCTCCACTCCCTGGGCCATTCAATATTCAGTAGCTTTAGTGAGATCTCTCCTTGTACTTCTAAACTCCAATAAGCGCGGGGCCAGAGCCATCAAATATTCCTCATTTTAACCCTTTCATACCTCTTAAATGCTAATATTGTATCTGCTTTCACCACTTGCCTGTTCTTTAAAAAAAAGCTGCCACACACTTTAAACTTTCCGCCTTCACCTTAAAAGTATGTCATCTGATATTTGGCATATCTGTCCTGGGAAAGCATCTATGCCCCTCATAATTTTATGAACTTCTATCAGGTCTCTCCTCAGCCCCTAACACTTGAAAGAAAGCAACCCTAGTTTATCCAAATTTTCATTATAACTCCTACCCTCTAATCCAGGCAGCAATCTGGTAAGCCCCTTCTGCAATCTTTCCAAAGCTTCCATATTCTTCCTGTAATAGGGTAATCAATATTGCGCACGATAAAGTGTGGCCTAACCAAAGTTAATTGCAACTGCAACTTTCAGAGATAATGGACCTGCATCCCAAGAATCCCCTGTATATCAATGCTGTTAAGGATTCTGTAGTCTCACTACTTTTCCCTTGCATTTGACTTCCTATGTACAACACCTCACACTTGCCCAGGTTAACTTTCTATCTGCCATTTCTCTGCCCAGATCTGTAATTGTTCTATATTCTCCTGTATCCTTTGACAACCTTTTTCCTCTGTCCACAGCTCCTCCACTCTGTATACAGTCCAACTGAAATATATGTGTATATTACAAACAAGAGGTCCCAGTATAACATCGTTGGCCAAGGACCATCAGGCAGAGCAATACCCTTCTACCCTTGCCTGCTGGAAGCCAATTCAAATTCAAATTCTCATAGAACATAGAATAGTACAGCACATTACAGGCCCTTTGGCCCACAATGTTGTGCTGACCCTCAAACCCTGCCTCCCAAATAACCCCCCCACCTTAAATTCCTCCATATACCTGTCTTGTAGCCTCTTAAACTTCACTAGTGTATCTGCCTCCACCACTGACTCAGGCAGTGCATTCCACGCACGAACCACTCTCTGAGTGGGAAAACGTTCCTCTAATATCCCCCTTGAACTTCCCTCCCCTTACCTTAAAGCCATGTCCTCTTGTACTGAGCAGTGGTGCCCTGGGGAAGAGGTGCTGGCTATCCACTCTATTCATTCCTCTTAATATCTTGTACACCTCTGTCATGTCTCCTCTCATCCTCCTTCTCTCCAAAGAGTAAAGCCCCAGCTCCCTTAATCTCTGATCATAATGCATACTCTCTAAACCAGGCAGCATCCTGATAAATCACCTCTGTACCCTTTCCAATGCTTCCACATCCTTCCTATACTGAGGCGACCAGAACTGGACACAGTACTCCAAGTGTGGCCTAACCAGAGTTTTATAGAGCTGCATCATTACATCGCAACTCTTAAACTCTGTCCCTCGACTTATGAAATCTAACACCCCATAAGCTTTCTTAACTACCCTATCTACCTGTGAGGCAACTTTCAGGGATCTGTGAACATGTACCCCCAGATCCCTCTGCTCCTCCACACTACCAAGTATCCTGCCATTTACTTTGTGCTCTGCCTTGGAGTTTGTCCTTCCAAAGTGTACCACCTCACACTATGGGTCCCATGCAACTTAATATTCTGGATCACCATTCCCTGAAGGACCTTGTGAAATGCCTTACGAAAATCTATGTAGGCAACACCTACTCTTATTGATCACCTTCGTCACTTCCTCAAAAAGTTCAATCAAATTTGTAAGACATGACCTACAGTGCACAAATTAGACCAAGTGTAAATCCTATTTCTAAGAATACTCTCCACTATTGATATAAGGCTCACCATCTGATAATACCCTTGATTATCCCTGCTTCCTTTGTTAAACAAAGGAACAACACTGGCTAAAGTCCTTGGGGACCTTGCCTGTTGCTGGTGATGATCCTAAAGATCTTTATTGAGACCTCAGCAATCTCCTCCTTTGCTTCTTTCTATAAGATAGGGTATATTTAATCAAGCCACAGGGAGCTATTTGCATTGTTGTTTAAAGACCTAGCATCACCATCTTCTAAATACATTAGCACATTAGTGTGCTCTACACTATTCTCACTAACTTCCATGACATTCTCCATGGAGAATGCCAAGGCAAAATACAATAGTCACTCATCCACATCTTCGGATTCCAAGCACAGATATCCCCCCTTTATCCTTGTGTTCCTACCCTCTCTGTTATACTCATGTCTTTAATGAGAATATAAAATGCAAAATACAAAGTATTGGAGGAACCCAACAAAGCTAGTGGCATCTATGAAGGGCAATGGACAATCAGTGATTTGGTTCAAAATCCTTTATCAGGACTGAAGCCTTGTAAAAGGTTTTTGTATCAATGAGGACACCTCATTTTCAGCTTCAGAGTATAAACCAAATCTTAATTTTTCCTCAGAGCAAATTTCGTTCTAACAAACAATCCCATGAATCTTTGTTATAGTCACTCCTTTAAAATACACTCAGTGGTCACTTTATTAGGTACACCTCTTATATATGCTCATTAATGTTAAAAAAAAACAACTTATCTGTCTATCATGTGGCAGCAACTTTACATATAAAAGCATGCAGAAATGGCCCAAGAGGTTTATTTGTTGTTCAGACTAAACATCAGAATGGAGGAGAAGTGACTTTAACCAAGGAATGATTGTTGGTGCCAAATCGGGTGGTTTGAGTATTTATCAATCTGCCGACTCTTGGGATTTTTATGCACAATATTCTCTTGAGTTTGTAAAAAAAAAAAGATAGTGACAGTTCTGTGGGTAAAAATACTTTGTAAATGAGAGGGGTCAGAGGAGAATGGCCATACTGGTTCAAGCTGACTGGAAAGTGACAGTAACTCCAACATGAGCATCTCTGAACACACTACGCGTCGACCCTTGAAGTGGATGGGCTACAGCAGCTGAAGGCAACACTGGGTTCCACTTCTGCACCTAATAAAGCTGAGAGAATAGACCAGTGCATAGCATTTAAGGTACAGACTATAGGACCTGTACTAAATTCTCTCACAGTAAGCTGCAATATTCCATTTGTTTCCAAATTGTTTATTGTGCCTGTGTGTTAACATTAATTTCTAGTGAGTCACGTACAGAAACATTTGAGGTACTTATGAAAACCAACACATTTCAGACTACTAATTGCCTGTTTCATCTACCACATTTTCAACTATTTTGTGCTCTAATCCCTTTCAATTAGAAGTAAGATAACCATGTGCCTTTTCACAGTGGTTCTGGCTAATTGGGGCACATTGGGACCAGTACATTTTGGCCCAATTCAGTGGCTGCCTCAGTTAGCTGAAGTTTCTTGGAAATGGTTACAAAGTATAAAAATACAAAAAAATTATGAATTTAAGTGATATTTAAAAAAAAAGGCTAGCAATACTACTATAGTACTATAATGCTGTATTAGTTCCTAAAATTTAGTGACAGCGGTGTTCAGCCAGTGTACCCTGCTATGTTCTTTTGACTGTAAATAAGCAAAATCAGCACACACCAAGTGCAGATTGCTACCTCTGAACCTGATAGTGTTGCATTTTTTTTTCTTTAAGAGATGTCCCAAATAGCAGCTGCCTTGATTAACTGATGGCCCAATTAACCAGAATCCATTGTCTTTTCAATTAACAAGATCTCTTGGTACATAAAGTTACTATTCTCATTTTATAAGCAAAGATGCTTCTGTTCTTTCTGTAAATCAATGGTATGGATTCCAAAAATTGACCTCAGCAAATTAAATGCAGACAATTGTAGACACAGAACACATCATGGAAACTAGCCACCTCTCTGTGCACTCTGTCTACACTTCTTGCAACCTCAGTAAAGCAGCCAGCATAATCAAAGAGCCCATCTATCCCCGGCATTCTCTCTCTCCCCTCTTTTACGGAGCAAAAGATAGAAAAGCCGGATAGCATGTGCCAACAGGCTCAAGGACAGCTTCTACTGCACTGTAAATAGATGTATAAATAATTCCCTGGAACATTAAGTGGACTCTTAACTTCACAATCTATCTAATTATGATATTGCACCTTACACTGCTCTTTCTCTATGCTGTTAGAGTTCGTTCTGCATTGTTTTACCTTGTTTATTGCATTGTTCATGATTTTATCTGTATGGACAGTATGTAAAGCAAGCTTTTCATTGTATTTGTGACAATAAAATGCCAATTCCTAATATTGACTGGTCTCCACATCTGTCATATGGAGTTAGACAAAAAGATCTTTGCCTTGGTTCAGTAGATTTTGCCCAAGCTTGCGTATGTGAGCATGGGACCACAGAGGTCAATGCCCGTGGAATAGGATCCCAGCAAAAGTATTCTGTTCAGACAAGAAATCTAACATGTATCTCAAAATACTTCTACATGAAGTTCAAGTTACTGCAGGAACGCTGCTGCCTTTAGTAATGAAACGTATGAGAATTGTGGATTTTTAAGGGATGTGTGTGCTAAATTGCTCAGAAGCTCTGGACAGAAATAATAGTTACCACAAATATTTGACTAGTATTTCATTAGATCATACAAAAATGGTCTTGGTATGTAACAGCAGAATATTCTAAACTGGATGTTCTGAGAAAATTACAGTTTACGATTTGTTGCATTTAATAGAAAGATATTTTGAAATGTTAGTTGTGTTTAGTTTGCAAGGTACTGAATTTGTCATCTTCTGTTAAGCTGACAACAGAATTGAGTTTCCATCCATTTGTGATCCTCAGGTGCAGTTGAATGCCGGGCAGCTGCAGTATATTCGTTTGGCTCAGCCTGTATCTGGAGCTCAAGTGGTACAGGGACAGATCCAGACTCTTACCCCAGGCAATCCACAGCAGGTAGGCGTGTGGTTCATAATGCCTCCTAGTCTTGGTGACTGAATGTTTTGTTATAGGCAACCAGATGTGTTTGTTAATTGACTTTATTGGAGCTGATTGCAAACAATACCATTCCACAATGTTGCAGAAAAAATGCTGGACTTTAGACTTCTGATTTCAGTGACACTTCTGTTGGCATCATCGGAGTTCCTGATCATTAAGAAACAATTAGTAAATGTAAAAAATTGGCATATTTTCTGGTGTTCACTTTGTCAAAAGGAAAAATGGTGGCCCAGGTTAGTTCTAATGTATTTATTATTGGAAACCACTTCTTTCCCAGAGTATTTAATATGATTATTGTCCTATGGTTCTGAAATTTGTACAAGCCATTCCCAGGTTTTGAACCCTCAAGATGTGGACACCCCTACATACAAATAAGCATCCACGATGCTGTTAAATTCAAAATTTGTCTCTCTCTTTTTTGATGACACATCTTACAATATTTTGGAGATATGGTCATAGGTTGTAGGATAGAGTGTATACTTTCCAATTTATGGACACAATCAACTTGTGGACATTTGTAAAATCAGATCTCACTTGTTCTTTGGGAATGACTTGTAGTTCTGTTAAAGGCATGATCACTGACCATGGAGCTTGAACAGTGAAATTTTACCTATGGTTTCTGGAGTGAATATAATTGGACACTAATTATATCTATGAAGCTTTTAACATTTGGTTTATAGGGACACACGAGCTTTGTAACTATTTTCTCAGTGTAATTAGAATCATTAAGCACAGAAATAGTCCCTTTCATCCTACCATTTCTATGCACATCATTGTACCTATCTATACTAGTACTGTTTGTCTTCATTGACTCGATAGTCTTCAATGCCTTGGCTATCTGTGTGCTTGCTGCAATGTTTCTTAGATGTTGCCTTCACCATGTCCCCTCTGGTAGCATGTTCCAGATGTCAATCACTGTGTGGGAAAACTGTTCTAAATCTCGTTTTCACTTTAAACCAAACGTATTGATGATAGACAGGAATGTTTGACAAGGTTCCCCTGACTGCTTTCAATGAAATTTTGTCAAAAGTGAGTGGAGAAACTGTTGGCTCTTCTTCATCCAGTAGAGTAAACTACCGTAGCATTGTGGTTAGTGCGACACTATTATAGCTAAGGGCATCTGAGTTTGGAGTTCAGTCCTGGCGTCCTCCCCATTGGAACACATGGGCTTCCTCTGGGTGCTCAGTCCAAAGACATACCAGTTTGTAGGCTAGTTGGTCATTATAGATTATCCCATCATTAGATAGGTATTGCTGGTGGCACAGCTTGTATAACTAGAAGGACCTATACTATACTGTATCTATAAATAAATTTATTAATAAACAGCACAGTAGATGCTAGAAATCTAAAATAAAATTGCCAAATGTTGGATGCTTTGAGCAGGTCAGTCAGCAAATCTGGAAAGTGAACTGGTTAACACTTTGTGTTGAAGACTCTTGAAACTAACTAACTCTCCCAGTGCTTTAGATCTGATTAAGTTCCAGAGTGAAGGGGGATATGGATAAGACAAAGGCAATGCCACGGAAAGGGTGAGGCTGGTGTTGCCAAGGAAATATGCTAACAGAGTTATGTTTGATAGATATAGAATGCAGAGGCAGTTAGAAAGGAAGCAAAGGGAGGGACATGTACAAGCTGTGAATGCAAATCAGAACTCTTATAGAGAACCAAAATCAAGGGGAGAATGCTGAAAATAAACAGCAGATCAGACAATTAGTGGAGAGAAATACTGAGTTAACATCGGAGATAATCTTACAGGCTTTTTGTAAATAGCATTTCACAAAAGCTTCACCCTAGCAGTTGTATGCCTTTTATTCTAATCATCCTTTCTCTACCTTCCCTGCTACTTAAAAGCCAGGTTGTTTTCTCATTTTCCAGTTCTGATGTGTGGTTCTTGACCTGAAGCATTAACTGTACTACTTCTACAAATGCTACCTGGTTTATTGAAAGTTCACAGCATTTTGTTTTTATTGTCCTTAAGATAACTAAACATGTGCATTTGTTCCACGTCTATAATCCTGAGGTCGAAATGATTAAATAGAAAGAATAACCTTGGCAATTGGCATTTTGGGTAATAAATCAGCTTGCAAATCCAAGGAATGCTGGCAATATTATTTTGGAAGGAAAAATGATTACAGACAAAATAATTAGTAAATGATAGAAATTTACTGTGCTTTTATTACATTGTATTTGCCTGTGCTGCTATGCACCAGTAAACGGTGATGCTTGCTTCATTGAACATTGTAAACTAAAATGGTTTTTCTCTGATTTGCTAGCTCCTGCAGGAAACTAATTGCTGCAATTGAGAATTTCCTGCAATTAATGATTTCCTAACTAATGTTCACGTTAATAGGCCTGAGATGAAGGCCAAAATCAAAGTTCATGAACTTTGAATTGTTGAGTTTACTAGTCACAGAACTACTAGTGCTTTATACCAATTCCCTTCCCATCATTGAAGGTGAGAAAGAAAAAAACACATTCCTTCCCTGAAGATATGACAGAAATGCCTGGCTCTGAGGTGATTACAAAGATGAATGCCTGGCCTTGTAGTGAGTAGGTGTTTCCCCACAGGGGAATTGCAGCTAAATAGATACCCTGTTTGTGTATGATCCGCTGTTGAGTGAGGAATTGGGTCACCTTGGTGCTATGCAGCAGAATGCTGTTTAATCCAGAGGACTGGTGAATAACTATAGAGTGTAAACAGAAATCTTGACTGGCTGCTGCTTTCTCTATTTGTATCCTGCTTAGGTAATTTGTTCTCACTTGTATTTTAGGTTGGTCAAGCAGAGGTTCAACAGGGTCAGCAGCAGCAGCAGCAACAATACAACCAGTTTACTGATGGGCAGGTATGCTGATATGCTTACTGATCAGGGTTAACTTTATTTCCATGAATTGTATCAGAAACATAACTTGCAGCCATTGTGTTTTGGTGCATCCAGCAACATATAGTCCCACATTTTCAGATGGAATTTAAGTATCACAGATCTTTCTGTACTAGAGTTCATAGTTTTACAACTGTTTTGAAAGTTAGAGTCACAGATGATCTGAAATGTTGACTGGCTGCTTTTTGTGTTTGTATTTTGATTGTTACAGGTCAAAAACAATTAATTAATGCCTTTCCTCTTGATCTGTTACCTAATGTGTAAAGTTCTCACCTTGTAAGAATTGTGAGGATCGTTGCCTGAAATGCAACAGGATAAGAGCTATTAAACTTGTACAGAATTATTGTCACACACAAATGAGCTTGCTATTTACAGTGTTAGGAATAAAACTGGATTTGCCATTTATAATATGGTAACAACAGTCATCCCCCTTCCCACAGCATTAAAATTGTGAGCTGCTGCCCTTTCCTCCGTCGTGATTTTGTGAATGAACTCATTTGAGTTAATTTTGTGTCTGAGGATATAGTCAGTCATGTACTGGAGCAATAGACTGTGATGGGATTCTCATGGCATTTTGGAACCACTCAAACAAGCTACTTCTGTGGTCTCCATTACAGCCTGATGTCTTTCCCCCAGGGCTTCTCCCATGCTGTACAAATAATGCCTGTGAAGTACTATAACATATTACTCTCTTGTTGACCCTGTTTTGTTTTCTCTTTCAAATAGTGAACAAGGTACTTAATCAGTGATTCAGTGTGATTCTTAAACTTCCTGTTTTCCACTACTTCCGGGTACATAATCCAAGTCAACAAGATGTGTTCTTAGTCAGTGAGAAAGAAGGACTTGCACTGTGCTTGTAGTCCACTTATTACCAACCTAGCAGAATTGTAAAACTTGAAATGTCACATTTCTAATACTACATGTACATGTGCTCTGCACACGTGCGCAGTGCAGTGACATTCAGGTCTGGTGACCAGGTAAGATACAGGAGGTCCAGGTATGATCTCTGGAAAACTACCTTCTGTGTAAAGTACCAATTCCATATCAAGCTTGAATCACTCAAAGATGCTCGACTACTGTGGCAGGACTTGAATGCTGTTACCTCTTTCAAAGTGAAACCAAATGACATAGGTGACAACAAGACTTCACTCCCAGATGAGCTCAATGCCTTCTATGCTCACTTGGACTGTCAAAACATGGAGGAACCATCAACAGTTCCCACAACCCCCAATGACCCTGAAATTTGAGTCTCTGAGGCCAACATGAAAGCATCCTTTAGGAGGGTGAACTCTCAGAAAGCATCTGGCCTAGATGGGATACCTGGCCGAGTACTGAAGACGTGTGCTGATCAACTGGCTGGAGTGTTCACCAATATCTTTAACCTCTCACTTTGACAGTCTGAGGTACCCACCTGCTTCAAGGAGGCATCAGTAATACTGGTGCCTCCAAAGAATGTGGTAACCCACCTCAACTGCTATTTTCCAGTGTGATGAAGTGCTATGAGAGATTATGAAGCTTATCAACTCCTATCTGACAAGTGACTTGGAGCTACTCCAATTTGTTTACAGTCACAACAGGTCCTCAGTAGATGTCGCTTAATTGGCTCTTCACTCAAACCTGGAAAATCTGGATCCCTTTGAACAAATCAAAGTTGGTGTTATCAGTATATAGGAGGGAGAGTGAAAATCTAGCCAAATGATGCAGAACAACAATCTCTAACTCAATATCAGCAAGACCAAGGAGCTGATTATTGACTGCAGGAGGAGGAAGCAGGAGATTCATGAGCCAGTCCTCATTGGGGGATCAGAGGTGGAGAGGGTCAGCAACTTTAAATTCCTCAGTGTTATAATTTCTGTTATAATGTTCTGGGTCCAGCAAGTAAATGCTATCATAAAGAGAGCACGGCAGTGTCTATTTCCTATGGAGTTGGTGAAGATACGGTATGACTTCTAAAACTTGGACAAACCTCTATAGATTTGTGGTGGAGTGTGTATTGACTGGTTGCATTACAGCCTGATATGGAAACAACAGTGCACTTGAATGGAAAATACTATGAAAAGTAGTGGATGCAGCCCAGTCCATCACGATGTCAAAAGTACATCAGGATGTACTTCAGGACATCAGGATGTCCCCACTATTGAGCACATCTACACAGAATGTTGTCACAGGAAAGCAGCATCCATCATATACAACATATCCATCATACATATATATCTCTCTAAGGCATTGAAGACTTTTTGCATAGTACTGTATTTGTCAACATGGAGCCCAGACCTGCATTTATAAATCTGGCAGAGCAAAGGCTGTTAGGAATGGTAAGGGTGGGACAGATGTGAGACAGGTACAGACACACCCAGCCATGAGACACCAGACAAAGGTCATTTGTTTCCAAGCATTTGGTTTATTAATCATGGAATGTCTGTCTGGTGCTTCCTGCTCCCTTCGCCCTTCCTTTCCCTTTTTCTCAACTATGATTCTCCTCTCTGTCCACACACACATCATGAAATTTGTGTTTTATTTTTGCTGCAGTACAGTGTAATACATAAAATTGCTACAGTACTGTGCACCCTACCTATATGTATGTGCCTAAGACTTTTCCACAGTACTGTATCTACTTTATAATTTACTTTGAACATGTGACAAGTGCCCCAAGCAGCAGTCTGACCATAACTAGATAATATATTTTACTGTTTTTACTGGGACGGAAAATATTAGTGAGGACACCAATTGTAGCTCTTCAAAATATTGGCCTGGAAAGGACAGATGTGACCTTAGTTTAAAATTTCTCCAAAAGACTACACCTCAGATATGTAGGAATCCTTCAGTGTTGACTGATCAAGAACTGACAATTGAGTCTCTGGAATGGAAATGTTACCCAGTAGTTTCTTGTTCAAGAAAGACAGCTTTTATTTACTACTTGGGATGTAGGCATTACTAACAGGGCTTGTCTTTTAATTACCCTTGTAGGTGGTTTGGAGCTGAACCACTGTTTTGAAATGTTGTGGTTCCACAAGACAGCTGACATTTTTCAGAGCAAATCCCAACCATTTTTTCTGGGCTTCATCTTGTAAACTTGATGAAAGAAGTACTTGGATAGGGATAGGAATAGGAAAGGCCTAGAGGGATATGAGCCAAACATGGGAAAGTGGATATTTTAGCCAGTTGGTCCAAAGGGTCCATTCCGTGCTATATGACTTTTAAGTTTTAAGTACAAGCTGTTGATCTGATATTGTCAGCAGTAAGAAAGAACTTGGAATTACAGGGAACCAGTCATCACTTTGGAATATCCCAAAGTTCAACGGTTCATTTATTATCGAAGTATACATCTCTGAAATCCTTCTTCTCCAGGTAGCCATGAAACCAAGAAAGAAAAGAATCATCAACCCCAAATTCCAGCTCCCTGCGCAAAAAAAACAAAAAGCAAAAACTGAGCAGACTCATCAAACCCCAAATCCTTCCTCCTGCACAAGAAAATTAACAAAAACAGGCAGGCACATCAACCCCCAGATCACTTCTCCCTGCACAATAAAACGAGAAAGATTGGGTGAAAAACGCAGTATATTAAAAAATCTATAGACTGGAAAAAGAATTCTATGGTCCAAGTCCACATCCAAAACACAGAAACCCTGGGCAGCGTTCTCAGGGCACAACAGCAGGCTCTCCTCGCCTTCTGTATTTGCCTCGATCCTTCAATCTCCCTCATCGCTTTAGTCGATGCACAATGGAAGCTTTAATAAGTGAAATAGAGTCTTAACATGGGCTTGCACCCTGTCCCGCAGCCTGCCTGCTACGAGGTATGCACAAGCTACCTCTGTTTCCCAGAATCATCTGGGAGACTGCAGAGCACTGGAACTGGAGCACCCAAACCATCTCTGAACTTCCACATTCGTCTTAATGTTTCAGTCTTCCTGGTAACTTTAATCGGCGAAGTGGAGTCAAACATTGGTTCGTGTGGAGTCCCACAACCTGCTGCCTGAGGTTTTCTCACTCTGCCTCTGTCTCCCAAAATCTTCTGGGAGACTGCAGAGCACTGAACCACCCAAACCATCTCTGACAACAAACCACAGGCCTAGACAGTTCCCGAATCACATTCAAGATGAAAAACAAACGTAGAAGACATAAAAGAAGTGAAATATATGGTTTCATGATCTATCCAGAAGAGATATTAATAAAATGTAATGACAGATCTTCACATAAGCAAAGCAATTCAGATAATTGTGATAAATACAGTGAATTGGTTATCAGGAAACCAAAGTGCTGGAAGATCTGTTTCTGTCTAAACCACCCAACTGGCCCGTGAAAATTATGATTCCCACCCAGGCTAGTCCCATTTGCCTGCATTTCTTCATGGTTTAAAATATCATCCAGAAGGGGAAACACAAGAGTTTCAACTGAGAATGTTTTTGTGCAAGTGATTGTTATAGGTGTCAAATTCTTCAACTTTTGAATCTGGCATAAGAACTACCCACTGCACTTGAATTATATCTGGTCTCCCAAATCCTTGTTTTTTTTCCTGATTAAGAATTAATTTGTAGGTATGACAGTTACCTGAATTGCTTTGTTTATGTGAAGTTTTGAAACACTAACTTTCAAACTGCCATTCAGGATAATATTCAGCAACTGCTCCGCAGGGGTGGGTGATAGATGTAAATGATTGACACAAAAACAACTTGACCTCCACAGAATTGCATTCCTATGGGGTGAGTACTAGCAGCAAATCACCAGTTATTAACTGTGTGTAACAATGCAAGCCCCTTGAAGTAAACAGTTGGAAATTTCCAAAAATTATTTTTTTCTTTGCTGTATTTAAATGAAATGAACATTTTAAAAGTAGCCAGCAAACACTGAAACCTCCCTCTGTTGTTTTTTTTCATGCGCCACCCTTTCTTCCCTACATACCCAGTTTTCAAGGATTGAAAGGGCACCTGCCCATGGTTCCATATTGTTCTGTGGCAAATTTCACTGTTTTCCAGTGTCCTAGTGACAGTCATCAACAGGTCTGTCATCACATTAATTCTTTCCATGATCTAGTTCCATCCTCTTTTAAGAAATGTATGTTCTCTACATATTCTCAGGTGATTTTGCTCAGGGTTCTCACACTAACTGAGTGGGAGAAGCCTCTGGCAGTCAGGGTCAATTTATGGATATTGCATCTTAGCTGTCTGGACACACAACCCTGGGCAGTACAATATGGAGAGCAAGTCCCCCTCTCCACACATCTGGTGAACTCAAAGGAAGTCCAGAGACCAGCAGTGTCGCAGGAGTTGAACTCAATGCACGGCTGCCTTAGGGTCTCCAGCTCCGGGCTTTTCCCTCTCGGGTTACTCCAGAAGCTTTCCCAATGAGTGAGTATACCATGGCCACAAGGCAGCGAATGTTTGAGATTGGAGTTCTCCTCCTAGATGAGGTGTCAACCATTTCTGATGTTGCCCATTTGCCCAAAGCAGGTAACCGACCTTTGCCCCTTCTCCTGCCAGTAGAAACAATTCTGCCAGGCTCAGTAGCTAAGCCACTCGTGAAGGTCAGGAGCTGGACTTGGTTGTCAGAGGCTGTTTGAGGCCCTTGCCATTGAGAGCATTTAATGGGTAGTGTGAGCTTGTCCCTATTACCACCTCCAGCTATGACAGCCATGAGGAACATTAACTGTCAGTAACAGCTAACAGTAACCAGCCTTTGCACCCTTTTAATGAAATAGAAATGGATGATTACAGAAGAAAATACAATTACTTTGAAATAATGCAAATGTTGTCAGTAGCTAACCTTGTCCATTGCAGCCTGTGTAGGCTGGAGGAACAGCCCTCTAAATTCATCTGAAAGTTTCCTGATGATATACAGATGAGTGCCACTGTAAGTTGTGAAGAGCATGCAGAGGAAATGTGAATGACTAAGGTTACAGCAGTGGAAAATGAAGTAGGAGGTGATGACATTCAGTTTGGTAGAAAGACAGTTGAATGAGCAAAGGTGGCTGTGCTCAGAGGGACTTTGATATTGGACACAAATCACAAAGTTAACAAATAATGAAGAAAGCAAGCAATATGTTGGTTTTGGGTATCAACACACACAAAATGCTGGAGGAACTCAGCTGACCAGGCAGCAAGTATGGGGGGAAAACTACAGGTGTCATTTCGGGCCAAAATGTCGGCTGTACTTTACATAGATGCTGTCTGGCCTGCTGAGTTTCTCCAGTAGTTTGTGTGTGTTGCTCAGATTTCCAGCATCTGCAGATATTTCTCTTGTTTGATGGTTTAGGGTATGAAAGATTATCAGCACACACGCCTGCACCTGAAATGTGTGCAGATCTTAGTCCTACACAAAGTGGGGTGTATTTGTGATAGTGTAGTGAGCTTCTACCAGATTGATTCCTGCTGTGGATGGGGGCAGAGGGCAAGGCACATAGCCTGTAGGCAGTGAAGGCAGGTAATGCTATCTCACTGGCTCTTCACTCAGTCCTGAAACATCTGGACAGTGAAGATGCATAGACCTTGAAGTTCTTCATTGACTACAGCTCAGCATTCAATGCTGTTATCCCCTCAAAACTAATCAATAAGCTTCAAGACCTTGGCTTCAATACCTCCTTGCAGACCCCAGTCAGTTCGGATTAGCAACATCTCCTCCACAATCACCAGCAGCACAGGTGCACCACAAGGCTAGGACCTGGTTCCAGCATGCAAGAGCCATTACAGAGATAGCATGGTAGTGCCTCTGTTTTCTTAGAAGTTTGTGAAGATTCAGTATGACATCTAAAACATTGACAATCTTCTATAGGTGTGTGGTAAAGAGCATATTGACTGATTGTCACAGCCTGGTATGGGAACATCAATACCCCTGAACAGAAAAACCTACAAAAAATGGTGGATACTGTCCAGTCCATCACGGGTAAAGCCCTCTCCATCATTGAGCACATCTACACGGAGCACTGTCATAGGAAAGCAGCAGCCATCGTTAAAGACAATATACAGGAGCCTCTGGACCCCCACCGCCAGGTCCAGGAACAGTCATTACCTCAGCTCATGAACCAGAGGGAATAACTTCATTCAACTTCTCTCATCCCAACACTGAACTGTTCCCACAACTTATGGACTTATTTTCAAGGACTCCTCTCATGTTCTTGATATTTATTGTTATCTTTATGTAACACTTGCCCAACAGGCTGGTATATGTCGAGGGGAAAAAAGTCCAGCCGCTCACCAACCCCCTTCTGCCGTATACGCAGGTGCTGTGGGAATCAAGTTAATGCCGCGTCACACAAACAGTATCAAACTCACACCAGATACTGTTATGGAATAGATTTTAAAGATTTTACTAAAACTAAATGAGTACTAACAATACAGTATATAAGAAGGAAAAGAAAATAAAGTAAAAGGTGCCAAACTTATCAGAGTTCAGTCAGTTTAGTGCAAATCGTTGGAGCTCAGCCATCGAACCATTCGACCCCTCGTCACTTTCCTCCGACCCCCACGTCTTCACATCTGGGACCACCGAGCAGTGCAGTGCACGTCCACCTTCCTCGGCGTCTTCTTCCCGACTCTTGAAAAGACCGCGAAAACCCCTGTCCCAGACTCACAAGACAAAATAACATTCCCCCATTGGTTAACAAATGAATACAATCCCCATTATCAGCAATTCTAAAGTTAAACAACTGCGAGAGAAAACACTTATAACAAAAAAGCATTCCTACTCTTAACAAAACAAAGAAGCCATTTTGATTAACATACGCAGTACATCGTACATTTATTATTTCTTATTTTCTTTATGTATTTGCAATTTGTTGTCTTTTGCACATTGGTCATCTGTCCTGTAGGGTGCAATCTTTCATTGATTCTATTGTGTTTTTTTGGATTTACCATGAATGCGCATAAGAAAATAAATCTCAGGATTGTATATGGTGACATATGTACTTTGATAATAAATTTACTTTGGAAGTTGAACTTTGAAATGCTTTCTTTAAAATGTTTTTCATGGTTCTTGACAGAGTAAAAGGATTAATGTCTTCCTCTGGCTGGGGTCTCTAGAATCTAGGTTTTTTTGAAAACATGGTGTTTGCTAGTTTGGAGGACCACAGCCTTGTTGTGGTTTGAAGGTTTGCATCCCTCAATGACCTGAAGAGCTATGTTGGTTGGAATCGGGGCTTTATGTTTTGGCTCTTGGTAGGGTCACCCATGCCAAACAGGTCCAAGGGTAGAGGACAGGCCAAGAGTGGTCCACCAACCCTCCAGGTTTGTGGGTTCAGCTCAGTGCTAACAACCTGACTGGTAAAGCAAAACTGTTACAGAAGTAGCAATGACTTCTGAGTGTGATAGTATTCCGGATTCTCCACCTGGAACTTGCATGACTGACAGTAGTGAAAAGCAAGCTACTGACATGCTGAAGGAAGCCCTGAATGCCATCAGAGAGGGAAGATATTCATTGCTGCCTTATATGCGAATGGCATAACAGGTAATAGGTAGGTTGGCTCTTTGGGAGATAGAGATTGTTTACTCAGAGGGTATTTGGAGTTGCCTACCCAAGGGCGCTTTGGAGGCTCTGACAGTGAGTATATTAAAAGAGATTGATGTATTTTTGGATATGGCGAGGTGGCCCTGAAGCAGAAGGTGATTTGTGATGTTATTCACAGGTATTGACCTCTGTGGGGGCTTTATTCTGTTTATATTTCTGTATCCTTCCATAAATCAAAGTCAGAAGTTACCTTATTGTTTGCAACAACTGCCACTTTGGCCTTTGGCTTTGATTCTGAATAGTTTGTGTCTCATTGTGATGCTGTTCGGGTGATATTAAAAATGGCAGGACGAGGTTGGTATCTGGTTTGGACAAGTTGAGCCATGTGAACTATTTTCTGGTCATATACCTAGAAAAGGTGTTGAACCTAAGTGTCTTGTAGAATATTGCTACTTGATCTGCGAGGGGTCTAATTGTATTGACATTATTTTTTCTTGATCTCTGCAGCAGCTGTACCAGATTCAACAGGTCACCATGCCAGCCGGACAGGACATCGCCCAGCCCATGTTCATCCAATCCACTAATCAGACTGCAGATGGACAGACTGCCCAGGTCACGGAATAGTCCAACATGATGGAGAGGTGGAAGCAACTGTCACAGAAGCCATTGTATAAATAGTACAGTAACTAAATAACTGGGATAGAAATTGAATTTTTAAAGTTTTTTTCACCATTGCATTGTGTTAAGTAAAATTAATTGTACATATATAAAATGCAATAAACTCCTTCTGAGAAGCTTTGTAACCCCAAATACAAGAGTCGATGGAAGGAGAATTTTTGTCTGTGCTGATTATCCAGTACCATCACTGACCATATTGCTGTTCTCTTGTTCAGTTGTACAGTGTTGTGCCTGACCTTTTTTTATATAAAGAAATGCAACTCATGTTAAAAATGGAAGTAACCTAGACAACTGTGTTTCTTGCTGAATTAATAAGGGGTAGTTTAAGTCACAATTTTGTAATAATAGGTTTATAAACAAGTATTCCCTCTCAGTCTTAATCATCGAAAGATCTTTACATGAACATTGGCTAGAATTTCAAGAATGGATCATTAGGATGCATTTGTAGTGTCAGATTCAACTTCCTGCAAGAGGATTTCTTTTGTGGCTCTTGGGTTTGCCACAGTAAATGTAAATTCTGTGGAATGCTAAATATTATTTGCAGGATGCATTCTCAATAACTGTTGTCGTGTGTTTTAGCTGTTGGAAAAAATGTTTTTTTTCTCTTATGTTTAAAACGTTTCAATTGTTTTTATAAAATACTGATTGTTCACATGAAATAGGTGTTAAAGTAACTATACCTTGGATCTAGCTACGTAACTGACTGGTTAACTGCTTGGGGCCGTAAAGCTGAACAGGTTGGTCAGGGATTGCGTTAGGTGTAGATCTATTCATGAAGGATCTCTGATTAAATTTTTCCCAGTTCTGCAGCATGCTGCAAGTCTAGTAATTCCCTGGAATGCCAAGGTAAATCAGCTGCCTTCCAAGACATGTATTGCATTTCTCCATACTGCTCGATAATCTGAATGAGGGGGATCCTTTCATCCAACTAGCAATAAATCTTGCACTGTACCTTCACTGCAACTTCTAACTTGCATTTTGATAACTCTGGGATTTTTGCCCATGTTGATCATTGCATGAAGAATATTCTGGTGGCAGTACTGCAGCAGGCTGTTGTTCCCTGGGACCCATGTACAGTGGACAGTTACCAAAGTATTCTTTGGCATCTGGTGGTCCTTCATTTTAAACTGGAAAGATCTAATTTCTTCAACTTTTCTCATAAGAAATCCATGACACTGATTTTAGAGCCCATGGGTGTTTTCTGCTTTGTTTCAGTGTCGCCTTTTCTGTTTTGCTGACCAGAGAAAGAAACTGTAGTAAAGAATGTAACAGGACTTGGCAGAAGCTGCTTGTTACATGTGTTGTTGAGCATTGAATCAGCTTGTTAGTTGCTCCTCTGCACAGTATTATGGCCATTCTCAGGCTATGAGTGATGCTGATTGAGCCAGCTTTTATCACTCAGCCCTGATACCCTGGTGAAATAATAGACAGCCACCTGGAATTGTAATCATCGTGGTGAAGATGGTCTTTCAGTCAGAACTTAGAAACATGAGAAGGCCGTAAGTCCCTTGGGCCACTTTTGCCACTTTGTGAGATCACAGCTGATTTGTTGCTCTGTATACCTATTTTTTTCAATGTAACTCTTTGGTTAATAAAATCCTACAATCTCAAGTTTATCCTCTGGCTTGACAAAAGTTGCCATGTGCCAAAGAGAGTTCCAATTGTTTGTCACCATATGTGAAGAGAAATACATTGGACCTGCTTATTTTTTCCTTTGCTCCCAAGGGGGAAGATATGTCCCAGCAGTTATTGTTCCCTCCTATGTATCCTGTCAGATCTCCGTAATGCTTCAAAAATGTTTAATCAAAGCACTCTTTAATCATTTGAATTCCAGGAAAGCAGCCATCGTTCCAGGATATTGACCTAATGTTTGGAGCTATAATTGACTTTTAACAGAGCTTCGTATCTCTATTTTGACAATGTGCAAAGAGTAAATGCTGCTGTATTCCTCCTGTGAGGCAGATCTGCCAGTATTGCTTCATCTTGTTTCTGCTTTAGTTGGAACAGTTTGCCTCACATTTTCGCAATTTCCAAAATTAAATGCATCCTCTCAGTTCTACTGCCTGAATAAGATAACGTCCTGAAAAAAGTTAAAAACGTGCAATCGTTGCTGTATTTCCAAACATAATAGAGAGGTTACTGGAAGGTTTTGGGTGGTCCATAGAAAATCCATAGTCCTTTCAAGTTCCTGTAATTATTAAATCTAAATTAATTCATGTTAATTGTACAGTAATCTTTTCTATTATCTTTGGAGAACATAGGGAGTAGAAGATGAATTGGCCTCAAGCCTGCTCTATTAGGAAGTTGGTTGATTTAATCTTTGATCTCAACTTTCATTTCTTTCCAGATCCCTTTTATCACCACCCACCCACCCACCTTCCCCTTCTCGTGCTCTCACATATCACCCGCCGGCTTGTACTGCTCCTCAAATCTTTTTGTTCTGGCTTCTGCAGCCTTCCTTTCCAGTTCTGATGAAGGGTCTCAGCCTGAAACACCCCTCCATAGATGCTGCCTGACTTGACTTCCTCTAGCATTCTGTGTGTATTCCCCGGTTTAGTAACTTACTATTGAGAGACAGTGTTCTTGACTTTGAAGCACTGTAGGGAAGAAAAAAATATTTGCTTGAAAATTTTAAAACTTTCTGTAACCCATGTAAACAGTTAAAGATTAGATTGCCAGAGCAAGGCCGATGCTAGTCTCATGTCATTTATTGGAAACCTTCTCTGTTCATCTAACCAGCAGGGGCCAATTTCCTAATTGTACTGCAAGCTGTTCATTGGTTATGAACAGCAATCTGTGGACATCTGTACATAGATAGATCTAACTTGTGTACATGATGCTCATTCCTACACATGGCAGAACTGGTTTCCCCACTTTTAGCAACTTTCACTTCTGTGTACTTTTGTTGCTGTGTATTGCAAAACTGCTGGTAAATTTACCACATCAAACAATTTTTGTATATTTTCCAATTTATAGACAAATTGGATATCTGTAACAACAGAACCTGTTTGTTCCAATGGGAGAACAGTCCATAGGATAGTGCAGAAGGAAGCTATTCAGTTCATCTAGCTGATGATTGCTATTTTGAAAAAATATCCAATTAGGGAGCCAGTTAAGTACTTGAAAAGATGAAATTTTGCAGAGCTTTGGAGAGAGGTGGGATTAGCTGGATTACTGTGCCAGAGAGTTGCTACTGATCCAACAGATTGAGGAGTCAGTCTCCTTCAATGCTGTAACTTTAATATGATTACATATGAAGATAACAAATTATGAACAATCCCTGCTTTGTCATTTAATTAGTTCACAGCAGGTCTGATTTCTAGTTTTATTTTCTTACCTGTTTGTCATATCCCTACAAACTCTTAAAGGATTGGTCCTTGATCTGTTTGCAAAGTTACAGCATCTGTTTCCACCACCCTTGGGGTAGTACCTCCCAAATTATAATGTCCAGGATTATTTTCCCTTGCATAAAAGTTTTTACTTTAAATCTTTCATCTCTAACATTTTGGAATATTCCAGGCCATGGAAAAAAATGTTCTTGCCTAATGCACTTGGGATTTTGAATGTGTCTACCAACTTTCCTGCTCACCTTTTCTGCTAGGGCATAAAACTGATAACTAATGTGATATCTAAGGAACCAGATATTTTGTGTTTTAGTGTGCACCTCCTCCTGTAGCATGGGGTTTATTTTCTAGGCAGTACACTGACATGGAATAATCTGACTTGGTGCTGATAGTCCACTCCTTCCAGAAGTCAATGGCACAGAACCGAGAAAGTTCTTAGGTGTTGTTTATTGATCTTTTAAAGAATTGGTAATACTAATACTGGAACAAAACTGGAGGAACTTTTTTGCCCTAGGGAGTGAGCTGAAACCAGCTGTGTCCTTGTTTAGTGTCAGTGAAAGCTGTTTCTATGTCAGAAAATTTTATCATCCCTAAAAATGATTTCTCCTTTGTTGAGCTCTCACTTTGGGTGCGCCTGAGGGAACTATGGTTAGTTTTTTTGTATTATGTGGGTAAAAACCATTTTCTTTGGGTCTGTGACAATATAGACATCGTGAATAGATTTAGGCGGGTGTCAAGATGATGCACACTTGAAACTGCAGTATTCAGACCTATCTGTGAAGTGTCATAAGCAGTCATAGATCATGGCATTTCCAAAGTTGTGATTGGCATTATGAACCTCCCTTTCCCCATTCCTATTCCACCCCTTTCTTTCTCCTCTTTTGGAATTATTCTTATTTATTATAGCCCATTTCCAGTAGTGGATTTTATTAAATAATTGCCTGCAGCCTCAACTGAGATGACAAGACGTCCACACAAGTCATGTTTCTACTGAGCTTCTGCATCCGTCCTTTAAAAAGATGGGGTTAAGGGTTTAGAAGGTGCAAACTTTGCAGCCACTCCTGGAGGTGAAATCCTCTCCCTGAAATGGTTGAGTGCCATTTCCAGGGTGCAAATCTGGTATGCTGGGTCTTGTGCTACACAATGTTTTGCACTTCTCCGACGCGTGTGATACACTGGGTGCATTTGTGAAATTGTCTTACAGATTTTCCGATATCCAGAATCTTTGATATTAGCCCAGTTATACTTTATATACCTTTAGAAATAAAATGTTTTTTGTTATAACACTTGGATCAAGTTTTATTTAAACATTGATGAAGTGTTGGGGGGTGGGGTTAAAGAAGCTTGCAGCTCAAAAGGCTTTTTCATTCTTTCTATCTTTGCAGCACAAAATTAAAGCTCCTCTGTGGTTTCTCCATAGCCATCTTTCATGCCTTCAAAAATGTAATTACTTCTGTGTGAGTGACTTTACTGTGTGCATTATAGCTACTGTGTGTTCCAACATAATAGCAATTAGACTTACAAAGTGGTTGTAAAGTTTTCAAGGTGCCCTGAGGTTATAGGTGCTGCATAAATGCAGATTAATTTATTTAGGCAATTGCCTATTCCAGTGCAGATCCTGTAGCTCATTACTATTGATTCCTAGGGGCTGTTAACTCAGTGACTGTAGAATATATAAGTGAGGTTAACATTTGGTATGGCCAATGTCACTGAAGGACAGAAGCATGCAGAAATGTAACTTTAGCAATCCTTTGCACGTGCAGAGTAACCCACATCATATATATCCAACAAACATATGTTCACATCCTACAATTTTTCTAGTGTTACCTGCTGTATTACCTGGAAGATCTAACTCTGGAATTGAATTTGCTTTCCCACCTATTCAGTCACCATAATTTCAGATTACTTTGAACTCGGCAGTCGTGCCAGTTTATTTCAATATCATTTAATGGAGTCCATATCATGTTGTTGGTACTTATTTCCCCTTAACTGGTGGCTTAACATAAATGACAGCAGTTCTGCAAAACCTGCATTTATTTTTATTTCCCTTCTGGCACTTAACCCTACAAGCAGCAGAAGTGCTTCAGCTGTCCATTTACCTCTTCCCTCGCCTCTATTCAGGGCCTCAGACAGTCTTTACCGATGTGGCAGCACTTCACCTGTTATTACCAGTGGAACCTCCTCTACACTTGTGAGAACTGACGCAGATAGGGCGACTGCTTTGTCGAGCACCTCCACTCCATCCACAATAAGTAGATTTACCAGTGGCCAACCCGTTTCAATTCCACACAGGTCAGCCATCTCCTCCTCTGTCATGATGAGGCCACTTTAAGGTTTGCACCTTGTATTCCATCTAGATAGAACATCAATTTCCCTGACTTCTAGTAATATTTTTACCCCTTCCCTCTACTTTGGTTCCCTCACTGGCCTCTTTTCTCCTCACCTACATATTGGCCTGGTGCCCTTCCTCTTTCCTTTTCACCCATGGTCCACTCTCCTCTCCTATCAGATTCCTTTCTCTCCAGCCCTTTATCTTTTCTATCTATCACCTCCCAGCTTCTTACTTCATTAAGACCATAAGAAAGAGGAGCAGAAGTAGGCCATTTGGCCCATTGAGTCTGCTCTGCTATCCAATCATGGGCTGATCCAATTCTTAGTCATCCCCACTCCCCTGCTTTTACCCCATACCCTTTGATGCCCTGACTAATCAAGAACCTTCTATCTCTGCCTTAAATACACCCAATGACTTGGTCTCCACAGCCACAACTGGCAACAAATTCCACAGATTTACCACCCTTTGACTGATGTAATTTCTTCGCATCTCAGTTCTAAAGGGACGTCCTTCAATCCTGAAGTCATGGCCTCTTGTCCTCATGGAAAATAACTTTGCCATGTCTAATCTATTCAGGCCTTTTAGCATATGGAATGTTTCGTTGAGATCCTACCTCATTCTCCTGAACTCCAGGGAATACAGCCAAGACCTGCCAGACGTTCCTCATACAATAACCCTTTCATTCCCATCTGACTTAACCTACCCCTTCTGGGTATCCTCTTGCCCCCGTCCCACCTTATTCTGGCATCTTTCCTGTCCTAATCAAAGATCCCAACCTGAAATGTTGACTGCCTATTCACTCCCATAGATGCCTGACTGACGGGCTGTGTGTTGATCTGAATTTCCATCATCTGCAGAATCTCCCATGTATTTTTATTTTGAATGCACTGTTCTCTAAGCTTTTCTCGTATGTATACTTTCTGATTCTTTTTGCAATAACACTGAACTGATTTAGTGAATGAGAAGAACAATTATAGAGCTGGATTGAGGAACCGTCAAGCGGAAGATCTGAGATAGCTGATTTATTGAGCATCAGGAGTCTGTTGTTTTCTTACATGACAGGGGGTGGAGTTTCAAGATGGCGACGTAAACATCTGCCTTTTAGGCGCTCTTCTTACATGACAGACAAGTACAAGCTGTCAGTTATCAATTGAGTCATCAGTCTTGGGTTTCTGGATAATACTCTGAGGTAAGATCCTGGATAAGCCTTTGTACTTGGCCTGGAAACTGATATCACCATGTGTCTCGCAGATGTTGCAGGCCAGCTAACTTGCTTTTTTTTGGACTTGATAATCAATGGGCTTTAGCCCATTGATTGTAAAGGTGGTTAAGAAAATCACAAACACATGATTTTCTTATTTTTTTAAACCAAACCCCTGTGTTGGGTCCCATAGCTGATGGGACAGAGGGCAGAGATATTAGTATGAGCAATTATACAATTCCCATGGGTACTAAAAATGAATATTTCTCTGCAGCCTACCTGTGGTTTTAATAATGAAATCACAGCCTACCACTCATTTTGCATCAGTCATCAAAGTATGGAGCCAGCACAACAGAGCAGCCACATGGTGGTCAGTGTGGTGCTTTATAGCGCTAGTTGTAAGATCAGGATTCAATTTCTGTTGTCTGTAAGGAATTTGTACATTCGCCCCGTGACCATGCGGGTTCCAGTTTCCTCCCAGATTCTGAAAGCATGCAGGTTAGGGTTTCTAAATTGTAGGCATGTTTGACACTTGTGCGCTGCCCACCACAAACCTCACTGATTTAATTTGTTGCAAATGATGCATTTCACAGTGTTTTGATGGAATGCGACAAATGAAACGTATTTTTTTCTCTTGTCTTTGAGGGAGTATATAATTTTAGCAAAGACATGCCCAAATATTAATATACAAAGTGTCTTGAGATTTATTGTTTGGAAAATTTTCAGGCATCTTTGATCTTAAAGAACACGGAAGGTATGGGTAGAATGAAAGGATAAAGTTGTATTCATTTACGTTGGTTTGTTTCCAGCTCGAGTGATCTGATTTCGATCCTGCCATCTAGTGCTGTATATGTGGAGGTTTTGCAATTCTCACTATGATTACATGGGTTCCCTATGTGATAAGATCTTGTCCTGCACCCCAAAGGCATGTGAATCTGTAGCTTATTTAGTCTCTAGTGTGTAGCTGAATGGTGGGGAGTTGATAGGAATGTGAGGACAGAATAAAAGGAAATTGGTAGAAATGAGGCCTGGTGATTGGCACAGACTCAGTTGACTGAAGAGACACCTTCAGTTTTTGAATGAGATAATGCGGTAGCTGGTTTGTGCATACATGTATGTCAAAACCGAAACTCGTTTAATGGCCAGAGAATCTGTTTTGGCGGTGTAGGTTAGGTGATGAGAAAGCACCATTGGATATGGAACACTGCGTTCAGAGAGTGAATACACTGGGGCTGAATGTCTGGGATGCAAGTCACTGAATGGTGCAAAGGTGAGAGGAATGGAGACTATTTGGGGTGAGTGCTCCAGGGCTTTAAGGGTAGGGGGCCACGAATATAGGAACTAAGGAAAGGGAAAATATGGCAGAGTAGGTAAACTGGGTACTTTCTCCTCCGCTCTGTATTTCACACTCTCCATATTCCACTAATACACAATCTTTTTTCCCTAAATTCCCACTGACCCATTTTCTTAGATACAGTTTGCTCATCCACTCTTATTCTAAATACACATTCCACCTGTACATCTGTTCTCTCCATTTATATTCTCTTCCCCCACACACTCCTGCCATTTAACTTCATACCTCCACACAAGTTAACTCTTTGCTCAGTGTCTTTTTCTCATGCTGTCCCCTTAAACTGATATTTTTACAAACACTTAATTTTCTTCATGTGATCCCTTGCAGCCCATGTTGCTCTCCCCATTTTCATCGTCCTTCCAATTTCCTGCAATACTCATCCCAAATTCTCTGTCTAACTCTATAACCTCAATGTACTCTGTTCCCTCCCTCTCCAACAATCACCTAATGTTTCCTATCAGCTTCTCTACCCTCTACTCTCAGCTCAGAAGGAAAGGGGGGAAAAGAGGAGAGCAGTAGTGATGGGGGATTCGATAGTTAGGGGGGACAGATAGGAGGTTCTGTGGAAGAGATCGAGAACCCCGGATGGTCTGTTGCCTCCCTGGTGCGAGGGTCCACGATATCTTGGATCGAGTTCTCAGTGATCTCGAGGGAGAGTGAGCAACCAGATGTCGTGGTCCACTTAGGGACCAATGAGGTGGATAGGAAGAGGGAGGAGGTCCTGCAAAGAGAACTTAGGGAGTTAGGTGCAAAGTTGAAGGACAGGACCTCCAGGATTGCAATCTCAGGATTGCTACCCGTGCCACGTGCTAGTGAGGCTAGAAATAGGAAGGTAATATGTGGCTAAGGAGTTGGTGCAGGAGAGAGGGCTTCATGTTTCTGGACAATTGGGCCTTGTTTCAGGGAAGGTGGGACCTGTTCCGACAGGATGGGTTGCACCTGAACTGGAGGGGGACTAACATCCTTGTGGGAAGGTTTGCTAATGCTGCTCTGGGGGGGGGGGGTTTAAACTAGATTTGCAGGGGGAGGGGAACCAGAGTGTTAGAGCAGATAGTGAGATGGAGGAGGATGAAGGTCGTGCAAGAGCTGCAAGTATAGTGCATGGAGTAAAGCCAGATCTAACATATAAAGAGGATTTGAAGAAAGAGAAACAATAAAGAGTGTAAAGGTAGTAAGGTAGAAGGGCTAAAGTGTGTGTACTTCAATGCAAGAAGCATCAGGAACAAAGGTGATGAACTGAGAGCTATGATGTAGTGGCCATTACAGAGACTTGGCTGGCACCAGGGCAGGAATGGATTCTCAATATTCCTGGATTTCAGTGTTTTAAAAGGGACCGGGAGGGGAGGAGGGGTCGCATTACTGGCCAGGTATACTATTACAGCTACAGAAAGGGTGGGTAACATAGCAGGATCCTCTTTTGAGTCAGTATGTGCAGAAGTCAGGAACAGGGAGGGAGCAGTTACTCAACTGGGGGTATTCTATAGGGCCACCTGGTAGCAGCAGAGATATCAAGGAGCAGATTGGGAGGTAGATTTTGGAAAGGTGCAATAATAGCAGGGTTGTTATCACGGGTGACTTTAACTTCCCTAATATTGATTGGCACCTGATTAGTTCCAATGGTTTAGACAGGGCAGAGTTTAAGTGTGTCCAGGGCAGGTTCCTGTCACAGTATGTAGACAGGCTGACTAGGGGAAATGCCATACTAGATCTAGTATTGGGTAACGAACCGAGTTAGGTCACAGATCTCTCAGTGGGTGAGCATCTGCGGGACAGTGACCACCGCTCCCCTGGCCTTTAACATTATCTTGGAAAAGAATAGAATCGGAGAGAACAGGAAAATTTTTTAATTGGGGAAGGGCAAATTATGAGGCTATAAGGCTAGAAATTGCAAGTGTGAATTGGGATGATGTTTTTGTAGGGAAATGTACTATGAACATGTGGTCGATGTTTAGGGATCTTTTGCAGGATGTTAGGGGTAAATTTGTCCTGGTGTGGAAGATAAAGAATAGTAGGGTGAAGGAACAAGTGAGGTGGAGAATCTAGTCAGATGGAAGAAGGCAGCATACGTGAGGTTTGGCGGGGGGGGGGGGGGGGAATCAGAATGTGAGTGCAGGGATTAAGGTAGAAGGATAAGGGCATGATGCTAAGAGTTCTGAGTTGATGAGGAAGGACAGGCAGGGGACAGAACATAATTGTAGCCAGTTAAAGGGATTGAAATGTGTCTATATCAATGCTAGGAGTATTAGGAACAAGGAGGATGAATTTAGAGCATGGATTAGTATGTGGAACTATGATGTTGTGGCCATTACTGAAACTTGGAGGAAGGGCAGGATTGGATGATGCAGGTCCCGGGGTTCAGGTGTTTTAAAAGGAATAGGATGGGGTTTAGAAGAGGTGGGGGGGGGGAGTGGCATTGCTGGTCAGGGATAGTATCACGATTTTAGTATCACGATGCTGCAGAAGGAGTGTCCACGGAGTCGGTCTGGGTGGAAGACAGAAATAGGAAGGGATCAATCACTGTGCTGGGAGTAGTCTATAGGCCCCCAAATAGCCCTTGGGACACCGAGGAGCAGATAAGCAGGCAGATTTTAGAATGGTGCAGGAAATACAGGGTAGTAGTTATGGGTGATTTCAACTTCTCTCATATTGACTGGTACCTCCTGACTGCAAGGGGGATAGATGGGGCTGAATTTGTCAGGTGTGTTCAAGAAGGATTCCTGACACAGTATGTGGAATGGCTGACGAGAGGAGAGGCTATACTGGATCTAGTTCTGGATAATGAACCTGGTCAGGTGACAGACCTCTTGTTGGGGGAGCATTTTGGTGAGAGTGACCACAACTCCCTTAGCTTCAGCATAGCTATAGAAAGGGATAAAATCAGATGAAATGGTAAAGTGCTTAACTGGGGAAGGACTAACTTTGAAGGGATGAGGCAGGAACTAGCAAGAGTAAATTGGAAACAGATGTTCAAAGGGGAAAGCACAGAAGTAACGTGGGAGAAGTTTAGGGACCACTTGAGCTGGATTCAGGATAGGTTTGTTCCACTGAGGCAAGGAAAAAATGGTAGGAAAGGGGAACATAACAAAACATGTGAGGCAACTCAGAGAGAGGAAAAAGGAAGCATATGTTAGATGTAAGAAGCAGGAAGGGCTTATGAGAAATATAGGGTAGCCAGGAAGGAGCTAAAGAAAGGACTTATGAGAGCTTGAAGGGGCATGAGAAGTCCTTGGCATGTAGGATTAAGGAGAACCCCAAGGCGTTCTGTGCGTATGTGAAGAATAGGAGGATGACGAGAATGAAGATGGGACCGCTAAAGGATAAAGAGGGCAACATGTGCCTGGAAGCGGAGGAGGTTGGGGAGTCTTAAGTGAATACTTCAGTATTCACAAGTGAAAAGGATCTTAATCAAGATGAGGTCGAAGTAGAGTGTGCCTGGGTGCTGGACTATGTGGAGATTAAGGAAGAAGTGCTGGATCTTCTTAAAAATATTACGATTGATAAATCCCCAGGGCCAGATATGATACACCCCAGGTTGTTGAGGGAATTGAAAGAAGAGATTGCAGGAGCATTAGCTATGATCTTTGAATCCTCTTTGGTTGCAGGGGAAGTGCCGGAGGACTGGGGAATGGCAAATGTAATTCCCTTGTTTAAAAAAGGTGATAGGGAGAAACCTGGGAACTATAGACCGGTGAGTCTTACGTCAGTAGTCTGTAAACTGCTGGAAAGGATTCTTAAGGATAGGATCTATGAGCATGGATAGTCAACATGGCTTTGTGAAGGGAAGATCGTGCCTCACGAGCCTGATTAAGTTGTTTGAAGAGGTTACAAAAGAAATTGATGTGGGTAGGGCAGTGGATGTGGTCTACATGGACTTTAGCAAAGCATTTGACAAGGTCCCTCATGAGAGACTCATCCAGAAAGACAAGAGGCATGGGATAAGTGGAACCTTGGCTGTTTGGATAAAAAAATGGCTTAAAGGAAAAAAGCAGAGGGTAGTTGTGGAAGGAAAGTATTCTGCCTGGAGGTCAGTGACTAGTGGAGTGCCACAGGGATCTGTCCTGAGACCCCTGCTATTTGTGATTTTTTTTATATATATAAATGACCTGGATGTAGAGGCAGAAGGATGGGTGAGTAAGTTTGTGGATGACACGAAGCTTGGAGGAGTTGTGGATGGAGCTGTAGGTTGTCAAAGGTTACAAGAGGATATAGACAGGCTGCAGAGTTGGGCAGAAAAATGGCAGATGGAGCTCAATCCAGACAAGTGTGAGGTGATGCAGTTTGGAAGGACAAACCAGAAGACTGAGTACAGGATTAATGATCAGTTACTTAAGAGTGTGGATGAACAAAGGGACCTTGGGATTCAAATCCATACATCCCTCAAGGTTGCTACACAGGTTGATAGGGTAGCTAAGAAGGCCTATGGGATGCTAGGCTTCATTAACAGGGGGATTGAGATCATGTTGCAACTCTCTAAATCCCTGGTAAGACCCAATTTAGAGTATTGCGTTCAATTCTGGTCACTTCATTATATGAAGGACATGGAAGCTATGGAGAGGGTGCAGAGGAGATTCACCAGGATGTTGCCTGGTTTGGAGAACAAGTCCTATGAATCAAGGTTAGCAGAGCTGGAACTTTTCTCTTTGGAGTGTAGAAGAATGAGAGGGGACTTGATAGAGGTCTACAAGATTATGAAAGGCATAAATAGGGTGGATAGTCATTAACTGTTTCCCAGGGCACCGATAGTAAACACCAGAGGGCATATGTACAAAATTAAGGGAGGGAAGTTTAGGGGAGATATCAGGGGTAAGTTTTTTTACATGGAGGGTTGTGAGTGCCTGGAATGACTTGCCAGGATGGTGGTGGAGGCTAAGACATTAGGGGTATTTAAGAGCCTCTTGGACAGGCACATGGATAAAGAAAAATGGAAGGTTATGGGGTTTAGTACTTTTTTAAAGAATTATATGGGTCGGCACAACATGGAGGGCTGAAGGGCCTGTACTGTTCTGTAGTGTTCTATGGTTTAGAAAGCAAGGACCAGATGAGTTTATTGAAATATATAGGGTAGCAAGAAAGGAGCTTAAGAAGGGGCTGAGAAGAGCAAGAAGGGGGCATAAGAAGTCCTTGGCGAGTAGGGTAAAGGAGAACCCCAAGGCATTTTTCAATTACATGAAGAACAAAAGGATGACAGGAATGAAGATAGGACAGATTAGAGATAAAGGTGGGAAGATGTGCCTGGAGGCTGTGGAAGTGAGCGAGGTCCTCAGTGAATACTTCCCTTTGGTATTCACCAATGAGAGGGAACTTGATGACGGTGAGGACAATATGAGTGAGGTTGATGTTCTGGAGCATGTTGATATTAAGGAAGAGGAGGTGTTGGAGTTGTTAAAACACATTAGGACGGATAAGTCCCCGCGGCCTGACGGAATATTCCCCAGGCTGCTCCATGAGGCGAGGGAAGAGATTGCTGAACCTCTGGCTAGGATCTTTATGTCCTTGTTGTTCACGGGAATGGTACCGGAGGATTGGAGGGAGGCAAATGTTGTCCCCTTGTTCAGACAAAGTAGTAGGGATAGTCCAGGTAATTATTGACCAGTGAGCCTTACGTCTGTGGTGGGAAAACTGTTGGAAAAGATTCTTAGAGATAGAATCTGTGGACATTTAGAGAATCATGGTCTGATCAGGGACAGTCAGCATGGCTTTGTGAAGGGCAGATTGTGTCCAACAAGCCTGATAGATTTCTTTGAGGAGGTGACCAGACTTATAGATGAGGGTAGTGCAGTGGATGTGACTTACATGGATTTTTGTAAGGCATTTGACAAGGTACCACACGGTAGGTTTATTCAGAAAGTCAGAAGGCATGGGATCCAGGGATGTTTGGCCAGGTGGATTCAGAATTGGCTTGCCTGCAGCAAGCAGAGGGTCATGGTGGAGGGAGTACATTCGGATTGGAGGGATGTGACTAGTAATGTCCCACAATGATCGGTTCTGGGACTTCTACTTTTTGTGATTTTTATTAAAGACCTGGATGTTGGGGTAGAAGGGTGGGTTGGCGAGTTTGCAGGCAACACAAAGGTTGGTGATGTTGTGGATAGTGTAGGGGATTGTCAAAGATTGCAGAGAGACATTGATAGGATGCAGAAGTGGGCTGAGAAGTGGCAGATGGAGTTCAACCCGGATAAGTGTGAGGTGGTACACTTTGGAAGGACAAACTCCAAGGCAGAGTACAAAGTAAATGGCAGGATACTTGGTAGTGTGGAGGAGCAGAGGGATCTGGGGTACATGTCCACAGATCCTTGAAAGTTGCCTCACAGGTAGATAGGGTAGTTAAGAAAGCCTATGAAGTGTTAGCTTTCATAAGTCGAGGGACAGAGTTTAAAAGTTGCGAGGTAATGATGCAGCTCTATAAAATTCTGGTCAGGCCACACTTGGAGTACTGTGTCCAGTTCTGGTTGCCTCACTATAGGAAGGATGTGGAAGCATTGGAAAGGGTACAGAGGAGATTTACCAGGATGCTGCCTGGTTTAGAAAGTATACATTATGATCAAAGATTAAGGGAGCTAGGGCTTTACTCTGGAGTGAAGGAGGATGAGAAGAGACATGATAGAGGTATACAAGATATTAAGAGGAATAGACAGAGTGGACAGCCTGCGCCTCTTCCCCAGGGCACCACTGCTCAATACAAGAGGACATGGCTTTAAGGTAAGGGGAGGGAAGTTCAAGGGGGATATTAGAGGAAGGTTTTTTACTCAGAGAGTGGTTGGTGCGTGGAATGCACTGCTTGAGTCAGTGGTGGAGGCAGATGCACTAGTGAATTTTAAAAGACTACTAGACAGGTATATGGAGGAATTTAAGGTTGGGGGTTATAAGGGAGGTAGGGTTTAAGGGTCGGCACAACATTGTGGGCCGAAGGGCCTGTAACGTGCTGTATTCATCTATTTTCTATGTACATATTCTCACTGCCAGCATTTTGTTCCAACCCTTTCCAAGTCTTCCCCCACTCTTTTTACTCACTTTGTTTCTCTTGTTCCAACTCTAAACTGGTTTTAGCTGCTTTCACTCTTACAACTAAATTTAAAGGACATCCTGTTACCACGACATTGAACTCAGTAATTTTACATTATCAACTTTTCCAGTTGATCAACATAGGAACTGCAATAGCAGGAATAGGCTATTCAACCCCTTGAGAGTTTCTATAACAGTCAGATAGAAAATATTAAAGATTCATGAACCATTATCCTGGTGGTGACTTTCACTCTTCTGTCAATTTGATAACCAACATCAGATCCATGGATTTACCCCTTATTTATTCTACTAGTCAGAACCCAAGCATCTTTCTTTCATAAACTTGTATTGACACTTCAATACTATTACTATTTTCAAGATTTTCTGTTATTACATCCTTTAGTGTAGTGTCCAGCATTTTCTCTACCACTGGCGTTAGGCTTACAAGTCAGTAGTTTCTCTTTCCCTCCTCTCTTAATGAGGCTGCATTTGGTATTTTGCAATATGCAGAAGATTCCAGTTTGTGTAGACTATTGGTAGATGATAATCAGTTTGGTTCCTCTCTAGATGCTTCTTTTAAAATATGTTGATGTTGATTAACAAGTATCTATGTAATTCCTTTGTCATTTTCTTAATCCCATGTAGTTTCTTCCACTTCTATCAGGTGCCAATATTGGCCTTTGCTAGTTACCTTCCCAGTCCACCCTACACCCATTTTACATACCAATGGAAGCATAAACATTTTTCTTTATTTTTCTTCTTGGCAATCAATCTTACTTTCCTTTAACAATTTCTTAGCCTCCTATGAGTTTACAGCTGTTCCCAATCCTCAGGCTAAGGCTGACTACTATAAAAGCTTCTTCTTTGGATTTAATTCCGGCTTTAATTCCTCGTCCCCCATTTGTCGGATCTTTGGGCCTGAAGTAAATATGCAGTACTTCTTAAAATTATGCCTAATTTCTCTAAATGCTGGCCTTTACCTATCCCATCACAGCTATCAATATGTTTTTTAGTCAACCAAAGCCAACTCTTCCCCCATCCCTACAACTGTTTCCTTTGTTTAGATTGTGTTGGAACTGACCAGTTCTGACAAGTGTCTTCAATCTGTGAGATAACTTGGTATTTATCTCTCACCATACATGCCTGCCTTGCTCAGTATTTTCAGCATTGACTGTTTTACCTCCAGCAACTACAGTCCTATATCTCAAAGTACCAGCCTTGTCCTTTTCTCTCTGTTCCCATTCTGTTCCTTCCACAGTAAAACTCCAATAATGCAACATCCTCTATCTTCAGCAGATGTCTCAGGCTATTAGATGTTACTGCTACTAACACACCCAATCATTTTTAAAACATTCTTTAAGTATAAATGCATGATAAATGTTCCAGTAAAGTGCATGTTTAGAGGGAACATATGAAATGGGGCAAGAAGTGTTTAACTGGAATCATGGGAGCTGGGACCCAGGGAGTGCTAGAAACATGGTCACAGTTAGCTTAAGGTAGGCACAGGGAGCAACAGGTTGAGCTAGCTGTTGAACTGTGAGGATTTCCAAACTGGGTTGTTAGAGTTTTACCTCTTCCAGATAGATCAACAGCAATTACCAAACCACTTTCTCTCAGCAGGTACTCACTCACCCTCACAACTTCCATTTCTTCAGCCTATCACATGTGTTCCTTCTGTTCTCTATGGCACTACCAAAAATTATTAACAAGTGCAAAAACACTTAAAAACACTTGCATCTTCATTTTCTCCACTATGGTGGCCCTTCATCGTCTGAGCCTCTATCGTGGTTCTTTGTCTCCAATGAGACTGTAGTGATTTCTTCACCATAAATACCACAGCACCAATATGGAGACTCATGCCCATCTTCTCCAAGACAACTGGTGTGTCTGCAGAAGAGGTCAATAGAAGGATCCAGAGGATCTTCAGTTCTTGCCTTTAACAGGTGCAAGGTTCTTGCTTCCTGTTTGGATGAGGGTAGAGACTGCTGAGAGAATGTGCCAACTGTCTGTAACGTGGGAGGCATTCAAGTGGAGGACAGTAAAGAGAAATATACGGTGGCCATAAAAGGATTCACCTCCCTTGGAAGTTTTCATGTTTTACTATTGAATCACAGTAGAATTAATTTGGCTTTTTTCAACGATCAACACTCTTTAGTGTCAAAAGTGAAAACAGATCTCTGCAAAGTGATCTAAATTAATTACAAATATAACACATTAATTGATTGCTTAAGTATTCATCCCCTTCATCTCGGTATTTAGTAGATACACTTTTGGCAGCAATTACAGCCTTGAGTCTGTATGGGTAGGTCTCTATCAGCTTTGCACATCTGGATGCTGCAATTTTTACCCATTCTTCCTTCCAAAGCTGCTCAAGCTCTGTCAGATTGCATGGGGATCCTGAGTGAACATAGCCACAGAGACACAAGAAGAAGATTTCCACTCCCACTTTGTGAGATGAATGTAAGAAATTTTAATTCTAATGAACAGCCCTTTTCAAGTCCGGCCACAAATTCTCAATTGGCTTGAGGTCTGGACTCTGACTTGAACGTCCAGGACATGACTCTGTTTTTAAGCCATTGTTGTGTAGCTTTGGCTTTATGCTTGTGGTCATTGTCTTGCTGGAAAACAAATCTTTTCCCAAGTTGCAGTTCTCTTGTAAGATGAAAGCCTGGAGGATGTGGAATCGATATGGGTAGAGCTGCATAACACTAAGGGGCAGAAAACGCTGGTGGGAGTTGTGTACAGGCCACCTAACAGTAGTAGTGAGGTTGGGGATGGCATTAAACAGGAAATCAGAAATGCGTGCAATAAAGGAACAGTAGTTATAATGGGTGACTTCAATCTACATATAGATTGGGTGAATCAAATTGGTAAGGGTGCTGAGGAAGAGGATTTCTTGGAATGTATGCGGGATGGTTTTCTGAACCAACATGTTGAGGAACCAACTAGAGAGCAGGCTATTCTAGATAGGGTATTGCACAATGAGGAAGGGTTAGTTAGCAATCTTGTCGTGCGAGGCCCCTTGGGTAAGAGTGACCATAATATGGTGGAATTCTTCATTAAGATGGAGACTGACATAGTTAATTCAGAAACAAAGGTTCTGTACTTAAAGAAGGGTAACTTTGAAGGTTTGAGACGTGAATTAGCTAAGATAGACTGGCAAATGATACTTAAAGGGTTGACGGTGGATATGCAATGGCAAGCATTTAAAGATCGCATGGATGAACTACAACAATTGTTCATTCCAGTTTGGCAAAAGAATAAACCGTGGCTGACAAGGAATATTAGGGATAGTATCAAGTCCAAAGAAGAAACATACAAATTAGCAAAAAAAAGCGGCACACCTGAGGACTGGGAGAAATTCAGAGACCAGCAGAGGAGGACAAAGGGCCTAATTAGGAAAGGGAAAAAAGATTATGAGAGAAAGCCGGCAGAGAACATAAAAACTGACTGTAAAAGCTTTTATAAATACGTGAAAAGAAAAAGATTGGTCAAGACAAATGTAGGTCCTTTACAGTCAGAAACAGGTGAATTGATCATAGGGAACAAAGACATGGCAGACCAACTGAATAACTACTTTGGTTCTGTCTTCACTAAGGAGGACATAAATAATCTTCCGGAAATAGTAAGGGACCGAGGGTCTAGTGAGATGGAGGAAATGTTAGTAGGGAAGTGGTGTTAGGTAAATTGAAGGGATTAAAGGCAGATAAATCCCCAGGGCCAGATGGTCTACATCCCAGAGTGCTTAAGGAAGTAGCCCAAGAGCTAGTGGATGCATTAGTGATAATTTTTCAAAACGCCTTAGATTCTGGATTAGTTCCTGAGGATTGGAGGGTGGCTAATGTAACCCCACTTTTTAAAAAAGGAGGGAGAGAAAAACTGGGGAATTATAGACCGGTGAGTCTGACATTGGTGGTGGGCAAAATGCTAGAGTTGGTTGTCAAAGATGTGATAACAGCACATTTGGAAAGAGGTGAAATCATCGGACAAAGTCAGCATGGATTTGTGAAAGGAAAATCATGTCTGACAAAACTTTTTGAAGATGTAACTAGTAGAGTGGATAGGGGAGAGTCAGTGGATGTGGTATATTTAGATTTTCAAAAGGCTTTTGACAAGGTCCCACACAGGAGGTTAGTGTGCAAACTTAAAGCACACGGTATTGGGGGTATGGTATTGATGTGGATAGAGAATTGGTTGGCAGACAGGAAGCAAAGAGTGGGAGTAAATGGGACCTTTTCAGAATGGCAGGCAGTGACCCCTTGTGGGGTACCGCAAGGCTCGGTGCTGGGACCCCAGTTGTTTACAATATATATTAATGATTTAGACAACTGAATTAAATGCAGCATCTCCAAGTTTGTGGATGACACAAAGCTGGGTGGCAGTGTTAGCTGTGAGGAGGATGCTAAGAGGATGCAGGGTGACTTGGATAGGTTAGGTGAATGGGCAAATTCGTGGCAGATGCAATTTAATGTGGATAAATGTTATCCACTTTGGTTGCAAGAACAGGAAAACAGATTATTATCTGAACGGTGGCCGATTAGGAAAAGGGGAGATGCAACGAGTCCTGGGTGTCATTGTACACCAGTCATTGAAGGTGGGCATGCAGGTACAGCAGGCGGTGAAAAAGGCGAATGGTACGTTGGCACTCATAGCAAAAGGATTTGACTACAGGAGCAGGGAGGTTCTACTGCAGTTGTACAAGGCCTTGGTGAGACCGCACCAAGAATATTGAGTGCAGTTTTGGTCCCCTAAGAAAGACATTCTTGCCATAGAGGGAGTACAGAGAAGGTTCACCAGATTGATTCCTGGGATGGCAGGATTTTCACATGAAGAAAGACTGGATCGACTAGGCTTATACTCACTGGAATTTAGAAGATTGAGGGAGGATCTTATTGAAACATATAAAATTCTAAAGGGATTGGACAGGCTAGATGCAGGAAGATTGTTTCCGATGCTGGGGAAGTCCAGAACGAGGGGTCACAGTTTAAGGATAAAGGCGCCTTTTAGGACCGAGATGAGGAAAAACTTCTTCACACAGAGAGTGGTGAATCTGTGGAATTCTCTGCCACAGGAAACAGTTCAGGCCGGTTCATTAGCTATATTTAAGAGGAAGTTAGATACGGCCCTTGTGGCTGAAGGGGTCAGGGGGTATGGAGAGAAAGCAGCTACAGGGTTCTGAGTTGGATGATCAGCCATGATCATACTGAATGGCGGTGCAGGCTCGAAGGGCCGAATGGCCTACTCCTACACCTATATTCTATGTTTCTATGTAAACTGCAACAGGTTTTCTCCAGGATTTCCCTGTATTTTGTTACATTAATTTTACCCTCTATCTTCACAAGCCTTCCAGGGCCTGCTGCAGTGAAGCATCCCCACAGCGTAATGCAGCCACCACCATGCTTCATGGTAGGGATGATGTGTGGTGTTTGGCATACACCAAATATAACGTTTAGTCTGTTGGCAAAAAAGCTTAATTTTGGTTTCATCAGACTATAAAATCTTCTGGCTGACTTCAGAGTCTCCCACATGACTTTTGGCAAACTCCAGCTGAGATTTCATGTGAGCTTTCTTCAACAGTGGCTTTCTCTTTGCCACTCTCCCATAAAGTTGCAACTGGTGAAGCACCCGGGCAACAGTTGCTGTTTGCACTGTCTCTCCCATCTCAGCCACTGAAGCTTGTAACTCCTCCAGAGTTGTCACAGGTCTCTTGGTGGCCTCCCTCACTAGTCCCCTTCTTGCACGGTCACTCAGTTTTTGAGGACGGCCTGCTCGAGGCAGATTTACAGCTGTGCCATATTCTTTCCATTTCTTGATGATTAACTTAACTGTACTCCGAGGGAAATTCAGTGACTTGGAAATTTTCTTGTATCCATCTCCTGACTTGTGCTTTTCAATAAACTTTTCGTGGATTTGTTTAGACTGTCCTTTTGTCTTCATGGTGTAATTTTTGCCAGGATAATTACTCACCAGCAATTGGACCTTCCAGATGCAGGAGTATTTTTACTACAGTCAATTGAAACACCTTGACTGCACACAGGTCTCCAAAAACAGATCTCCATTTAACTAATCATGTAACTTCTCAACTCATTTGGCTGCACCAGTGATAATTTGGTGTGTCATATTAAAGGGGGTGAATATTAAGCAATCTATTATTTTGTGTTTTATACTTGTAATTAATTTAGGTCACTGTGTAGAGAACAGTTTTTACTTTGACAGGAAAGAGTCTTTTTCTGTTGATCAGTGTCAAAAAAGCCAAATTAAACCCACTGTGATTCAGTTATATAAAACATGAAAACTTCCAAGGGTGGATAAGGATGAATACTTTTCATAGGCACTGTAGAATTCATAATGGATTGTATAGTGTCCATTCCACACCTGTTCTCCGCAGCAAGTTTAGGGAGTCCTGAAAGCTGATTTGCCTACCTGACGCTAAGGGTTGGGGCTGGAATTGGTAGCAGAGGATCCAGTTAGTTAGGTCTATGTGAACACTAATGACGTAGGACTAGAAAGAGGTTCTGCTCAGGGATTATGAAGAGTATGGGGCAAAATTGAAAAGGGGTGATAATTTCCAGATCAATACTTGGAATATGAGAACTGGCAAAATGTAAGTAACATTAGAGAGGTAAATGGGTGACTCAAAGTGTGGTGTGGGAGAAATGGGTTAAAACTCAAGGGATACGGACACCACCACTTTTGAAGGAGACATACGATCCTTCGCTTTGGTCTTTATCTGAATCATGACTGGCATAAACAGCATTGTAGAAAGAATTTCAAAAAATAGTTGGGAACAGGGCTGGGTGGAATGGGGGAGGACTGCAAGAATGGGACATCTAATCAATTAAGAGAAAAAATTGTGCAGTGTACAGGAACAAATCAAGGGGAGAAGAGGCAGGGTAATGTTTTTAATCATGATGTAGAGACGGTGAATGATGTAGAGACGGTGAATAATGTAGAATTGGTTTGATTTAAAATCCGGACTATCAATGGAAGAATGACACTGGTGGAAGTATCTGTGGGTCAAATCCACTTCCATAGGGTGGACCATGAGCTGAGAAATACACTGGGCATTATTGAAGGGTACAACATTGTCAAGGGAGATTTTAATCTACTTTTTGATTGAATGAACAAAATTGGCAAGGATATTGTAGAAGGATGGCTGGAGCACATCTTTTTTTAATTTTGTTTTCTTGGAAAAGAAGCCTTCTGGGAAGAAGATATTTTAGATTCGGTCATGGGTAAATGAGGTAAGATTAATATGAATTTGTGTTCAAAGATCCTCCAGGAAGTGGAGACCATGATATAATAGAATTCCAGGTGTAGTTTGAGGGTGAATGCCACCGGGCTAAAATCACTGTCTTCAAATTCAATAAGGGCAATTAAAATGGTATGTTAGCTCCAGTGAACTGGGAAAATAAGTAGAGGTAATGTGGTGGGTATTCAAACAACTGGTCTATAATAGCATGCATTCATCCCAATTAGAAGGAGAAATTCCATGAGAAAGAGGCACAATGTGTGGTTAACAAAGGAGGTGCCTGTGAATCATGGTGACGTTCTGTGGGCCATGTAGAGTACTTTTAAATATACCTCTTTTAAATTGCTCTCACTGCCATCTGCAGCATGTAGTTTCCCTTTAAGTAATGTACTTTCAAACCGACTTCAATGAACTGTGGATTTCATGATCTTTTGAAGGACCCAGCAGACTGGAGCAAGCAGGTACGGCACCTTTGGGCATATGTAGGTTTATCATCATGGCTGGAAACAAGCCTGGGGAGGAGGGCTGAAACACAGGAATGAGACCCCCTATACCCAGCATCTTGTTATCAAACGTGCAGTCACTGCAGAACAAAACTGAGGACTTGGCTGTATCAAGGGAGATGAGAGGTGGTTGTGTTATATGGCTTGCTCCCAGCACACCAGATATGGCATTCAAACCTGCGCTGAACCATTTAAACCGCCTGGTCCCATTGACCTGTACCGGGACCACAGCTCTCCATACCCATCCCATCCAGGTACCTATCCAAACTTCTCTTGAATGTTGAAATCAAAATTGCATCCACCACTTGTGCTGGCAGCTTGTTCCATGTTCTTATCATCTTCTGAGCGAAGGAAGTCCCCCTCACATTCCCCTTAACATTTCACCTTTCACCTATGACTTCTAGCTGTCTTACCCAGCCTCAGTGGAAAAAGCCTACTTGTATTTACCCCTTGTAGTTTTTTACACCTCCATCAAATCTCTCCTCAGTCTACCATGTTCTAGGGAATAAAGCTCTAACCTGTAGTTTCTTTCCTTATAACTCAGGACCAGTCCTGGTAGCAGCCTTGTCATTTTTTTTCTCTCCTCTTTCACTCTTATCTACATCTTTCCTGGCCTCACCAACATCTTGTATAACCTCAACATAACACCCCAACTCCTTTACTCAATACTTTGATCTATGAAGGCCAATGTCCCAAAAAAGCTTTCTTTATGACCCTATCTACCTGTGACACCACTTTCAATAAATTATGGACCTGTAGTCCCAGATCCCTTTGCTCTACCACACTCCCCAGTGCCCTGCGATTCACTCTATAAAACCTTCCCTTGTCGGTCCTCCTGCATTAAACTCTGTGCCATTTTTTCCAGCTCCTGTGGCAAGCTTTGCCCACTACACTCCCAATCTTGGTGTCTTGCACCAATTTGCTGATCCATTTAACCACATTATCATCCAGGCCATTGCTACTGGTGACAAAAAACAATGGATCCAGCACCGATCCCTGTGGCACTCCACTAGTCACAGTCCTCCAGTCAGGGGCAACCATCCACCACCACCTTCTGGCTTCTCACACAAAGCCAATTTCCAATACAATTTTCAACGTCATCCCGAATGCCAAGTGACTGAACCTTCTTGACTAACCTCCCGTGAGGGAAGGACATTGTCAAATGCTTTGCTGAAGTCTATGTAGGCGATATCCACTGTCTGATCTTCATCAACTTTCCTGATAACTTCCTCAAAAACACTCTATTTGATTAGTTAGACACGGCTTATCATGCACAAAGCCATACTGACTGTCTGCAAACAGTGCCTGTCTCTCCAAATACTCATATATCCAGTCCCTTAGAATACCTTCCAGTAACTTTCCCACTACTGATGTCAGGCTCACTGGCCTATAATTTCCTGGTTTACTTTTAGAGCCTTTCTTACTCAGCGGGACAACATTAGCTATCCTCCAAACCACCTGTCGCTGAGGATTATTTAATTATCTTTGCATTTCTTATAATAAAGTACCTCCTTTGTTCCTACCTGCTATGCACTTCTTTTTTTTCTTAACCAGGGCCTGAACATCTCTCAAAAACCAAGGTTCCCCAAGCCTATTATCCTCGCCTTTTACTTTGACAGGTACAACCTTGCTTTGTACTCTCAAAATTTCACTTGAAAGCTTCCCACTTACCATGTACATCTTTGCCAGAAAAAAAGCTTATCCCAATCAACACTTGTCAGATCCTTTCTGATATTATCAAAACTAGCCTTTTTCTAATCTAAAATCTCAACTCAAGGACCAGACCTATCCCTTTCCATAATTACTTTGAAACTAATGACATTACGATCACTAGATGTAAAGTGTTCCCCTACACAAACTTCTGTCAGCTGCCCTGTCTCATTTCCTAATTGGGAGATCAAGCATTGCACGTTCTCTCGTGAGTCTCCTATGTGCCGATTGAGGATACTTTCCTAAACACATTTGACAAACTCCATCCCATCTCACCCTTTTGTGGTATGGGAGTCCCAGTCAACAAGTGGAAAGTTAAAAATACCTTATTTTTAAAATCAACCTTATGTTTCTTGCAACTGTCTGTGATCTCTGCAAATTTGTTCCTTTAAATCCCACAAACTTGTTGGGTTGTCTGCACTATAGCCCTCATTAGCTTGCTCATACCTTTCTTATTCCTCAGTTTTACCACTAAAGCCTCATGAGACAGGTTTCTCAGACTGTGCTGACTGGGCACTGCTGTGATATTTCCCTAATGAGTAACACCACCCCTCCCACTTTAATCGTTCCCGCTCTATCATCTCTAGAACAATGGAACCCCAGAATACTGAGCTGGCAGTCCTGCCCCTCCAGCAAACAAGTCTCAATAATGGTGACTATAGCATAATTCCAGGTGTTGATCCATGCCCTGAGCTCATCTGCCTTTCCTACGATCCTTCTTGCATTGAAATATAAGCAGCTCAGGACATTAGTCCCAATGTGTCAACCTTTTGATTCCTGTCCTCCAGGTCTTACCAACATCTGTCTCCACTACTGTATCTGTTCTGGTTCCCATCCCCCTCCCCTTCCCCTGCACGCAACGAAGGGTGCTGGACAGTTGTGGCAGGCCTTGACTGCTATCACCTCTTAAATTGAGTAACAAAGGGCTTTGCTTTCAGAGTCTATGCTCACTTTGACTGTCGAAGCATAGAGGAACCATCACCAACTCCCACAGCACCCGATAATCCTGTGATTACAGTCCCTGAGGCTGATGAGTGAGCTTCCTTCATGACAGTGAACCCATGAAAAGCATTTGCCCTAGATGGGGTACCTGGTCAAAACTAAAGAGTTGAACTGATCAACTGGCTGGAGAGTTCACTGGGATCTTTAAGCTCTCACTTCGGCAGTCTGAGGTACCCACCAGGTTCAAGCAGGCTTTACTTATACCAGTGCCCAAGAAGAAACTATCTCAAAGACGCTCATCCACAGAATTGAGGGGTTGTGATGGAACATATCAACTCCCGCCTGAGAAGCAACTTGAATCTGCTCCAATTTGTGTATCAGATGTCATCTCATGGCTCTTCACTCAACCCTGGAGCATCTGGACAGTTGAGATGCATATGAAGCCCTGCTGGTTTCCTTGGCTGCGTAAGTCTAGGGAAGACACACTTCAGTCCCACCAAACCCCTGAGCTTGAGACGCTCTCCCACCCCAAACCCTGGCTTGTGTAATCTGCTACCCTGTTACAACTCAATGCTGAGAAGTAACAGACAGCACACTGCAAAGACTAAAGGAATTACATTTATGAAACTTGCTTAACTAAAGGGTTAGTAAAGAAAAGAAAGAACAGACAAGAATTATAACTATAATTAAACAGTTGAATGTGCAGAAGTTGGAGCTCATCTTGAACTTCACTGTTAGTCAGTCACTGGGCCCTTAGTCTGCATAAAGCACGCACCACCCTCCGAACATCCCTCACAATCCATTTTGAACAGACAGGTCTGCTCACTGGGTTGTATCCTATGACTGGTTCTCCCCAGCATTTTCTCTCCCTCTCTTGCCAAACCAAAAGTTCCAAGACTAACCTTAGTGTCCCTCACCAAAAAAACCTCCCCCAAGTTCCACCATACTAATTGGGTGGCACACATTCCTCATCGTCCCTTATAGAAGCAGAGAAAACCTACACCACAATACAGGCCCTTCAGCCCACAAAGCTGTGCCGAACATGCCCTTACCTTAGAAATTACCTCGGGTTACCCATAGCCCTCTATTTTTCTGACCTCTCCAGCAGTCTCCTATTGTATCCACCATCACTGGCAGCCCATTCCATGCAATCACCACTGTCAGCGTTTTTTAAAAAAAAAACTACCCCTGACATCTCCTCTGTACCTACTTCCAAGCACCTTAAGACTGTGCCCTCTTGTTCTAGCCATTCCAGCCCTGGGAAAAAGCCTCCGACTATCTACACAATCAATGCCTCTCATCATTTTATACACCTCTGTCAGGTCACCTCTCATCCTCCATCACTCCAAGGAGAAAACGCTGAGTTCACTCAACCTATTCTCATAAGGCATTGCTCCCCAATCCAGGTAACATCCTTGTAAATCTCCTCTGCTCCCTTTCTATGGTTTCCACATCCTTCCTGGGGTGGGGTGACCAGAACTGAACGCAGCACTCCAAGTGGGGTCTGACCAGGGTCCTATACAGCTGCAACATCACCTGTCAGCTCTTAAACTCAATCCCACGATTGACAAAGTCCAATGCACCGTATGCTTTTTAACCACAGAGTCGATCTTCAACAATAACCCCAACAGGCTGAAAGCAGAACAGAATGCTCTGACAGAACTGCTAAATGAAATACCTACAGCATAACAGTAAAGATGTGAACCAGGGTGTTACACATATGTCAGGATGCTCTTCATTGACTGCAGCTCATTCAATACGATCATCCCCTCAAACTAACCAATAACCTACAAGTCCTTGGCTTCAATACTTCTTTATGCAATTGGATCCTTGATTTCCTCACTTACGGCCCTTGGTCAGGCCGGCTTGGCAACTTCTCCTTGTAAAGGTTCACCAGAAGGCTGTGTGCTTTACACGTATGGTCAAGCACAGTTCCAAGACCAATTCAAGTTTGCTGGTGACACCACTGACTCAGGACAAATCAAACGTGGTGATGAATCAGCATACAGGAGGGAGACTGAAAATCTGGCCGAGTGGTGCTACAACAACAACTCAATGGCAGCAAGACCAAGGAGCTGATTATTGACATCACGAGGAGGAAACCAGAGCCAATGCCCTTGTAGGGAAAATCCTACAAAAAGTAGTGGATATGGCCCAGTCCATCACAGGTAAAGCCCTCACCACCACTGAGCACATCTAAACAAAGCTTTGTCACAGGATATCAGGGACCCCACCACCCAGGCAGTGCTCTCCTCTCACTGCTGCTATCAGGAAGAAGGAACAGGAGCTCAGGATTCACACCACCAGGTTCAAGAACAGTTACTACCTCTCAGCCATCAGACTCTTGAACCAAAGGGGATGACTTCAAATCAACTTCACTTGCCCTGCCATTGAAATGTTCCCCCAACATATGGCCTCAATTTCAAGGACTCTTCATCTCATGTTCTCGATATTTATTGCTTACTTACTTATTATTATTCTTTCTTTCTTTATTTGTGCAGTTTGTTGACTTTGCACTCTAGTTGAGCACCCAGTTAGTGCGATCTTTCATTGATGGTTATTTTATTATGTATTTATTGAATATGTTGCCAAGAAGAGGATTCTTAGCATTATATATGGTGACATATATGTAGTTTGATCACAAATTTACTTTATTTTTGACCTCTGTTTAAAATTCAATGTTAAATTGAACAGTATTGAACAATTGAACAAGGATATTACTGGGAAATTTCTAGGATCCAGCAGCAAAAGATTAGGCAGTTCAAAAGATGAGAGGAAAAGTGGCACAGCTATTAAATCAAGTTTTTCAAACAATTTTCACCGTGGAGAACACTGCAAGTATTCCTATTCAACAGATGGGCTAATTTCAAATAACACAGAGGAACTTGCAGAACTTTCAAATATGAAGGATGATGTTAGAGAAACTCACATCACTAAATCCTAGGGTTTAAAGGGAAGAGGCTGCAAAGATTTTGGAGACACCGATCTGAAAATTTTCAAAGCAACTTTAAATTCTGGAAGAATACCACAAGATTGGAGAGCAGCTGGTGTGACCCCCTTCTTTTAAAAAGGGAGGAAAATGGAACACAGGAGCAGTAGACGGCTAAATGCTAGGATTAATAATCAAAAAGGAGCTGGCTTGTCCTTTCGCTCATAATCAAACCTAGTCAACTTGTTCTCCATGAGGGGTAAGGGATGTTTGACAAACTTGCTTGAATTCTTTAAGGATGTGAAAATGAGTGTTGATAGAGTGGGGCTGTAGACGTTTATTTACATGGCATTTGGGAAGATGTCACATAAGAAGCTCTTGCATAATTTAAGAGCCTATGGTGTTGAAAGAAGTTTGTAAGCATGGATTGAAAACTGGTAGGCACATAGAAAATAGAGTTATAATAATGTGTGGACGATGTAACTGGCGGAGTACTCAGAAAATCAGTTAGTTTATTTAATTATCAGTTCATTTTATTTGCTTTATTTGTTTATCTATTTATTTATCTGTTTGTCTGTTAGTTTTTCTGTTTATTTACCTATCTATTGTGCTGTATCAGTCAATACAGCATGGTAACAGGTCCTTCCAGCGCAACAACCCCCATCACCCAGTTGCACACGTGACCAATTACCCCTCTATCCTGCACATTTTTGAGATTTGGGAGGAAACCACATGGTTGCAGGGAGAGCATACAAACTCCTTACAGACAGCAGAGGAATTGAAACCTAGTCACCAGTGCTGTAGTACTGTTACGTTAATCCGTACCTGGCCCCCCATTTGTTCTTGGCCCTCAATTATTACATTAGTGGCCAGTAAGGATTTCAGATTTACCATTAATATGACGATAGGTGGAAGGATGTGTTGTAATGGGGATGTTTTGATTTGACAACAGTTTCCAGATAGAATGAGTGACTGGGTGAAAACCTGGCAAACAGATTTTTCACATTAGTAGGAGGAATCAAAACAAGAGAAAATCTGCAGATGCTGGAAATCCAAGCAACGTGCACTAAGTTCCTCCAGCATTTTGTGTGTGTGTTGGAGGAATCAAAAGATGGATTATTATCTAAATGAGGAGGGACTAAAAATAAATGGTGTTCTAGTGCACCCTCACAAGAAATTATCAGGCAGCTCCAACAGGTAGTCAACTCTGTTATAGGCAGACATTCACTGCGTGAATTCTGGAGATTGAATAGTTGTCTTAACAAGGGAAATTGTATCTGTATCATTGCAAGATTAGAAGAATGAGAAGTAACTTTATTAAAGTAAGTTCCTAAGAGGGTTTGACAGGGTGGATGTTGAAATGTGTTCACTGGTGGGATGATCATGAGAAAGAAAATATAATTGCAATATAAATACTGGTCATTTAAAATTGAGGCGTGTAGTGAATCCCTGGAATTTCTACTGCAGAGGATGGTGGATATATTGAAGGTGGAGATGGATAAGGAATCGAGGGTTTAGTGGGATCAGCCAGCAAAGCTTCGAGACCTCCTCCTGCTCCTTTTCTCTTACGTTCAATACACAGAGGGTGAGGGGGGGGGGGGAGAGAGAGGGAACACTAACCTTGCTCTGGATGGGGCACCTGGGGCCAGCAGAGCCATGGGCAATGGAACGATCACGCTGAGAGTCTTGTGGACTATGGTGAAGGGAGACCAATGCTTGAGGAGACTGAAGGAGATTGCAGAAGCTCTGGTGTTGGAAGTCTCTTCACTGTGGCAGGTGTGGGCTGATGGTGGATATTAACCCCTTGAGATGGAGATGTAGACACCAAGGGAGGGACTAAGAAATGCTTCATCTGAAAGTGGACAGAAATTGGTAGGCAAGGTGGCAGAACTATTGAGTTCTGTAAGAATGTGAAAGTAGTGACAGTACAGCTATCAACGTCCCAGACTAGGTCGAGGTCTGAACAGGGCTAGATGAAGGAATATTCCTTTTATCTCACAGATGTGATTGGCTGGGGCTGCCGCTTCACTGCTTCAGCCAGCCAGCTTCCTTGGTAACGTATGTTGGCGTTTGCAAACTCTCCCTGTGTCTGGCCTGGTGAGATTCCCCCAGAGTTCACTGAATCGTTGAGTTTAATTCATTATCGGAACAGCCCCACCATATAACCATATAACAATCGCAGCACGGAAACAGGCCATCTCGGCCCTCCTAGTCCGTGCCGAACCCTTAATCTCACCTAGTCCCACCTACCCACACTCAGCCCATAACCCTCCACTCCTTTCCTGTCCATATACCTATCCAATTTTACCTTAAATGACACAACTGAACTGGCCTCTACTACTTCTACAGGAAGCTCATTCCACACAGCTATCACTCTCTGAGTAAAGAAATACCCCCTCGTGTTTCCCTTAAACTTCTGCCCCCTAACTCTCAAATCATGTCCTCTAGTTTGAATCTCCCCCACTCTCAATGGAAACAGCCTGTTCACGTCAACTCTATCTATCCCTCTCAAAATTTTAAATACCTCGATCAAATCCCCCCTCAACCTTCTACGCTCCAATGAATAGAGACCTAACTTGTTCAACCTTTCCCTGTAACTTAAGTGCTGAAACCCAGGTAACATCCTAGTAAATCGTCTCTGCACTCTCTCTAATTTATTGATATCTTTCCTATAATTCGGTGACCAGAACTGTACACAATATTCCAAATTTGGCCTTACCAATGCCTTGTACAATTTTAACATTACATCCCAACTTCTGTACTCAATGCTTTGATTTATAAAGGCCAGCATTCCAAAAGCCTTCTTCACCACCCTATCTACATGAGACTCCACCTTCAGGGAACTATGCACTATTATTCCTAGATCTCTCTGTTCCTCTGCATTCCTCAATGCCCTACCATTTACCCTGTATGTTCTGTATGTTCTATTTGGATTTCCATGCCCACACCAAGGAGTGGGCACCCATCTCCATTCGTCCTATCTCTCAGCACTTCCTCAATTCCAGTGCCCATGAGAATCTGCCAGTGATTCTGATTCCCGCACTCTGTCCGGCAGTGTGTTTCAGGTACTCACTGTTCTCTGGATGAAAAGGACCCCTCGGATCTCTCCTGAAGGTCTTACCCATTATCCTAAATGTTTGTATTTTTACTTGGAGACAAGGGCGTATCTACAGAAAATAGCGCCTATGGCAAGCACTGAAATTGCGCCCCTGACCAAACATCTGACACCCATCTTTTAGATAATTTTACCATGATCAAGCTCATTAATCTTTTAATTAACAACTTATGGCACTACACGAAAATTAAAGCTGCACCTTCTATGCTTTCACTGATGTAAATTGGTCTATGATGTGATCAAAGTCAGTTTCTTCTTTCTAAACTCAGCAGAGCAAGATCCCAGAGTCTGCCTTGACCCATGGAGGCTCTCAACTACGAAAGTATTAGTTTTAACTTGCTGAATGATCTCTCACAGCTGGCGATGAAAACTGCGATGGTTAACATTATCTGAATAGCAATGCGAAGATTGGGGAAGACACTCTCATCTCCATACTGAACAATAAATTCAAGAAGCTCTTCAGGTCTTGATATTTTCATGTTGACCCGCCTTGATAGCAACACTCTGCATTCCAAAATTTCTTCATATAGCTGCTGTCCATCAACATCAGAGCCGTACAATTCACCCAAATGTTCGCACTTCTTCTTTGGGTCGTTACTGTCGGCGCCGTAACACAGTCCCTCGACATCGAGAAAGAACCCGAACTTGGTGTCAGTGTTGTGCAGACGAGCAAATCTTTCGTCCATTTCTCTGTGAAGATGGTCGAGTGTTCCCTTTGTGACTCTTTCCATTTCTTCCTTAGCTGTTAACCCAGCATCTCTCGAGGTCCCATCAGCCATTCATTTCTTTCGTCTCTTCAACTTCAATATTCCATTCTTGACAGAGACCGACTCCTTCTTCAAGTGACTCACTGACCAACACTTTTTTTTCATCATAAAAATGATCTCAGAGGGCTTTCAAATCCAGGGCAGCATTGTGGAAGTTCATACTAGAACCCTGCAGCCTCTTTTGAATACGGTCAATGCGAATGAGTACTTTGTTCCACAATCCTAGCAAAATCAGAAAATGGTAACTCAACATGCAGTTGTTGCAGTTGCCTTGCATCACTTCTTGTTTCACTGGTCTTGTTTTCATTGTCTATCATGTCCTGGAGAACTTGAAGTATCTCCTCAAGGAACTTGTCACGGGCTTCACTGCTTCTGTCCTTGCACTCCACCTGGTTTCGGACTCCGACTTAACAACCACAGGCACAACATTTTTGAGTTTTTTCCAGCGCTGTGTTGAACGAGAGAAAAACATGTAGAGAGCTTCAATGATTCCAAAAAAACGTGACCATCATTGTATCTTGCTTGGCCGCATGTACACCCACCAAGTTGAGTGAGTGATTGTCATTTAAAAAGGCGACTACCATATCCATCGGGCAGTGGAGTGAGAGGGAGCTGAGTGGGACGGCCTTGGCTCAACAGGCTTCAGCATGAACAGGCAGAGGCGAGGGTAGGTTCCGGTGAATTTTATTTAGTTTGTTTAGAGCAGAGAGAATGCGAGGCAGGATGTTGGAATGCTGCTCTTGCAGGATGTGGGAAGTCAGGGAGACCTCCAGTCTCCCTGACAACGATACCTGCAAGAAGTGCATCCAGGTGCTGCTCCTAACAAACCGTGTTAGGGAACTGGAGCAGGAGCTGGATGACCTCCGGATCATTCAGGAGAATGAGGAGTTTATAGACAGTAGTTTCAGGGAGGTAGTTATGCCAAAGGAGCAGGGCACAGGTAATTGGGTTACCGTCAGGAGAAGGCAGGGGCAAGGGCAGGCAGAGCAGGGCTCCCGTGTGACCATTCCCCTCAACAATAAATATACCGATTTGGATACTGTTGGGGGGGATGACTTACCTGGGACAAGCTGTGGCAGCCGGATCTCTGGCACTGAGTCTGGTTCCGCAGTGCAGGAGGAAGGGTGGAAGAAGAGGAGAGCGGTAGTGATAGGGGACTCCATAGTCAGGGGTACAGACAGGGGGTTCTGTGGTTGTGATGGAGACTCCCGGATGGTTTGTTGCCTCCCAGGTGCCAGGGTCAGGGATGCCTCTGATCGTGTGCAAAGCATTCTGAAGTGGGAGGGTGATCAGCCAGATGCCGTGGTACACATCGGTACCAATGATGTAGGAAGAAAGAGTGAGGATAGAGAGCTTGGTAGGAAGTTACAAAGCAGAACCTTGAGGGTAGTAATCTCAGGGCTTTTAATAGGAGTCTTGTTAAAGGTTCTCAGAGAAGTTTCACCTGACAATGAGATTGGGCTAGGGAGGGAAAGGTGGTGTCAGGAAACAGCATTTGAAGATAGCTGGTCAATCACTTTCCCAGGACATGCTTGTGTCCTTGTCTACAGTGGACATTTTGATCACCTGGTTATGCCTGAAATTCTGGAGCACATTGTTGCCCAACTGCTGATGGAACTTCAGAGGGCTGTGAGCTTGCTGGGACATCCCCGAGTTCAGCCTATTACAGTGCCGATGTCAAAAGAGGAGTCGGTCCCGGTTCCGGGCAAGGCACGTACACCTTTTTAATTAATCTCTATCAGCTTATCTTTTTTTTGTTTCCAAGTAACTTTTTTTTCAATTATTTCAGCTAAATTTCAATCTCTTAGCCCTCCCCTTGCAACCGGATCCTTGACTTCCCGACTGATAGAGCCCGGTGAGGAGAGCAGGCAGCACCACTTCCCCACGCAGTTTCACCCTCAGACCCCTACTCTACTCCCTACGCACTCGGCCAGATTCCGCTCGAAACCTATCTCCACCCTCACAATGAGCCTCATCTCAGGTGGCAACAGGCTAAGAAAGAAAGCTTAACAACAATACAATCTCGGTCTTTGACTTCAGGAATAGGGATGGTCTGTATCTATAGTTCTGAGGTCAAGAGAGTTGAGAGCTGCAACTTCCTAGGAGTGAAATAACTTTTCCTGGCCCAACCACACTGTGACCCAGGAAGCTCAGCAGCACTTCCACCTCCTCAGGAGGCGACAAAAACTGCAGTTCCTCATGAATCCTCATTTGATGCTCCATAGAAACCATCCTATCCAGATACACCATGGCTTGGTATAGCAACTGCTCTGCCCTTGACTGCAAGAAACTTCAAAGAGTTGTGGGCACGGCTCAGCACATTATGGAAACCAGCCTCCCCTCCGCAGACTCTGTCTATTCGCCGTGGTAAGTCAGCCAGCATACTGTAATCAAAGATCCTGACATTCTCTCCTCTCCTCTCTCTCATTTGGCTGAAGGTAAAAAAGCCTGAAAGTAGGTTCAAGGACAGATTCTTCCTCATTGTTATAAGACTATTGAACTGTCCCTGCATATGCTAAGATGAACTCTTGACCTCACAAAGTGCCTTGCACCTTACTGTTTATTGGCACTGCGCTTCCTCTGAAGCTGTTACACTTTATTCTGCATTCTGCAAGGTAAAACTGCATGTTTTACCTTGTTCTCCCTCGAAGCATTGAGTAGTAACTTAAAGTATTTAGTATGCAAGATAAGCTTTCCACCATATCTCAGTACATGTGACAATGATAAACCAATTTCAATTCCAACAGCCAGGAGTCCATCTCAGGATCCTCCCAACATAGACTGAGCCCTATGCACAGATTATCTAGTAATACACCAGACAGACATACTTTATTGATCCCGAGGGAAATTGGGTTTCATTACAGTCGCACCAACCAAGAATAGTGTAGAAATATAGCAATATAAAACCATAAATAATTAAATAATAATAATAAGTAAATTAGTCCAGGACCAGCCTATTGGCTCAGGGTGTCTGACACTCCGAGGGTATATCAATACACTGCAATCTATCAAAATACTGGGATCAATCAATAGATTGTATTTCTTTATATATTTTTAAATTAATTTTTTATAAGTTTCTACAATGCAACAAAAAACAGTAAAAAGGAGGTTTAAACAGTGCAAAACAAATGTATCAAATGTACAGTTTATAACAGTTCAGGAAAAGCACCCGTAGCAGAATCATATAAAGTTAGTTACCACCCCACCCTCACTACCCAACTCCAAGCCAACCTTACGATATATAGAAAAGTTAGTCAGAACTTTTATCACCACCGAGCTGCATTTGTAAATAAAAAGTATGTTGCCTACTACCTGAGCTATAATATGTTTATACATTAAAAAAACATAAATCTTAACCAAAAGAAGCTGGAAGTAAGGGATTTAAATGCAAAAGAAAAAAGGAGGGATGAACTCTTAATCTAAATGGGAATTATGAAAATATTCAAGAAAAGGTCCCCACACCTTTTGGAACTTTATGTCTGAATTAAGAAGTGAATAATGAATCTTTTTAAGGTCTAAGCAGGACATAATGTCTCTGAGCCATTGAGCATGAGTGGGTGGGGCAAAGATTGTATTGTGTTAATGACAAGGACCTCTCAATACACCAGATTTTATTAATAGAATGAGACTTATGATACTCTGGGTCCTGTCAGAGAGGCTAAAATTAGGGAAGCGAATTGCTGGGCTGGATTTTCTCAAATTACTACTGCCACCCTCAGGCTGGAGGAGCAATACCTTGTATTCTGTCCAAGTAGCCTCTAACACAGGCATGGGCAAAATATGCTTTTTAATCCGGCCCGCAGAACTTGATGAAATTATATTAATAAACCTTGTTAACGTTTTCTCCCCGCAATTCTGGCGTTTTCCCAATAGATGACGCACTCTATATACATTGACCTTTGTTGAGGTGCAGCGTATTACTCTGTGGCGGCTCATTTCCTAGCGTATGCGAACCGACTCACAATTAGATAGCCTACGGGGGTTTGCGAGCACAGAGCTTTGGAGCCTCTTCGCCATGGGGGGCCGGTTGACAGAGGCTTAAAAGTGAGGCTGAAGTTTTCGAATAAAGTTTTTCCTTCGACTGCAGTTACCGACTCCGTGTCGTAATTTTAGCGCTGCGTGTAGCACCCCGCTACAATTGGTGACCCCGACGGTCCAAACGATTTTTGGACCAGAAATGACCGACGCCGCCTCTGTTCATGCGGTTTCGTTGAAACTGCCGGGTTTCTGGACACAGCGCCCGGACCTATGGTTCCAGCAAGCCGAAGCCCAATTCCACGTTCGCCGGATCACCTCAGAAGACACCCGCTACTACTACGTGGTGGGCTCCCTCGACCAGGACACAGCTGCCCAGGTCGCGGAGTTCGTACAGTCGCCCCCGGCAGACGGCAAATACACGGAATTCAAAGCCCTGCTCATCAGGACTTTCGGACTCTCACGGCGAGAGCGGGCTGCCCGTTTACTGCACCTGGATGGCTTGGGAGACAGACCTCCATCGGCTTTAATGAATGAGATGTTGTCTCTGGCCGGCGGACACACACCCTGCCTCATGTTTGAGCAGGCATTCCTGGAGCAGCTGCCCGAGGACATACGCCTGCTGCTGTCCGACGCGGATTTCAGTGACCCCCGGAAGGTGGCAGCCCGGGCGGACTTGCTGTGGAACGCCAAAAAGGTGAGCGGGGCGTCCATCGCACAGATCACCCAGCCACGCTCCCGGCAGCAAACCAGTCCAGGCCCGGCCGCAGAGCCCACTAACCCCCGGCCCAATGACCACTGGTGCTTCTACCACCAGCGGTGGGGCGCAGAAGCCCGCCGTTGCCGCCCGCCCTGCAAGTTCCCGGGAAACGCCAGGGCCAGCCGCCGCTGATGGCTACGGCGGCTGGCCATCGGGATAGCCTCCTGTATGTGTGGGATAGCAGGTCGGGACGCCGCTTTTTGGTCGATACTGGGGCTGAGGTCAGCGTTTTACCTCCGACAAGTTACGACACTCGCAGCAGGGCACCGGGTCCCCCCCTGAGGGCCGTGAATGGCAGCACAGTAAGGACCTATGGCACCCGTCAGGTGCAGCTACAGTTCGGCCCCAGCCAGTTCACGTGGGACTTCACACTGGCCGCCGTAGCCCAACCGCTTCTGGGTGCGGATTTTTTGCGAGCTCACAGCCTGCTGGTTGACCTGCCCAGGAAGAGACTGGTACACGCCGAGACCTTTCAGACGTTCTCCCTGGGCGCGGCCCAGTTGCCAGCCCCTCACCTCGGCTCCATCACGCTGTCCGACAACGACTTCACCAGGGTCCTGGCGGAGTTCCCATCGGTTCTGGCACCGCAGTTCACAGCAGCCATGCCCAGGCACGGCGTACAGCACCACATCCCGACACAGGGACCACCCCTCCATGCCCGTGCTCGGCGGCTTCCCCCGGACAAGCTCCGACTGGCGAAGGAGGAGTTCCAGAGAATGGAGGAATTGGGGATCATCCGGCGGTCCGACAGCCCCTGGGCTTCCCCCCTGCACATGGTGCCCAAAGCGACGGGGGGCTGGAGACCGTGCGGCGACTACCGCAGGCTGAACGAGGCTACCACACAGGACCGCTACCCTGTGCCGCACATTCAGGACTTTGCGGCAAACCTGCACGGCGCCCGGATCTTCTCCAAGGTCGACCTTGTCCGAGGGTACCATCAAATCCCGATGCATCCTGACGACGTCCCCAAGACGGCTCTCATCACCCCGTTTGGCCTCTTCGAGTTCCTCCGCATGCCGTTCGGCCTGAAGAATGCCGCACAGACGTTCCAGCGGTTAATGGACGCGGTGGGACGGGACCTGGACTTCGCGTTCATCTATTTGGATGACATCCTCATAGCCAGCGGCAGTCGTCAGGAGCATCTGTCCCACCTCCGTCAACTCTGCGCCCGACTGAGTGAGTACGGTCTTACAATCAACCCTGCCAAATGCCAGTTCGGACTTGATACCATTGACTTCCTGGGCCACAGGATTACTAAAGACGGGGCAACCCCTCTGCCCGCTAAGGTAGATGCGGTCCGCCACTTCCCCCGACCCACCACGGTCAAAGGCCTTCAGGAATTCGTAGGTATGGTCAATTTCTACCGCCGCTTCCTCCCTTCAGCTGCCCGGATCATGCGCCCCCTGTTCGCCCTGATGTCGGGTCCGAGCAAGGACATTACCTGGGACGAGGAGTCCGCCGCCGCTTTCGTTCAAACGAAGGAAGCTTTGGCTGACGCCGCAATGCTAGTACATCCCAGAATGGACACCCCTACCGCCCTCACAGTGGACGCATCAAACACGGCAGTCGGTGGGGTGCTGGAGCAGCTCATCGCAGGTCGCTGGCAACCCCTGGCGTTTTTCAGCAAACACCTGCGGCCACCCGAGCTCAAGTACAGTGCTTTCGACCGGGAACTGTTGGCGCTCTACCTGGCAATCCGGCATTTCAGGTACTTCCTAGAAGGTCGGCCCTTCACCGCGTTCCCGGACCACAAACCGCTTACCTTTGCGTTTACGAAAGCATCCGACCCCTGGTCATCCCGCCAGCAACGCCACCTGTCCTACATCTCTGAATACACAACGGATGTCCGGCACGTCTCGGGTAAGGACAATGTCGTGGCGGATGCGCTCTCTCGCCCTACCGTTCATGCCCTTTCCCAAGGGGTAGACTTTGAGGCACTGGCAGCGGCACAGCAGGTAGATGAGGAGATTCCGAGTTACAGGACTGCAGTCTCTGGTTTGCAGCTCCAGGACTTCCCCGTGGGCCCAGGTGAGAGGACCCTACTCTGTGACGTCGCCACCAACCAGCCCCGTCCGGTCGTCCCCGCAGCCTGGCGGCGACGTGTTTTCGACTCCATTCATAACTTGGCGCATCCCTCCATCCGGACAACTGTCCGGATGGTTTCCAGCAGGTTCGTTTGGCACGGTCTCCGCAAACAGGTCAGTGAATGGGCCAGGACGTGCATGCACTGCCAGACGGCCAAGGTTCAGCGGCACACCAAAGCCCCACTGCAGCAGTTCCATCCCACCCACCGGCGTTTCGACCACATTCATGTGGATATCGTGGGCCCCTTGCCAGTGTCGCGCGGAGCGCGTTACCTCCTGACTATCGTGGACCGGTTCACAAGATGGCCAGAGGCGGTCCCGCTCACCGACACCACCTCCGAATCTTGCGCCCGAGCCCTGATCGCCACCTGGATATCCCGCTTTGGTGTACATTACCTCAGACAGAGGCGCCCAGTTCACCTCCAGCCTGTGGTCAGCTATGGCCAGCCTTTTGGGGACTCAGCTGCACCACACCACTGCCTACCACCCACAGTCGAACGGGCTAGTGGAGCGTTTCCACCGTCACCTGAAGTCGGCCCTCATGGCCCGCCTGCGAGGAGCCAACTGGGCGGACGAGCTTCCCTGGGTCCTTCTCGGCATCCGCACAGCGCCCAAGGACGACCTGCACGCCTCGTCGGCCGAGTTGGTATACGGCGCGCCCCTGGCCGTCCCCGGGGAGTTCCTACCAGCCCCGAGGGGGCAAGAGGAAGAACCCGCTGCAGTCCTGGGCAGACTTCGCGAGAAGCTCGGTAACCTGGCCCCCATACCCACTTCACAGCATGGGCGGCACCCGACCTGCGTACCCAAAGACCTACGGAACTGTAAGTTTGTGTTTGTACGAAGGGGCGGGCATCGGCCACCGCTGCAGCGGCCATACGAGGGGCCGTTTACGGTGCTCCGGAACAACGGGTCCACGTTCGTGCTGGACGTTGGGGGGAAGGAGGAGGTTTTCACGGTGGACCGCCTCAAGCCGGCCCATGTGGACCTGGCGCAACCGGCCGAGTTTCCGGCGCCTCGGCGCAGAGGCCGACCTCCCAAGCAGGTTCTGGCCCAGGCTGTGGACATTGGGGGGTGTATCGCCGGTTCTGGGGGGGGGTTATGTGGCGGCTCATTTCCTAGCGTATGCGAACCGACTCACAATTAGATAGCCTACGGGGGTTTGCGAGCACAGAGCTTTGGAGCCTCTTCGCCATGGGGGGCCGGTTGACAGAGGCTTAAAAGTGAGGCTGAAGTTTTCGAATAAAGTTTTTCCTTCGACTGCAGTTACCGACTCCGTGTCGTAATTTTAGCGCTGTTTGTAGCACACCGCTACAACTCCACATTTGCGCTTTTTTGTTCGGCTCGACCTATTTGTGTGAACAGGTGTTCAGCGTCATGAACATCAACAAAGCCAGCCACAGATCCAAGTTAACTGACCAACACCTCCGATCCATCCTGAGAATCGCCACAACAAAACTAAATCCAGACTTTGATGCGCTGGCTAAAAAGGGAGACCAACAACACTGTTCCCACTGAAATTAAAAATAAGTTTCTTCGTTGTGTTATGTAAAAAATGCATCCGAAAATATTTTTTTTAATAAGCCTTACATGTTACATGTCATTTCTGTTAAGTGATGGACATGAGTTGTGCGCAGGTGCATGTACGTTATCAAAATAAAAAATGCGCTCCAGATCAAATAACGCGCTCCGCATACTGGCGAGCTGTCACTGTTCTGTCCTTGTGCTGGTCGTTGTTGAGTTTTGGCACAGGGGACAATTGAATAAGAAGGAGCAGGACAAGTAGACCTGCATCTCCTACCGTTTTTGAAATAAAGACAGTCAGGAGGAGAGTGATGATGATAATATCTTGAAGGATAACAGAATTTTCAGAGCTTTAAAATAATAACTGTTACTATTAAAAAAAGCTGTATTTTATTCATTTAATTTTCAGTGTTTTAAAAGTCATTTCAATAAATAGCTAAATACCATGGGACTTCAAAGACAGATATTTTGTTGTAATGCATTTGTTCATTTTCAATTGAAATTAAAGCACATGTTTTCTACATATCCCATGATATTTTATTTTCTCTTATGAGGTGTATTACCAAAACACTCCGTCCATCTGCTCCTGTCAAATTTTAGAACCCTTTGTGGCCCACAAGTCAAAAAGTTTGCCCACACCTGCTCTAACATGATGGCTGCATTAATTTCTCCTGATAATTTTTTCCCCTCCCCTTCCCTCTTCTTCTATCCCCCACTCTGGCCTCTTAACTCTTCTCCTAATCTGCTTATCACCTCCTCTGGTGCCCCTGCTCCCCTTTCTCCCATGGCCCACTCTCCTGTCCTATCAGATTCCTCCTTCTTCAGCCCACGACCTTTCCCACCCACCTGGTTTCAGCTGTCACCTTCTAGCTTGCTCTTCTTCCCCACCCCACCTCCCCCGGTGTCTTCCCCCTTCCTTTCTAGTCCTGGTGAAAACATCGACTGTTCACTCTTTTCCGTGGATGCTGCCTGACCTGTTGAGATCCTCCCGCGTGCTGTGTGCGTCGTGTTGGATTTCCAGCACCTGGGCAGTCTCTTGAGTTAATAGCAAAGCAGGCCTTTTGTTTTCAGTCCAAGCGATGACATCTTCATAAGCAATATTTGGGAAGAGCCCAGTCAGAACTGTGGTTTCTCCGCGCAGTGTTTCCTGGTTTTCTATGTTGATGGTGTAACATAATAAATGAGTGGTTGGTCTGAGACTGGCGTATGGTGTCAACAGGATGAGATACTGATCATCAACATATTCTGAAGATTGAGGAAAGCTAGTAAAAAGATCCATTTGTCATTAAGAAACCCAAATCCCACTCATAGAAAAACATTTTAAGTGTGTGTAAGAAATCAGACTGTTTCATTTTGTATACCATTTACATTTGGAGATTAAATTTTCAGTAAATAATTATGACAATAATTTCTATTTCTTGCTGATCATTTACACTATCATTGTTATCTTGAAACCGCAAAACCAGAGTTTGAGTGACGGATGTTTAGTATGTTGAGAATATTATGATAGCGGCTGGTATAAATTAGAGCTGAGAACATGTGCATAAAGGGGTATGGAATGCAGATCAGAACAGCTAGAAATAGATCACGGCTGTGGCTGTATCTTTTTGAAGAAAAGCGAAGGAAGGGGGAAGAGAGTCAAGGCAAGAGAGACCCGGAAGAGCAACAGATGGAAGACAGGATGGAGGAGAAAGAAAAGATAAAGCAAAGCAGATTAAAATTAGACGGCGAAGAGGAAAAAGGGGGAAATAATATTCCTTCCAGCTTTCACTTCATAATCCTTGTTTTAAATTCTCCCTGGATTCAGGCTCATTGTCCTTGATGATCTTGATCTACAATCTGTTCAGTCTCCCTCCACAGAAATCCTTTGGAGGGTAACTTCCAGCTGTCCTGCTGCACATTTCCCTGCCTTGGCCTCGGCTGCATCCACACGATCCAGTTAAAGACCCCACAAGATCCCGTCTAAAAGCTGGACGCTCCAGCCAGTTCCTGCTGCTGGGTCCTGGGGTGAAGCACAGAAATGCACTCCGATACCAATTCAGGTTTATTCATCATGCACACAGCGCAACGTGCAGTGAAGTGCGTCCGTGTGAAGGAGCGACACACCCAAGGGCGTTCTAGGGGCAGCCCACAAATGTCTCCACACATTCCAGCGCCAACGTAGCATGCCCACCATGTTCAGCAGAGTGTCGCAACAAAACAGAACAGAGCAACAACAACAAAACGAGCCTCATTCCTCCACCCACCCGTGCACAGACACAGTCCCCCAACACCAGGGCAGGCTGAGATACCCTCCAGCCGCCAGTGGACATGTGGTTTCTTTGACACTGGGCCTTCGATTTCCTCAGTGGACTCGCAGAGTTTTGTAGACTCACTGCTCTGGCCATCAGGCCTCCACTTCTGGACTTCTAATCAACCTCCGGCCTTTGATTTGGATTTCCAAATGACCTTCCAGTCTTGTTCATCAGTATTGACCCAGGACTTACCGGTGACGGTAAATGAACTCCAGGCCTTGAGCTCTGGTACCGTCGATGACAGGAGCGTCCTTTGTCCTTGACGGTCCGCTGGCCCAACATCCAACCATGTCCGCATTGCTGGCCATTGAATGTGGAGTAGTGGTTTAGAGTTCAGGCTGTCTTCTAATTGCCCCACATCCCTGTCCCTAAACCCATTTTAGGACGGTGCTAGTAAAACAAGGCAATGCCTTACTTGTAGCAAACAAAACTGCCAACTACTCTGTTAATCATAATTTTTTCTGGACAATGATATCTGCAATCAATTACACGTAACTTCCCTTTTGGAGTTGAGCTTTTGAACTGCCCATAAGACCTGACATTTCTGTGGTGTGAACCGGAGTCTTGCAGGACCAATGAGGCATGGTGTGTCCATGCCAAACGGAGGCAGTGGGGCCTGGGAGCGAGGAACAAGCCAACTCTTAGCCATTGCTGGAGCGGATTGGAAACGGCAGAGTCCGGGTCCGAGAACCTGCAACGAGCTGATGTTTGACCGGTTTAAGTTCAGGGCCGGATTGGAAAGGTTGAGGCAGCGGGGCCTGGGCCTGGGTCTGTAAGGGTATTGAAGCAGTAAGGCCAGGGTCTGAGAGCACAGAACAAGCTGATGTTTGGTCAATTTAAGCGTTAGCCCAGATTGTAAAAGTCAGGGTGTTGGAGCCGGAGGCGAGGGATGGGTTGGTGTTCAGCCCACTGCTCGACAAGGTTTACTCATCTCTGCACAGAACCTCAACCAACAGGCTCCCTGATCAGATGCGTGGCTGGGATCTACAGTTCTGAATGTCATTTGCTTACTTTATATTGTTTGCACAATGGGTCCTGATGGCTTTTGATGGTCTTGTTTTTAATGGGTTCTGTTGGGGTCTCTTTGTTTCATGGCTGCCAGTAGGGAGATGAATCTCGAGTTTGTATATAGTATACATACTTTGATAACAAATGAACTTTGAATCTGACCCTCTCTGTCCCCAAAACCATCCCCTCAGCAATCTCACTGTACAGTTGCCGTGTGGAGATGATAAATAGCCGAAGAGAGCTGACGAGGAGGGATTCCACACAGACTGAGTAAACGGAGACAACTAGGGGACACGTTTCTGAAGAGTTCTCACAAGCTTTCTCAATGAGCTTGTTTGGGGCCCAGGGCGGGAGACTGTATTGTTGGACTTGGTTCAGGGAATGAGGTGGGTGGGCGGAAGCGAGTGGAGTGAGAGGAGCGATGGGGAACTGTGACCATAGTTTAGAATAATGACAGGAAAGGACGTCGGCTTCCCCATGACAATTGTCAATTGGAGATCACCCACAGGGAATGAAATTGTAATCGAAGCACAACTGTGACTAAACAATGGTGCGCCGTTGAGGTGGAGGTGGTGCAGGTGCTCTCTGGATAAGAGAAAGGTAGGATGATTGAAGGTAGAGCCCTCTGGTTAGATGGTAAAGTAAACCTGGAGGAAAGGCCATTGGCAGATGACAGACTGGTGACAAAAATGAAAGTCAGCAGGATCATAGAAAGTTCAGAGGGGAACTGGGAGGAGCAGCGATATGGTAAGAAAGGGTGGAATGGAGGCTTTCATTAGCTTGTGAAGAGTGTGAAAGTAGGAGAAAGGATGGGTTCATCAGTCTCTAAGTACTCATGGAGAGCGGGTGTGTGTGGGATAAACGGCCTTACTGATTTCACTGAAGTCTCAGTCCTGATGGACTGAAGGTTAATAAAGAGGATGTTCCAGAGAGGCCAGCTGTACTGAAAGTGGATAAAGCACTGTGGCACACCCTGGGCTGCTGTGGGTGGAAGCTTTCTGTAACCCTTCATGTACCAATGGATTCTTGGCTGCTGTCTGAAGACTGGTAAATCCTAAAGGTTACACACTTCTTCATAGGAGTAGGTACAGAGCAGTGAATTTAAACTTAGTGGTTACTTAAATTCTAGAAAAAATGTGAAAGTTTGACAAGTTGGATTGATTTGGGAAATTCAATAAAGGGTTTTTAAAATCAAATTATGTTTAATTAACAATAGAACTTTTTGACGAGGAGGGAGGGTCTATGAGGGAAAGGCAGATGATGTAACACACATTGGACACTCACTGTAGATTTTCAATCGACACTGAAGTTGATGGAATTAAAGAGATGTTATCCCTTATGCCACCTTAACCATCTTAACTACCTGCCCTAATGGGGACATGTTCTCCAAGATATTTCCCAGTTTCTGTTTCCGATTATCCTACAATTTACCATGTTTTCCTTGTCCTTTTGCAGCCTTCATGAATGCACTACCTCCAGATCAGATGCCATTTGCCATTTTTGTGCCTACGTCTTCCTCACTCTCCGCAAAGCGAAAGGTCATTTAATTGTGACCAGTTTGTCCAATTGGCCCCAACTGGAGCTCTCTGCAAAGTGATACTGCTCTCTACTGGTCATTGGGGGTATAACAGCCTAATGCACGATACCGGGCCCTTGCGGTGGCTGCACCGAGTTTGAGTGCGACCCTCAGCACGTACTCCTGCAGCCGAGAATGTGCCAGTCGGCAGCATTCCCTCACGGACATCTCCGCGTGCTGGCGGACCATCAAGTTTCCGGACGACCAAAGAGCGTCTTTGACCGAGTTGATGATGTGCCAGCAGCACCGGATGTTGGTCTCGGTGTGTGTCCCCGGGAACAGTCCGTAGATCAGAGAGTCCTCTGTCACGCAGCTGCTTTACACATCCAGAGCTGTGTCGATTTTTCCCTCCTTTGGCTCACCTATACCCCTGCTACACCACGGGAACCTCCCCCTCCACTGCACAGATTAATTAGCCTACTACCCAGAGCCCTTCCCACTCTCATCTTGCAAAGTGAGGATTCCCTGTGGTGAGCTGCATAGATCATATCCCTGGTGATCCTTCTTCTGCTCTCCTGCATTTTCCTCCTGTGAGCTGGATTCTCCCGTCCATCCACTCTTCCTGCTCTGTCAGCTTCCTTCCTGCAGAGTGTAAGTTGCTCACCCTTGCTGCATTAAATTTCCTTTTGCACTTTGTAGTTTAGTTCACCCAAGGCCCTGAGCTTCTTGACTGGCTGAGAATCCCTGGACTGTTATACCTCCAGTGACCAGCAGAGAGCAATGTCACTTTGCAGTTGGCTCCAGTTGGGGCCCAAACTGAACAAGCTGGTCACCACTGTGCGGCGTTTCACCTTCTGGAGAGCGAGGAGATCAAGGCTGCACACGGTGATATAACGTGGCTGGCAGTCACTCAGATACTAGGCAAGTCCAAGGATGAATATGTAAGTTGGGAATGCAGGTGCTGGAATCTGGAGCTAAAAGTAAACTGCTGGAGGACAATAGACAATAGACAGTAGGTGCAGGAGTAGGCCATTCAGCCCTTCTAGCCAGCACCGCCATTCACTGTGATCATGGTTGATCATACACAATCAGTACTCCGTTCCTGCCCTCTCCCCATATCCCTGGACCCCGCTATCTATAAGAGCTCTATCTAACTCTCTCTTGAATGCATCCAGAGACTTGGCCTCCACTACCTTCTGGGGCAGAGCATTCCACATATCCACCACTCTCTGGGTGAAAAAGTTTTTCTGCATCTCTGTTCTAAATGGCCTACCCTTTATTCTTAAACTGTGGCCTCTAGTTCTGGACTCACCCATCAGCGGGAACATACTTCCTGCCTCCAGCGTGTCCAATCCCTTAATAATCTTATATGTTTCAATCAGATCCCCCCTCATCCTTCTAAATTCCAGTGTATACAAGCCCAGTCACTCCAATCTTTCAACATATGACAGTCCTGCCATTCCGGGAATTAACCTTGTGAACCTACGCTGCACTCCCTCAATAGCAAGAATGTCCTTCCTCAAATTTGGAGACCAAAACTGCACACAATTCTCCAGTTGGGTTCTCACCAGGGCCCTGTACAGCTGCAGAAGGACCCCCTTACTCCTAAACTCAATTCCTCTTGTTATAAAGGCCAGCATGCCATCAGCTTTCTTCACTGCCTGCTGTACCTGCATGCTTGCTTTCATTGACTGATGTACAAGAACACCTAGATCTCATTGTACTTCCCCTTTCCCTAACTTGACTCCATTTAGATAGTAATCTGCCTTCCTGTTCTTGCCACCAAAGTGGATAACCTCACATTTATCCACATTAAACTGCATCTGCCATACATTTGCCCATTAACCCAACCTGTCCAAGTCACCCTGCATTCTCATAACATCCTCCTGACATTTCACACTGCCACCCAGCTTTGTGTCATCAGCAAATTTGCTAATGTTACTTTTAATTCCTTCATCTAAATCATTAATGTATATTGTAAACAGTTGTGGTCCCAGCACCGAACCTTGCGGTACCCCACTGGTCACAGCCTGCCATTCCGAAAGGGACCCGTTAATCACTACTCTTTGTTTCCTGTCAGCCAGCCAATTTTCAATCCATGTCAGTACTCTGCCCCCAATACCATGTACCCTAATTTTGCCCACTAATCTCCTATGTGGGACTTTATCAAAAGCTTTCTGGAAGTTCAAGTACACTACATCCACTGGCTCACCCTTGTCCATTTTCATAGTTACATCCTCAAAAAACTCCAGAAGATCGGTCAAGAATGATTTTCCCTTCATAAATCCATGCTGACTCGGACTGATCCTTCTACTGCTATACAAATGTGTCAAAAGGAACTCAGCACATCGAGTAGCATCTGTGGGGGGAAGGAATTGTCAACATATTTGAGCTCCCGATGAAGGTTTCAACACGAAACGTCCACAGTACCTTTCCCCACAGATGCTGCTTGACCTGCAGAGATCGCCCAGCTGGGTGTTTTAGGATGGATTGTAAAACTAAGCAGTCTCTCACTAAAATCAAACTCTGATAGTTTAGTAACCAGCTGTGTATAATGCCAGAACTTCAGACCCTCCTCAGAACCCGTGGTACACCAGACACCAACGATCCCTGTCCTACAGCAAGCACCTCAACGCACTTGGAAAATGCCACTAGCATGGAATCTACAAGCCCTCAATACACTGGGAGGCTGAGTGAATCAACACCAGTGTCCTTGCGTGGATCAGCGCCCATCACAGGAACCAGCCTCCTCTCTACACCTCAGTCAGTCTACGCAGAACAGATTATCTGACTCAATATTTGTGCCCTGCTAATTGCACCCCATCTTCAGTAACAGGCTGAAGAAGGAGGAATCTGTGAAGGAGAAGACGGAGGGTGTGGGGGGAGGGGAAATTACTGAAAGTTGGAAAAATCAGTGTTCATGATACTGTTGGAGGCCACCCAGGCTGAATATGTGGTGTTGCTCCTTCAACCTGCGTTTGGCCTCACCACGGCAGTATCTGAGCACGGACTGACATGACAGAAACCAGCCTCTCCTCCACAGACCGTCTGCATTTCTCAATGGCTCAGTAAAGCAGCCAGCATAATCAAAGACACTCCCCTCCCTGGACGTTTACGCTTCTCCCTCCCCCCATTAGAAAACCCTGAGAGCACGTACCTCAGGCTCTGGTCGTCTCACTGCAGCCACCCACCCCACAGTTAACTCATTCCAGTTGTAGCTGCAACGCAGAGCACCCCCGCCCCCCGCCACTATCCAAGCCCACCTGACCATCAGCTGGAGCCACAACACTTCACTTGTGCTGTCAAACCTCCTCATCCCTTCCTCAAGAATTCTTTGACAAATGTGCGGCCTCTGTCTGTATGGCTCCTTCCAGTTTAACCCTTGATCGAATACATATTCCATAACTACCAAATGTTGGTGGGCCCAATGTTCCTCACCTCACCTGTGTCTGCGAAATGGGTGCACAACACTGCTTTGGCCATCCAGCTGAACATGCTGGGACAGAATGCCTGGTAATGGTTTCTCCCTCATTGTTTTTTAAAGCATTTTGCTTATTGTTCTCTTCAGGGATGCAGTAAATGCAAGGAGAGTTCTTCCCCACTCCCTTCATCCGGTGTGCTTGCTCGGATGTCTGCAGGAGACATTGCCTCTCCTGGCTGCTGGGTTCTTCAAGGACTTGCATCTTTGTGAAAGGTGTTTCTCGCAGGTTTATAGAATTATACAGTATGGAGGAAAGGCCCTCTGGCCCAACTCATCCATGTAAACCGAGGTACTCATCTGAGCAAGTTCCATTTACCTGCATTTGGTCCATATCCTGCCGAACCTTTCCTATTCATGTATCAGTCTTTTAAATAACCAGTAACTGTAATACACACAAAATAGGAAAAGAGTCACCAGTCGACATTTTGGGCTGAGACCCTTCTTCGGGTCTCTTTACCTGTAACAATTCTTTACAGACCACTCTAATGCTGCCCGTCTCCCACTAACCCCTGCCCTTTCCATCCACGTAGCCCACGGCTTCCTGCCTTCAGCACTCTGAATGGTTTCTGCTGGACTCACTACATGACTTGGCCTTGGTGAAGAAGATTGTTCCACTGAATTGAGCCCAGTGCTCCACCTTCTCTCAGAATCAGTATCAAGTTTATTACAGACACACATCTGTTGTTTTGCAGTGCAGTGCAGATCTGAAATCTGTTGTTTTGCAGTGCAGGGACATAAAATTACTCTAAGTTTCCAAAAAGTTCAGAAGACAAATAATAAGTTAGTGTTTGAGTTCAGGGACCATTCAGAAATCCAATGGTTAAGGAGAGAAAGTTATTCCTAAAACATTGAGTGTGGGTCTTCAGGCTCCTATACCTCCTCCCTGATGGTAGTGACGAGAGGAGAGCATACCCTAAATACAGAGGGCCATCTTTTTAAGGCACCACCTTTTGAGGATGTCTTTGATGGGGAGGGTTGTGAACCTGCAACCCTGTTCAGCCCCTTTCGATCCTGTGCAGTGGCCCCTCCCGTACAACCAGTCATACTGTTTCCACGATACATCTGTAGGATTTTCCAAGGGTCCTTGTTGGCAAACTAAATCTCTTCAAATACCGAATGAGGTGTTGCTGCTGGTGTGCCTCCTTCATGATTGCATCACTATGTTGGGGCCAGGATGGACCCACAGACAAGTTGATGTCCAGGAATGTGGAGTTGCTGTCCCCTCGTGAGGTTCAACATCAACTCCTTGGTCATGCTGATACTGAATGTGAGTTCTTGCGACACCACTGCACCAGCCGATCACCTCGCTCCTCTATGCTTCCTCATTTCTGCTTGCGATTCTGCCAACAACAGTGGTGTCATCGGTGATTTTATAGGTGGCATTTAAGCTGTGCCTCGTCACACAGTCATGAGTTTAAAGAGAGAAGAGCACTGGGCTAGTTTGAGGTGCATCTGTGTTGATTGTCAGCGAGGAGAAGATGTCATTACCGATCCACACTGACTGGTCTTCTGATGAGGAGATTGAGGATCCAGTTGGAAGGGGAGGCACAGAGGTCCAGGTTTCCAAGCCATTTCCATACTGTTGCATCCCTAAGCCTTAGGTTCCCGGTGTTAACCCTCAGACAGTTGAGGGCAAGGTATTTAGGGAGGAGAGAGCTTTTCTGATGGATTGTGGAATTGAGGGCAATGGGAATTTGGCACAGGCGACGAGGCCTGGGGTAGATCAGTCATGATTGAAAAGCGGGGCAGGCTTGAAGGGCTGAGTGGCTCCTGGTTCCTTGTGATGAGAGAGCACACCTTCCGTAACGTGAGGCTGCAGCCTGTCACGGTGAAAGGGATGGCTGCTGGGTTAGGTGTGCTTTTGAAGATCAACCTTCAGGACCCAATTGGGAAGAACAGCGAGTGAACGAGCAGAAACTGGTAATTGGTTTGTTATTGTCACACGTACAGAGACAGTGGAGAGCTATTCCATAAATACACACAGAAACAAATAACTATAGTACAAACGGGAAATCTGTAAAGCGTGATACAATGACAGAGAGAACACAGTGCAGGTAGATAAATGAAGATTCTAACGTGGGCTAGTGTCACACACCAGGTCCCACGTGGGGTTCAGGATGAGTCCCAGACTGCTGTGTGTTTTCTCCCTGCCCTGTTAATGCACTGGGTTGTCCACTCTATGGTTGTGTTGCTCCAAATCCAGATTGTCATTGTAGAGTTTATCTCTCCATTAAGAGCAGAATATTTAGGAAATCCTTCTACCGACTCCGGCGTTCTCCTCTGGAAAACTTCCGGCTCAGAAATACTTCCCACTTCTCAAGGGGCCGTCCAGGAGGTGGGAGGAAAGAGGTTTGATGTGGCAACCAGAGACACAAGTAACAGCAGAGGTTGAAAGTCAGGAGCAAAAATGTTGTTTCCTCATTGTAAATGTGATGATTGTCTATTGAAACATCTGCTAAGCCACATACCAAATCCGGAATCAGAAAAACTGTAGCAGCTTGTAGTTGTATGGCTCCTTCTTACAGGTATAATGTTGGCAGTGGGTAGTTCTCCCTTCAAGTAGCTTAATTCAAATAGAGTCACAGCACTACAGCATAGAAACAGGCCCTAGTCCGTGTGGCAAACTATTATTCCGCCTAGTCAAATCAACCCACACCTGGACCATATTCCTCCAGACCTCTCCCATCCATGTACCTATCCAAATTTCTCTTAAAAGCTGGAATGAAATCTGCAATGAGTCATAGAACACTACAGCACAGAAACCGGCCCTTTGTCTTATCTAGTCCCTGCTGAACTATTAATCTGTCGAGTCCCATTCACCTACATCCGGGTCATAGCCCTCCATACCCCTCCCATTCATGTACCTATCCTAGTTTCTCTTAAATGTTGAAATCAAACCCATATCCTCCTCTTCCACTGGCAGCTCATTACACAGTCGCGCCACCCTCTGAATTAAGAAGTTCCCCTTCAGCTTTTATCTTTCACCCTTAACCTATGACCTCCAGTTCAAGTCTCACCCAACCTCAGTGGAAGAAGTCCTGCTTGCATTGGCCCTATCTATACCCCTTATAACTTTGTGTACCTCTGTCAAATCTTCCCTATGCTCCAGGGAATGAAGTCCCAACCATTCAACACTTCCCTATAATGCAGGTCCCCAAGTCCTGTTGACAACTTTGAAAGTTTTAGGATATTAACATATCTGAGGTGTCACTGGAGCCATAACATATCGCCTATATCAGATCATCCAACGTTTCAGCTTATTCCTTATAACCTTTATTTTACCTCCCCCAACCCCATCGCATCCTGGTTCGTTTCACCCATCACATGTATTGTCTGAAGTGTGCTGCGAGGACAGCTTCCAGCCCCAGCTCCATCATTGATTGACCTAGCTGACCCGAGTACCGTCCCGTGTCCAACGTCCATCCTTTCGGAGTTTGTGGTGGGGGAGACTGCTTTCCCAAACCACCCAGCCCTCTGATAGGTGCTCGAATAACTCTCCAAAGCTGATGTCAAGGCAAAGCAAAGAGCAGCTCCCTTAAACAATCACACCCAATATCATTGCCCCATGCCCTGACTCACTTCGTAAAGTACTGTGCATTTTGTTACAAAGAAAAATAGTTCCTTTACAATAAAATGGTTTTATAAAACTCTGAAGACCTGCATTTTACCAACTTGCAATGACACTCCCAAGAACTCTCTCGCACAAGGGTTCCCACCTTTTTTTTATGCCACGAGCCTTGCCAATAACGGAGGACTGCGTGGACCCCAGAGTGGGAACTGCTCCAGAACAACGTAACAAAAATCATGTCACCTCACCGATCAGTATTTACCTTATTTATCTGCTGAAGTCGTAGATCAACAATATTATGAAAATTTATTTTATTTCAAAACTTATTTTGAAATAACTTGAAGTTTATTTTGTAAACTTTATTCATTGAAAATATAGTATATATGAATACAAAACCCACAGTGTTTGGATCTGATTACATCCATAGACCCATCAAAGTTGCAGTGCAAGTTGATATGGTGGTTAAGAGGGCATATGGTGTGGCCAGGGGACTGAGTTCAAGAGCCACGAGTGTTGTTGCGGCTCTATAAAACTTTGTTTAGATCACGCTTGGAGTGTTGTGCACAGTTCTGGTCATCTCATTATAGGGAGGATATTGGAAGCTTTTGAGAGGATGTGAAAGAGATTTACCAGGATGCTCCCTGGATTCAAGAACATGTCATATGAAGACAGGTTAAGCAAGTTAAGACTTTTCACTTTGGAGTGAAGGAGGATGAGAGCTGAGTTTAGGTTGAAGTATACGAGATGATAAGATGCATAGATCGAGTGGACAGTTTGTGCCTTTACTCCAGGGTGAGGATAGTTAGTATGGGAGGGCATATTTTAGGTGGAGGAAGCTACGGGGGTAGGTGTTTTACACAGAGAGTGATATGGTGGTGGTATAGGGAGATACTTTATGGAGAGTTAGGAGACTCTTAGAGAGGCACAGAGAAGAAAGGGAACTGGAGGGCTAGGTGTGTTATGGTCCGGTCCGGAGCCTGCATTCTGGGTCTTGATCCGGTCTGTAGACTCCAGACTCCAGGTCTTGTAGCCGTCCCTCCTTTCGCCCTTGAGCCGTTAGTCACACCTGTGGATCATCGTGGCTTGTTTGGACTCAAGGAGGCTCACCTGATGCCCATCGGCTGGCGGTGTATAGAGGGGGCTCTGGGACTGTGTGGAGTTGGGGGGTTGTCCTGCGTATCCTGTTCCTCTGGTTGCCCTGGCTTACAGTTCCCCTCATTAAAGACGAGTACTTTGAGTAAGTCTGCCAGTCACCCTGGACCTAGTTCCCATCCTATCCCTTGCCTCTGTCGGGCAAGCCTGGCCGGACTGCCGTTGCCTGGCAGGGGACTCTGCCCCTTTCTATCCCTCGCTGCTGACGGGTTGTGCCCCACAACCTACCCAGGTGCACTGTGACCTGCTCAGGCCCCCGTGTTCCTGCCTGGGGGGGTCCGGGCCCTGCCTAGGAGTTATGTGGCCCGCCCAGAGGACTCTGCCCCTTTCTATCCCTCGCTGCCGATGGGTTGTGCCCTGCGACCTGCTCAGGTGCCCTGCTCAGGCCCCTGTGTTCCTGCCTGGGAGGTCTGGACCCTGCCTAGGAGTTATGTGGCCCACCCAGAGGTCTCTGCCCCTACCTATCCCTCGCTGCTGACAGGTTGTGCCCTGTGTTCCTGCCTGGGAGGTCCAGGCCCTGTCTAGGAGTTATGTGGCCCGCCCAGAGGTCTCTGCCCCTACCTATCCCTTGCTGCCGATGGGTTGTGCCCCACTACCTACCCAGGTGCCCTGCTCAGGCCCCTGTGTTCCTGCCTGGGAGGTCCAGGCCCTGCCTAGGAGTTATGTGGCCCGCCCAGAGGTCTCTGCCCCTACCTATCTCTTGTTGTCGACGGGTTGTGCCCCACTACCTACCCAGGTGCCCCTGTCTTCCTGCCCGGGAGTTATGCAGCCTGCCCAGTGAACACCTAGACCCTGCCTGAACTCCAAGATCCAGCCTCGCCTGGACTCTAAGACTCTCCCTGAACCCCAGAATCACCTTGAATGTCACGTCCCTTACGCACACCACGTTCACCACATCTTGTCTATCGTTTAGTTGTTCCCTTCCTGCCCCTAGTACTTCAGTGCCTGCGTCCTGCACTTGGGTCCAGTCCTGTCCCCTTATGACAAGGTAAGTGGAGAGCATTAGGTTAATCTTGGAGCACACTAAAAGGTTGGCACAATATTGCAGGCAAAAAGGCTTGTACTGTTTTATGTTCTATGTAGAGTTGTTCAGAGTAAGTAGTCACAGTGTTATTGGTTCCAGTCACTGGTAGTGTCCCCCCCACCCCCCTGTCTTCCGTGGACAGGTGCCTATCATCTGGCATCCTGGGAAGAGACAAATCAGTGTTTCCTAAAGTCATAACATAATACAATCAGAGAACACTACCAGGACCTTTGGCCCATCCAGTCTATGCCAAACTGTTACTTTGCTTGGTCTCATCAACCCACACCTGGACTATAGACCAACTTCTCTGAAATGTTGAAATCAACCCTACATCCACCTCTTCTACAGGCAGCCCGTTCTGAACTCTTATACCCTCTGCCCCGACCTGTGAAGGCAAGCTTACCATTTGACTTCTTCACCACCCTTACAACATCTGTTGTCACTTTCAGACTTGGACTCTAGGTTCATCAATATTCCTTCATGCCTGACACTCACTGTGCATGTCCTACACCTATTTAATTTTTGCAAATAGCATTTCCTCACACTTACTGGGTTTAAATTCCACCTAATATCACTCTGCCCAGCTTTCTATCTGATCTATATTACACTGTGCCCTGGGAGAACCTCCCTCGCCATAGACTACACCAACAGGTTTCATATTGTCTGCAAGCTTACTAATCATGCTTCCTACATTGACATCCAAATGATTCACATAAAAGGGTCCCAGCACCAATCCCTGTGGTACACCATCGGTCTCAGAATTCTAATCTAAATAAGATTCTTGCATGATCGCCTATCAACAAGCCAATTTCAGGTCGAAAACACCAGCTGGCATAGGATTCAATGTGTCTTGACCTTCTTGGCCAGCTACCATGCTGATTCTTGTCAATGCCTTACTAAACTCCACTGTGTTTTCATCAATTTCCTTTGTTTTCTATTTTATGATAGAAGTCCTATTAATGAGGTAGGATCGCTCCCACACTGTCTATGGGCCAGGTGCAGGTCAAAGGGGCGAGGCTGAACAATAGCTCAGCACGGACTAGATAGGCTGAAGGGCCTGCTTCTGAGTTGTAGTGCTCTAGGAGTCTATGATTATATGGTACAACCCACTCTGAATATCCCTGATCAGCCCCAGCCTCCCCAAAGGTATCTAAATCCTGTTTTTGGGTTTTCTCCAATAATTTCCCTACCATTGACACAAGGCTCAGTTCAGTAAAGGAACACCAGTCATTAGTTAGTCCCAGTCCCACCTGTGGTTAATGAAGATGCAAAATTCTCTGTCATGGTCCTTCCCTTACTCCTGACGGAATTCTACGATAGGTCCCATCCCTGGGGACTTTTAGAAAATAAACATAGAAAACCTACAGCACAATACAGGCCCTTCGGCCCACAAAGTTGTGCCGAACATGTCCCTACCTTAGAAATTACTAGGCTTACCCATAGCCCTCTATTTTTCTAAGGTCCATGTACCTATCCAAAAGTCTCTTAGAAGACCCTATCGTATCCGCCACCACCACCATTGCTGGCAGCCCATTCCACACACTCACCACTCTCTGAGTAAAGAACTTACCCCTGACATCTGCATGTGCGAGGGAAGAACAGAATGAGTTTGCAGGTGAATGCATGGCTGCAGAACTGATGCTGGGTGCAGGGTTTCACATTTCTGGATCATTGGTATCTCTTCTGGGGCAGGGGTGATGTGTACAAAGAAGGATGGGTTCGACCTGGACATTCTTTTGTCCTTGCAGGCAGCTTTGCTGGAGTTGTTTAAACTAATTTGGTGGGGGATGGAGCAGAGGACGGAGCAGTCGGTATACAAGTCGATGCAGTGTGGAGTGAGACTGTCAGGAAGGACAGGCAGATGACTGGGCAAAATTGCAGTCAGCGGGATGAATTGAAGTGAAACAAGGGAGGGGGCAAAACTAGAAAGGGTGATGAATACAGGACTGAAGGTGTTATATTAAAATGCATGCAGTATACAGAATAAACAATAAAAGGAATATTTAAAAATACAGAATAAAGTAGATGATCTTGTTAAAGGTCAGCAGGTATGACATTGTGGGTGTCACTGAGTCATGGCTGGAAGATAGTTGGGGGTAGCTTAATATATTTAATTTGACATAATAGGAAAAAGAAAAGGCATGTACAAAAGTCAAAGTTATGATAATCATGGGGGATTTCAATATGTAGGGAGATTGGGAAAATCCAGTTGGTGCTGGATCCCAAAAGGGGGAATTCGTAGAATGTCCATGAGATGGCTTTTTAGAACAACTTGTGACTCTGGATTTGGTGTTGTGTAATAAACCAGATTGGATTAGGGAGATTAAGGTAAAAGAACCCCTAGGAGGCAGCGATCATAATATGATAGAATTCCCCTGGCGGCTTGAGAAGGAAAAACTGAAATCAGATGCATCAGTATTACAGTGGGGTAAAGGGATTTACGGATGCATGAGAGAGGAGCTGGCCACAGTTGATTGGAAGTGGATGCTAGGGTGGATAAGGGCAGAACAGCAATGGCTGGGTTTTCTGGTAGCATTTCAGAAAGCGCAGGATAGATACATCCCAAAGAAAAAAGTGTCCTAAAGGGAGGATGATGCAACCGTGACTGAGAAAGGAAGTCAAAGACAACATAAAAGCAAAAGAGAGGGCATGTAATATAGCAAAAATTAGTGGGAGGTCAGAGGATGAGGAAGCTTTTAAAAACTAAGAGAAGGTAACTAAAAAGACATAAGGAGAGACAAGATGAAACCTATAGGTAAGCTAGCCAATAAAATAAAAGACAATACTGGAATGTTTTTTCAGCTGTCTAAAGAGTAAGAGAGAGGTGAACGTGGATATCAGACCACTTAGAGTATTGTGAGCAACTTTGAGCCCCTTATATAAACAATGTTGTGCTGGCATTGAAGAATGCCCTGAGGAGGTTCGTGAGAATGATTCTGGAAGGGAAAGGGTTAGCGCACAAGTAATATTTTATGGTTCTCAGCCTGTACTTCTTGAAGTTCAGAAGAATGAGGGGGGATCTCAATGCATCATATTGAATAATGAAATGCCTAGATAGAGTGGATACGGAGAGGATGTCTCCTATAGTGGGGAGTCTGTGATAGAGGGCACAGCCTCAGAAGAGAGGGAAGTCCATTTAGAACAGAGATGAGGAATTTGTTTAGCCAGAAGGTGGTGAGTCTGTGGACTTCATTGCCACAAATGGCTGTGGAGGCCAAGTCATTGGGTATACTTAAAACAGGGGTTGATGGGTTCTTGATGAGTCAGGGCATCACATGTTATGGGAAGAAGGCGGGAGAATGCAGTTGAGAGGGATAATAAGTCAGCCATGATGAAATTTGATGGGCTGAATGGCCTAATTCTGCTCCTATGTCTTATGGTCTAATAAAGAAGCCACTGAGTGTATGTTTGCAGTCTGCTGCTGTCGCCCAGGTTCGATATATTCTGCATTCAGAGATTCTTTTCTGCACACCACTGTTGTAACACATGGTTATTTGAGGGACTGTCACCTTCCTGTCAGCTTGAACCATTTTCCTCTGACCTCTCTCAAGGTGTATTTGCCCACAGAACTGCTGTGCACTGGATGCTTTTTTTTTCTCCTTCCATTCCCTGTAAACTCTAGAGACTGGTGTGCATGAAAATCCCAGGAGATCAGCACTTTCTGAGATACTCAAACCACCCCGTCTGGCACCAACAATCATTCCACGGTCAAAGTCACTTCAATCACATTTCTTCCCCATTGTGATGAACTGCAAATGAACCTCTTGACTGTACATGCATGGAGTTGCTGCCACGTGATTGGCTGATTGATTATTTGCATTAACGAGCAGGTGCACAGATGTACCTAATAGTGACCACAGAGGGTAGGACGTAGTGATGTGATGGTACAATGAGTATAAAGAAAGTTTGTATTGTATTTTCTGTGTATACTCTTAAGAATGTTTTTTAAATGAGAAGTGTATTACAGTGCAAAAGTAGTATAAAATCTATTTGGTCATTAAATATTGTGGGTACATTCTCCAACTAGTTGGCCCTGAATCAGCAGACGTTAATGAATCAGAAGATGCTCAGAAGCAGGCATCTGTTGACTCGGTATGTCACTGAGCATTTTCTCACGATCAGTCCCGAGTCTCGGCTGCTGTTGATCACAAGCAGAGCCTCCCAATTAGCTTGTTCTCCAGTGATACACTCCCGCTCCAAAGGGTTCGTGATTTAGCTTCTCTGTTATGACTTCTCAGGGTAGCTGCCCATGCGGAAAGAGTGGGAGCCCACGTGGGGGTCTCCAAGATGTGTCTATACTGGAGAATTCAGGAAGCTGTAGCAGATCTTTGGAGCATGAAAATTACCTCCTCCTGCACCAATTAATATAAAAAATGCTTCAGGGGGTCAAATTCGAACACAGTTGACACCTAGGAATGAGATAAGATGTAAAGCTTAAAGAGGAGCTGAGGGAAAAGGGGGCAGCAGAGACCAGAAGAGGTAAGAGCAGAATTAGGCCAGTCGGCCCATCAAAACTGCTCTGCCATTCCATCATGACTGATTTATTTTGCTTGTCAACCCCGTTCTCCTGACTTCTCCCCATAAGCGTTGATGCCCTGACTAATAAAGATGCTATCAACCTCTGTTTTAGATATACCCAACATTTTAGCCTTCACAGCCGACTGTGGTAAAGAATTCCAAAGATTCAACACCCTTTGGCTAAAGAAATTCCTCCTCCTCTCTGTTTTAAAGGGATATCCTTCTATTCTGAGGCTGTGCCCTATTACTGGACACATCCTCTCCACACCTTTCAATATTCATTAGGTTTCAATGAGATTTGACACAACACCCCCTCCCCATTCTTCTAAACTCCAGAGAACACCGGCCCAGAGCCATCAAGCTGTAAATTTTGTATTCCCAGGACCAGTCTCGCAAGCCTCCTCTGGAACCTCTCTGGCACATCCTTTCTTAGATAGGGGTTCCAAAACTGCCTACAATACTTCAAATGTGATCTGACCAATGCCTTATAAAGCCTTGGCATTACATCCTTGGTTTTATGTTCTAGTCCTCTCAAATTGAATGATAACATTGCTTTCCTTACCACTGACTTAACCTGCAAGTTAATCTTTAGGGAATCCTGCACTAGGCCTCCCAAGTCCCTTTGGTTCTCCATTTAGAAAACAGTCTAGGCTTTTATTCCTTCTGCCAAAATGCATGACTGTATATTTCCCTACACTGTATTCCATCTGCCACTTTTTATGCATTCTTCTAATCTGTCCAATTCTTCTACAGATTTCCTGCTTCCTTAATACTATCACCTACCTTTGTGTCAGCCACAATCCTGGCCACGAAGCCATCAATTCCATCATCCAGTTCATTAATATATTGTGAAAAGAAGTAGTCCTAACACCAGTCCCTGCAAAACATCACCACTCACTGACAGCCAGCTAGAAAGGCCCCTTCTTTCCACACTTTGCCCCCGTCAGTCAGCCAATCTTTTATTCATGCTAGTATCTTTCTTGTAATACCATGGGCTCTTATTTTGAGACGTGTGGCACCTTGTTAAAGGCCTTCTAGAAATCCAAGCAGACACCATCCACTGAGACTCCCTTGTCTTGGTCTTTTCATCAAAGAATTCCAATAGATTTGTCAGGCAAGATTTCCCTCATTGGAAACCATGCTGACCTTGGCCTGTCTTATCATGCGTCTCCAAGCAGCCCAAAGCCTCATCCTTAATATTGGACTCTAACATCTGGCCAACCACCGAAGGCTGTAATTTCCTGTCTTTTCCCTCCCTCCCTTTTTAAAGAGCATGAATTATTGACCACATCAAAGGCTTCAGATAAGCCCAGAAGCAGGAGGTTCTCGCAGGCAGCATCCTGTTAGACCTCCTCTGCACCCTCTCCAAAGCCTCAACTTTTTCCTATAATGAGGTGACTAGAAATGTATGCAATGCCCCATCTGCAGCCTAACCAGAGTTTTATAAGGTTGCAACATAACCTCTTGATGTTTGAACTCAATGTCTCGACGAATAAAAGCAAACATTCCATAAACCTTCTTAACTACCTTATCGAACTGTGCAGGAGTTGTTTCAAGGAGCTATGAACTTGGATCCCAAGATATCCCTGCTCAGCAACACTGTTAAGGACTTTGCCCTTATCAGTTCTGATTGAGAATGTGCAGACCCTGGGCGTCTGTACCTCCCTCTGGAATTGAATCCTTGACTTCCCCGGGAGACCATAACCCGAGTGGATCGGTGATAATATCCCCTCTAGCTGACGTTGGCACTTCTCAGTGACGTGTGCTTAGCCCACTGCTCTACTCTTTCTATACCCATGACTGTGTGCTTAGCCCACTGCTCTACTCTTTCTATACCCATGACTGTGTGCTTAGCCCACTGCTCTACTCTTTCTATACCCATGACTGTGTGCTTAGCCCACTGCTCTACTCTTTCTATACCCATGACGTGTGCTTAGCCCACTGCTCTACTCTTTCTATACCCATGACTGTGTGGCTAGGCATAGCTCAAATACCATCTCTCAATTTGCTGATGAAATAACCATTGTTGGTAGAATCTCAGGTGATGACAAGAGGGTGTACAGGAGTGAGGTATGTCAACTAGTGGAGTGGTGTCACAGCAGCAACCCTGCACTCAATGTCAGTAAGACTAAAAAGCTGATTGTGGACATCAGGAGGGGTAAGATGAAGGAACACATACCAATCCTCACAGAGGGATCAGAGGTGGAGAGAGTGAGCAGCTTCAAGTTTCCGGTTGTCAAGATCTCTGAGGATCTAACCTGGTCCCAACATATTGATGCAGCTACAAAGAAAGCAAGACAGTACCTAGGTTTCATTTGGAGTTTGAAGAGATTTGGTTTATCACCCAAAATGCTTGAAAACTTCTATAGACCTACCATTGAGAGCATTCTTACAGGCTGCATTATCGTCTGGTATGGGGGTTGGTGTGGTTACTGCACAGGACAAGGAAAGCTACAGAAAGTTGTGGAATTAGTCAGTTTCATATAATGGATACTGGCCTCCATAGTATCCAAGACGTCTTCAAGGAGCTGTGCCTCAGAAAGGTAATGTCCAATTTTAAAGACCCCACCCCCCATCACCCAGGGCATGCCCTCTTCTCACTGTTACCATCAGGGAGGAGGTACAGAAGCCTGAAGGCACACACTCAACGATTCAGGAGAAGTTTCTTCATCTCTGCCATCAGATTCCTGAATGCCCATTGAACCCATGAACAGTACCTCACTTTTTAAAATAAATATTATTTCTGTTTTTGCACTATATGGAATCTTTAATATACAAATATATACGCACAGTAACTGATTTCCTCATTTTTTTCTTTCTGCTTCATCATGTATTGCATAGTACCACCGCTGCTAAGTTAACAAATTTCATGACAAATGCCGATGATAATAAACCTGATTCTGATTCTGGATCAGTGTACTGTCTCCTTGAATTTGCCTGACCAAAGTGCAACAGCTCAGATTTATCTGGGTTAAATTCCATCTGCCCATATCTGTAACTGGTCTATATCGTGCTGTACTCTTTGCCAGTCTTCTACACTCTCCACAACCCCACCAGTCTTGTATCATCCACAAATGTACTAACCCACCAAACTATATTTTCATCCAGGTCATTTACAGACAGCACAGATCCCACTAATTACACTACTCCACTCCACTAATTACAGACCTCCAGCTGGAATGAGTCCCTTCAACCCTCTGTCTTCTGGTGTGAACTGTGCCTTTGCAGAGTAGGTGAAACTGCAGACATGGTGGTAGAGTGGAGACAGTGAGGTTCTGGAGTCACTGATGTCGAATGATTTGCCGAGAACGGAGTGAGAGGAAGCTTGAAGAAGTCAATTATCATGGGCAACAGGAGGAATGTGTAGTTAACATTGATTCTCTGCCATCAGTACAGCAAGCAGTAGTGACACTTGTCATCTATTGATTCCATTGGGTACCATTGAGCCTTTCAGCTCATTGCTGTTGGGAACCGTCTATCCTGACCCCAGGATATCACTGCAGGAATCCCTAGTCTAGTCTCTACTGTTACGAAATCCCGTAACTGGATCACTTACCAGCAAAGATAGAGAGGTCCGCTGAAGTCTGATGGTACTATTTTTAAAATTATTTATTGATAAAGGGGCACAAAAATAAGATTAATGAAAACATACAGATAATATACGTCGTCAATACTAAATCTAAAGCGCAGGTATGATCATAACCAATAAAACGTAACTCTATCGTTGTCTAGGGGATAACGTATTGTCCGATGGAAATATAAAAGTCATTAGCTCGTTCCGGCTGCAGCGTTTTGGGTTTAAGAGGGAGGCGTTTAAACTTGCCCAGGTCTTTTATGATGCCAATCCGTTGAGTCAGGGGAGCGGGTTTCCTCGTTGTTGGCTAAAGAGCCGTTTTCCGTGGTTTCAGCCACGGAATTGAACGCACGTGGCTTGGTTTCCGATGACCGTCTGCTGGTACGTGGGTCTTCTGCTGCGGCTGAGGGGCTGTTCCCACAGACCCTCTTTTATTCTGACTCGCAGGGTCGTAGATGTCAATCAGGTTGGGGGTGATGCAATCTCTCCCTCAACCAGCCCACTTTGCCCGAGGGCTTCCACGTAGCAGAGTATCTCAATCCACAAATCTGTCTCCAAGAGACAATGGTCATGTCCCGTAGCTTTACATCGCTATGGGGTGGGGTGGGGGGGGGGGGGTGAGAAACGTGACATCCTGCACGTCTCCCCCTCATGTCTTGGGCCCCCTTTTGCCCCCTTTAGACTCAACCCAACAGTGATCTGGCGATTCTCACAAAGGAGGGGGCTACAGACGTAACACTACCATCTCCAGCAGCTGCGTCATATGCCCGCCCTCCAAAAATAAAGCCAGAAGTGGTATGTTTGCTGATAATTGGGAAGTGTTCTGAGCCATACACAATCAATCAGTCTGTGCAACGTTTGCCATGGGCAACATTAACAGGTGTGAGTTTCGACAAACTTCTGTAGACGCACGGTGAGGAGTCATCGTGACTGGATACGGGAACACCAATGTCGGGAACGCAAAAGTCTACAGAAAGTGGTGGACACAGTCCAGTCCAGCCCTCCCCAGCACTGAGAATATTTACCAGGAGCACTGCCACAAGAAGACACTAGTACCCCCACCATGCTGTCTTCTTGCTTCTGTCATCGGGCAGCAGGAAAGTGAATCTCAAGGTAGCATGTGGTGACGTGTATGTACTTTGAAAATAAATTTACTTTGACTTTGAGTTAGTGAGTGCTAAGTACCAGTTAGATCAGGGGTCGGCAACCTTTACTACTGAAAGAGCCATTTGGACCCGTTTCCCACAGAAAAGAAAACACTGGGACCTGATTTAGATCATACACGTGTGAGATATTGGGCATCCATTAAGACAGGGTTTTCCCACTTCCCTTGGCATTGAGATGGACACTCAATGTTTTAGGTGGAAATCCTTCATCCAGCCTAAATGAAGGGTCTCAACTTGAAGCATTGTCTGCCCATTTCCCTCCACAGACGTTGCCTGACCTGACCTCCACCATTTTGTATGTTTGTGGCTAGATCTTCTTCATCAGTCACTCATCTCCTGCCTTTACACCATGGATAAGATATACACAAGGTGTGTGCTATGCTCTTTGCTTGCTTGGAACAATACTTTCAACACAGTGCAGACAGCAGAAATACTGCTTCATATGTCCAGCAACCTAGCTCCAATCCCATCTTCCAACACGCTGTGTGGACATCTTGTGACTACATTGGTTTCTTCCACCGGTTCTACTTTCCATCCACATCCCAAAAACATGTGGGTTGATGAGATATTTTGCCACTGTGTATTGTCCCTAGTGCGTCAATCATTGGTAGAATCAGAACAGAGCTGATAGGATCATAGGGAGAGTGAAATGGGTTGAGATGGGATTATTGTAGAAATGGTCAGCACAGATGTGGTGGGCTGAAGGGCCTATGCCTCGACGATACTAAGTGCCACCCAGGCAGAAGCTGGCAGGCCCTCCTCCACTGGCAAACATAGTGTCGAGGAGACACAAGAGAGTGCAGGCGCTAGAAATCTGGTGTAACACACAAAGTTCTAATGTTTCTTCAAAACTTTGGCTCTTTGTACATCCTCTACCAAATACAAAGTCTAAGTCCGCAGGTACATGGAACGCAACCTCCTCTACACTCCCTGCCAAGATGCACATCCTACCTACCCATGAAAAGTATCATGGTTTCTTAGAATCAGAGTACTTCGGTGCAGAAATTGGCCTTTTGGCCCATCTAGTAAATGCCAACCCGATCATCTGCCTGATCCCTTCTACCTGCGCTAATAGAGTCATCGAATTCTTCATTATGTATGGAAACTCCCTCCTGAAGGTGTCCTGGGGCACCTTCAGCAAAATCAAAAAAGAAGAAACTGGCTTTATATAATGCCTTCCCATTACCTTTCATAGTCTCTGAAATTACTTTACAGCTGATGAAGTACTTTAACCACGCAGTTTCTGTTTGAATATATAAACTATGATGGTTCTGGAGGGCAACTCGCCATCACCTTGCCAAGGACAATTAGGGCTGGAGAGTTACGCCCAGCCAGCAATGCCCAAACCCTCATGAATGACTGAACGAACAGATAAAGCTGCTCCGTTACACTCAGCACTATAAATAATTCCATTGCTCTTGCGGTGAATCAGACACGCTGCCTGTGCTGCAATCGTAACAACTTATTCTTTTCAAAGTGACTCACTCTACGTACTGTAAATAGTGAAGTTACCTCTAGGAATTCCAAATCGTACTGCAGAAAATAAATAGTGACTTCAGTCTCGTTAAATCCGACTCACAGTGGTGAGATCCATCTGAGCTGAAGGATTCATAGTGGGTGCACTAGTCCTAGTGAATCCTGCACACGGGTGAGAAGTCACTCTTATCGGAGTCTGAGTCACTCTGTGTAATATAAACAGTGACTGTCCCTTCTCATTTAACAACCTCGATCCATGCCCTTTCAATGGCCGTGACCCTCACAGTGGTATTTCGCCATAGTGGGAAGGCCAATGTCTGTGTCCGTGTCTGAATCCGTATGCAGTTCCTGGTTTGCTGGAGGCTGAAGAATGAGACTGTCTTGTGGTCAGAGCACTGTGTACGTGCGTGGGTGACGGGGAGCAACAGGGATTTGTATTGTTGCTTATTGTGTTCTGCCGAGCATCGTGGGTATGCTATGTGGGCAGCGGAATGTGTGGCGACCCCTGCGGGCTGCCCGCTGCACCCCCTCACATGTGTTGGTTGTTAACGTAAATGGCCCATTTTATGGTACATGCGATAAACAAACTTAAATCTTGAATCTCGTGTCACTTGTCTCCCTGAGACCCTTGAATGACAGCCTTGTGTCAGGGTCCCAATGGTATTCAAGATTAGGACAACTGAGTTAGATTCCGGCTGTTCCATTTATTTTATCATTCCACATTTATAGAATTGTTCTAATGTTGTAGTGCTTCCTTAAAAAGTGAAGTGTTTACAAATGCAATAAGGCCATTTGACCAGAATAAGCCACAAGATTGAAGATGGAGTATTGTCTAAGTCAACCAAGATCTAACCTTGGAATCTCACACCTGGCTCTCGATTCTGGTCTTACTCTACATCACTCATCTCCTCATTATAGTGGAAAGTCTGAACATCAGCATATTTTTTTATCCTTGAGTAGTAATAATATTTCTTACATTAGCGCAGACAGAGTATAATTGAGCTGTTCTGGAATCTAATCAAAAGTCTTGGCTCACTTTAGTGCAGGATACAGTAGTTTACAAAATGGAATCTAATGGAGGGACTCAGAAAATTAAAAATAATATATAATGGATGGACAGAATTTAGTTACAGCCCAGATGCTAAACATGGGATCAACTGACTCCTGTATAGGATAATGGTCACCCTGGTCTGGTTAACAGTCTGGAATCTATTGACGAAAATCCAGTCGAAGAGGTTGAATGGTTTATATTTGGAATAGAGGATATCTAATTATGGTTTGGAATCTAACTGAGGGGTTCAAGTGGAAAATATGCGGAAAAATAGAAAGGCAGGAGTGAATTACAGACTGCAGACTAATTGAGGGGTTAGGGTGGATCATAAATGGTCAGGAGTGACTCAGATGGTGAGTGGTTTGGTTGTGTTAAATGTAGAGTTAGTGTAAAGGATGGTGTTCCGATGATTTATATGCAGAATGGTGGATACACCTGCACAAGTTACCGGTCTGAAGGTAACAGAAGTGATTGGGACCTAAGTGGATTTTGGGGAATGCGTTTCACTGGAATGCAACTCACGGGTTTACAGAGTGATGGATCACAGCTGAGGGCCATTGCACTCACTGAGGTCACAGCTGCTCCTGAAAAAGTTCGACCAGCTATGTGACTATTTACCTATGTTTGTGTAATTTTAACCAACCCATATTTCCTAGTCATGTCCAGATCTCCTTGCTACGTTGCAGTTCTCTAGCTCTGCCCCAGTGTCAAAGGGGAACTCAACCTCCACTCCCAGTTTCCTCTGCAATCCAGTGTACATCCTGCTCGAGATGTGTGCCTGGCCCTTCGCTTCCTAATGCCATCACTTGGTTACTACCCCAGCATCACTTTCCCACCTGTTCCTGCTGCTCAGCAACCCTATTTACACAAATACACTCCTGTTCTTCTTTTGCCCCTCCTGCTGCTGGCGTTTGGGATGGCAGTGGGTCCTCCGCTTCTGCCGGCATTAATGGCCTCCCTCATTGTGTCGTCCGCTTCATCTCGGTTCACCGACAGGCACGACTGGGACAGAACCTCAGCAGCACCGTCACACAGAGATACACCAGGGTCCTTCATTGCTCTTTGTTAACCCTGAGCTGAACCCCCTAACCTGGAGGACCTCGCTTAGTCTGGCCTCTACCCTTTGACCTGTTTGGCATGAGTGACCCTAACAAGAGCCAAAGCAAAAAGCCCTGACCCCAGCCAGCAAAGCTCTCCGGACATTTGAGGCACGCAAGCCTCCAAACCAGGACCAGGTTGTGTTCCTCTTGGAGGAGCCTGTCTGTGACCATTCATTGATCTGCTCCTGCTTATGAGGCACTCTCTCTTACTGTTGTGCTGCCTGCCTCCCTCTCCCACATCGTGCCTCTCCCTCGCACATCGTGCCTCTCCCTCACACATCGTCCCTCTCTCCCACATTGTGCCTCTCCCTCCCACATCATCCCTCTCCCTCCCACATCGTGCCTCTCCCTCACACAGTCTCCCTCCCACATCATGCCTCTCCCTCACACACAGTCCCTCTCCCTCCCACATCGTCCCTCTCACTCCAACATCGTCCCTCTCTCTCCCACATCGTCCCTCTCCCTCACACATCGTGCCTCTCCCTCACACACAGTCCCTCTCCCTCCCACATCGTCCCTCTCACTCCAACATCGTCCCTCTCCCTCCCACATCGTCCCTCTCTCTCCCACATTGTCCCTCTCCCTCGCACATCGTCCCTCTCCCTCCCACATCGTCCCTCTCTCTCCCACATTGTCCCTCTCCCTCGCACATCATGCCTCTCTCTCCCACAATGTCCCTCTCCCTCGCACATCGTGCCTCTCCCTCCTACATCGTGATTCTCCCTCGCACATCGTCCCTCTCTCTCCCACATCGTCCCTCTCTCCCACATCGTCCCTCTCTCCCACATCATCCCTCTCCCTCACACATCATCCCTCTCCCTCCCACATCGTGCCTCTCTCTCCCACATTGTCTCTCTCCCTCCCATATCGTCCCTCTCTCTCCCACATCGTGCCTCTCCCTCCCACATCATCCCTCTCCCTCGCACATCATGCCTCTCCCTCACACACAGTCCCTCTCCCTCCCACATCGTCCCTCTCCCTCCCACATCGTGCCTCTCCCTCACACACAGTCCCTCTCCCTCCCACATCGTCCCTCTCACTCCAACATTGTCCCTCTCCCTCCCACATCATCCCTGTACCTCCCACATCGTCCCTCTCACTCCAACATCGTCCCTCTCCCTCACACATCGTCCCTCTCCCTCACACATCGTACCTCTCTCCCACATCGTGCCTCTTTCTCCCGCATCATCCCTCTCCCTCACACATCGTCCCTCTCCCTCACACATCGTCCCTCTCCCTCCCACATCGTGATTCTCTGTCCCACATCCTGCCTCTCCCTCACACATCGTCCCTCTCCCTCACACATCGTCCCTCTCCCTCCCACATCGTGATTCTCTGTCCCACATCCTGCCTCTCCCTCACACATCGTCCCTCTCGCTCACATATCGTCCCTCTCCCTCCCACATCGTGATTCTCCATTCCACATCCTGCCTCTCCCTCACACATCGTCCCTCTCCCTCACACATCGTCCCTCTCCCTCCCACATCGTGATTCTCTGTCCCACATCCTGCCTCTCCCTCACACATCGTCCCTCTCCCTCACACATCGTGCCTCTCTCTCCAACATCGTCCCTCTCCCTCCCACATTGTCCCTCTCTCTCCCACATTGTCCCTCTCTCTCCCACATCGTGCCACTCTCTCCCGCATCGTCCCTCTCCCTCCCACATTGTCCCTCTCTCCCCCACATTGTCCCTCTCTCTCCCACATCGTGCCTCTCCCTCACACATCGTCCCTCTCCCTCCCACATCGTGCCTCTCCCTCACACATCGTCCCTCTCCCTCCCACATTGTCCCTCTCCCTCACACATCGTGCCTCTCTCTCCCTCCAACATCGTCCCTCTCCCTCCCACATTGTCCCTCTCTCCCCCACATTGTCCCTCTCTCTCCCACATCGTCCCTTTCCCTCCCACATCGTGCCTCTCTCTCCATCCCACATCGTGCCTCTCCCTCACACATCGTCCCTCTCCCTCCCACATCGTGCCTCTCTCTCCCTCCCACATCGTCCCTCTCCCTCACACATCGTGCCTCTCTCTCCCTCCCACATCGTCTCTCTCCCTCCCACATCGTGCCTCTCTCTCCATCCCACATCGTGCCTCTCCCTCACACATCGTCCCTCTCCCTCACACATCGTGCCTCTCTCTCCCTCCCACATCGTCCCTCTCCCTCACACATCCTGCCTCTCTCTCCAACATCGTCCCTCTCCCTCCCACATTGTCCCTCTCTCCCCCACATTGTCCCTCTCTCTCCCACATCGTGCCTCTCCCTCACACATCGTCCCTCTCCCTCACACATCGTGCCTCTCTCTCCATCCCACATCGTGCCTCTCCCTCACACATCGTCCCTCTCCCTCACACATCGTGCCTCTCTCTCCCTCCCACATCGTGCCTCTCTCTCCCACATCGTCCCTCTCCCTCACACATCGTGCCTCTCTCTCCCTCACACATCGTGCCTCTCTCTCCCTCCCACATCGTCCCTCTCCCTCCCACATCCTGCCTCTCTCTCCCACATCGTCCCTTTCCCTCCCACATCGTGCCTCTCTCTCCATCCCACATCGTGCCTCTCCCTCACACATCGTCCCTCTCCCTCCCACATCGTGCCTCTCTCTCCCTCCCACATCGTGCCTCTCTCTCCCACATCGTCCCTCTCCCTCACACATCGTGCCTCTCTCTCCCTCCCACATCGTCCCTCTCCCTCACACATCCTGCCTCTCTCTCCAACATTGTCCCTCTCCCTCCCACATTGTCCCTCTCTCCCCCACATTGTCCCTCTCTCTCCCACATCGTGCCTCTCCCTCACACATCGTCCCTCTCCCTCACACATTGTGCCTCTCCCTCACACATCGTCCCTCTCCCTCCCACATCGTGCCTCTCTCTCCCACATCGTCCCTCTCCCTCACACATCGTGCCTCTCTCTCCCACATCGTACGTCTGTAACCTCCTAAGATCCACTGTTGCCCATCTCATCGTTTACCCATTATTCATGACAGCTGCAAAATGTGAAATATCGTCCCATACCGCAGTCACTGGGATCATTAAGAGAGGGACTGCGGGGTATCTAGACTCGGTATCTGAGACCCTTCAACAACTTGCAGCGAGACCCTCAATGAACGGCTTGGTTTCTAAAAGGAAAGGGAAATACCCTGGAGTAAATTTCAGGCCAGATCCAACCGAAGAGTTCACTGACTGATGATTAGAAATCTATGAGGCAGTTAGAAACTGTAATTAAGACATCTGTACTGGATAATGAACACCCAGGAATGATTTGCCAGCTGGAGCCTAGTCAAGGAGTTTGGTTGGGTTACACACACACAGACGTCCCCAGGAGTGGGCTGAAAGCTGGAATCCAAGCAAGGAGTATAGGAGTTAATCGGACAGCTCACCCCGCCCCGACTCCTATCCACCGTCCTGCTCTCCTGCTCTTCCTTGATCCGGATTCGAGTGGCTCTCCGACAGGTGAGGTGGAGAGGGCTCTGGGTGTGAATGGGGCCCCAGCAACACGCGCTGAAGCCCTGCTGGCCTCCCCAGCTGTCAAAGGGGCTTTTTTAAAAAAACATTTCTGAACAAATATTTAGAAATTTTTTTTAAAAAGAAGCAGAATTAATTAAACAATTTAATTAAAAAAATAAAAACTCTGAAGTATTTGGAAAGAGAGAGACTCCAGATGCCGGAATCTAGAGGAGCAAGCTGTTGAAGGAGTTCATTCAGCAGGCTTAGCAACATCTCTCAGGAGAAAAGGAAGTGTTGTTCTGGGTCAAATGCTTAGCTTTTACAGACACTTTCCTTTTCAGTCAGCCCTCAAGTGGCCAGCGAAGGAGGAACTGTCCAGTTTCCACACCACCACCTCCCCCCCAACGCTCACACCTCCATCTCCACCCCTCCCTGCCCAGACAGCTGAGATGTGCTCAGGTATGATGGGCAGAGGGCTGGGGGCTCTCTCCATGTACCCAGGGGCAAGGAAAACCACTGGGTCCCCCATGGTCTGGGGGCTTGGGTAGTTTGTTTGCAGAGTAACACGGTCATCCAAAATAAGAACTCAACAACACAAACCTAACGATGTTGGAAATCGGAAATTAAAATGGAAAATACTAGAAATAGTCAGCAGGTCAGGAAGCATCAGTGGAAAGTGAATAGGCCAATAGAACGCAGTATACAGTAGCAACAGTTACACAGTCAAAGGCATATAACTGTCCATGCCATTTTATATCAAATAGACTTTAATAATAAAATATCAAAAATATTTACACGAATAAACCACGCAATGTCTTTTCATTCTTACATTCACAATCAATGCCTTATGTACTGTCCTATTACTTTCACTAAAACCAACAAGACTGTAACCCTCCTGGGATGGCTCACAACTATAGTAATTGAGGGGCTTCCTCTTCAGAAGAACCCTCTACTGTGGTCCTTCCCCAGCAAGTCCTTGCGGAGCATGTTTCAGGATGTATTTGTGCAACCTGGAATGGCAGTGTACCCCTGCGGACATCTCAATGTAACAATCCACATAATGGTTACACCATTACTCACATTCACCTTGCTACACCAAATCACCTTGCTCACCTTCTCTGCCACTTCTCAATTGGGACAAGCCCCCATACCTAAAACCATGAAAGCATCCCTGACCCACAGAGTTTTACCAACATATTCTGTTTTTAGTAGCATAACCACGTGAAATGGCTTACAGACTAATGGAGGGGAGAGCAGTTTGTAAATTCATGAATAAATAGCAATCTTAGCATGGAATTCAGTGTGATCTAGGTGAAGTTTGATATTCATTCCAGAATAGTCAGGGTAAAATGGGAGGAAACTCCAACCACGTATTGGAGAGGTTCATATTTGGACAGACACCAAACTAAGGGGATGTCCAAAGTTGGGAAAGGCACAGAAAAGATTCACAAGGGTACTACCAGGACTTGAGTTATAAATATGTTCTGGAGAGAATTGTGCTTTTTTAAGGAGTGTAGGAGGCTGAGGAGAGACCTTACAGAGGTTAGGAAGAGTTTGCAGGAAGGACTCGATGGGCCAAATGGCCTAATTCTGTAAGCTATATCTGATGGTTTAATAATATCATGAGAGGCGCTGATAACATGGATTGTCAGAGTCTTCGGGTAGGGGTCTAAAACTAGGTGGCACAGGTGAGAGGGGGAAGATTCAAAAGGGAACTGGGGGGAAACATTTTTGCCAAGGGTGGTGTATATGTGGAACAAACTGCCCGAAGAAGTGGCAGAGGTGGGTACAATTAGGACTTTTGAAAATACGTACATTTGGACTGGTACATGGGGAGGAAACATCTCGGGGATATGGGCCAAAAACAGCTTACCAAGTGTTTAAAACAGATACAAAATTTGCACAGCCAACTTGCTGCACAAAGAGGAATAATATGTGATTTTGGATTCTGAAAGGGTGGAGAAGGATGAATATAGAAACATGGATTGGAATGATTTATTGGGTAATGTTACAGCTATACAAGACCTTGGTCTGACCCCACTTGGAGTACTGTGTTCAGTTCTGGTCACCTCACTACGGGAAGGGTGTGGATACGATAGAGAGAGTGCAGAGATTTACAAGGATGTTGCTGGAGTGGGGGGAGCATGCCTTATGAGAGTAGGTTGAGTGAACTCGGCCTCTTCTTGGTGTGACGGAGGATGAGAGGTGTATAAGATGATGAGAGGCATATCGTGTGGATAGCCAGAGGCTTTTTCCCAGGGCTGAAATGGAGAACACGAAGGGCTGAAATGGAGAACACGAAGTTTTAATGAGCTTGGAAAGGGGTACGGGGGTGGGGGGAGATGTCAGGGAGGGTCTTTCACACAAGAGTGGAATGCACTGGCGGCGGCGGTGGTGGAAGCGGATATGGTGGGGTCTTTTAGAGCTTCTTACATAGGCCCACGGAGCTTAGAAAAAATAGAAGGCTATGCGTTAGGGAAATTCTAGGCAGCTTCTAGAGTAGGTTACATGGTCGGCACAACATTGTGGGCCGAAGGGCCTGTAATGTGCTGTAAATTTCTATGTTCTAGACGGGACGAGCACGGAAAGACACAGGCTAGCGGACGAGTTGCTGTGCTGTGTAACTCCATGGTTGTGGAGGATAACAGATAGGAACTGGGATTGAAACCGCACCAAATCCCTTTGGGGTATGTAGGACGGTGACGAAGCTGCAGCTGCCGTGTGCAGGAGACTGCAGACCCAACCAGATACTCACCTGGTACAGGTCCGAGCCGCGGGACGGCGGGGGTGGAATCAGGGAACGCTGGCCTCGCCGCTGCTGCCTACATCTACCCTCCCACTCCCCCGGAAAAATAATAAATTACCCTCAAACACCCAGGCAGCACCCGTGGGTTTGTGCATTTATATGGAGGGTTGGTGTTCAGGATGCGCTGGTGTACGGAGATGGCCGTATCCAGTCGCTGGGAGTTCTGGCTGTAAACTTTAGTTACTCGTGCGATCGGAATTGACCGATCCCGGGACCTGCCCAACCTTCACCGACCCGGCACCCACCTCCGCCGGCCCAGGACCCTCCTCCATCGACCCGAAGCCGTCCTCTCCATCGCGGGCCGGACTGCGCCAGCTGTGGAGCTGGTCACATCTGTGCGCTGGGTGGCGAGGGGGGCGTTCCTGCGGCGGGAGGGGGCGGGTCGCAGCCGAGCCGGAGATGGTAGGCGGCCGCGCGTCGGAACGGAGGCGGGGGGTGTCCGAAGTCTGCCACCTGAACCCGAGGACAGCACACGCTGCCGCACACTCTCAAATCCCCATTCCACCGGGCAGGATGTCCCGTTAAACTCTCCCGGCCGCGATCTTCCAAGCTGTGCAAGCAAGCCCTCCCGATTCGTGAGCGGCGCCCGTCCCGCGAGAATCTACCACCCCCAGCCCACGGCCGGGAGATATGCCCCGGAACCACGCGGACAACGGCAGCATGTCGGACGAGAAACGGGTGGAGTTCGTGGGATTGACGGCGGTGGAGAGTGGGCTCCCCGGCCCGGACGGGTCGGCGGGCAGTCCCGGAGACCGGCACCACAGCAGCCGGCTCAGGCTAGCGGGGGTGCCTGGAGAAGGAGAGAGACTGGGACTTGCGGCAGCGCCCGGGGACGGCGCGCAGAGTGCTCGCGTTGGGCTGCTGGGCAGACCACTGCCCCTGAAGCATGGAAACAAGCGGAATGCTCGCTACAGAAAACTGCAGAACTACTTGTACAACGTGCTGGAGAGACCTCGCGGGTGGGCTTTCATTTACCATGCCTTCATGTGAGTACCGAACACGCTCTGTCCCGTAGCATTCAAATAACGACGCGAGTTGTGTGCGTTACATGGTCCAAATGCTTGTAGTTTGCTTACAGGTTTTAGGAATAGTGTTTTCATTAAACGCAAGTTGCAAACTGTGCTGGCGTTTTCAAAGTGTAAAGGTGCAAAGTTTATATACTGTGCTGGAGACTTTATTTGAAGCGTTTACAGCTAATGTTATAATAGTTTGTTTCATTTCCATAGTTGTTTACAAACTGTATTGGAGTGTGTATTCAATGAAATTGTTTATGTCTTGCTGCTATTTCACCAAACGCATCTAAATGACCACAGACATGTGACTGTACTTCAAAACACTGGTGTAACTGATGACAGAGACATTGTAAATCCGGCTGCGGGTTGGTATTGGAGCCTTCCGGGAGTATTGGGGCTCGTTATTATCTTGCCTACCCTCGCAGGCAACGAAGGGGCTTCAATCAGGGCGCGTCACTGGCTTAAACCTCCCGTGCCGCTGTAATTCCGAACGCCAGAGTTAAGTTAATGAGCAACTTCAGCGACCCGCGAGTTGCGTGAGCTTTCAAGAAATGCCAGTAAACACTGGAGACGCCTGCAGAAGTGAAGTGCGACATTTCAGACCTCGGAGTTCTCTCTTTGTATGCGTGCTCGGGATGAACCGAACGTCTTGCTGTTTTCTTTAAGACTGCTTAATTTATGTCCTGTTTGCGTTCATGTGTCGGAAATAACGCGGTGTACAGGCTGCAGAGGCTGTAACACAGCAGAGCATCTCCCCCACACGTGTAATGTCCACACAGTGTGCTGGGTCCCGTCCCGATGCTCGGTTATGGTGCCCCGAAAACGTTCAGAACAGAGGGAGAGAGTTGTGTCTCTGCCTTCCCCCACCGACTCTGCAGAGTGAGAGTTGTTATCAAGAGTTGGGGCAAAGTTTTATTACTCTGCTACCTGCCCACATTGTCGGGCGATGCAGGGTCGGGGCTTCACACCCCGGGCACACTGAGCAAAACAAACAATCTGTCGGGCGGGCAGCATCTGCAGAAGCAGAGTCTCGGGTCCAGATCCTTCACCGGGACTGATCCAGAGTCCCCGGGCGAAAGGTCCTGTAGTTTCACAGCCCGTCAGATGAGTTTTGGGATTTAGTGGTCCGGAGACTCAAGGATAGGGGGGTAGGTGGGCCTGGGGTTACAAAGATGCTCTCTGGGAGCTGTTTACCTGGCGCGGGCCTGGGTGTCTCAGCACAGAGCGGCGTGGCGGGGGAGAGGAAAGAAAACTATACAGGGTTCGGCTTTATGGGATTTGGAGATTGAGGTGGGCGAGAGCGGGGTGTGGGGTGGAGTTCTTTCACACTTCACGCAACTTCTGAAGCTGGTCTCGCCATCTCAGCTCCTCACCTTTGTGGTACGGGTGGGGTTTTCGTCCGGCCGCCGGTGCGGGACCGGTTCATCCCGTCAAGCTGGAATCCCGGCAGAGTATCTCTGCAGCCAGTTGTGAATCCGTGACTCGGCTGAGGGCGGGATGCGCTCGGGTGCGGGGAATTTCACTTGTGGGCAGTCGGGGTAGGGGGCGTTAACGGCACGGGTACGGTAAGGTGTGATGTGTCCACGGACAGGCGTGGGGGTCAGTAGCGGTGACAGAGAGGAGGTGAAACGAGTCTGGTGGCGAATATGGGACGAAGCCTGGGTACGTGTGAGTGTTAATCTCTTGTGGAAGATGACTGACGGTGTCAGCGGATTGGAGAGAAAGACGCTGGGGAGCGGGACAATGGAGGTATTTCATTACCGAGGTGGGGTGGAGGGAATCTCCTCGGGAAATCACATTGTAACGGGCCGAATGAAACAGTAACCTCTTCTTTCCACGGATGTGTCCTCCCTTGTTCAGATCTGGATTATATAAAAAAATTACAGAGCGGGAGGTCGCTCGGCCAATTATCTGATTGTGTTGAATGTCTTGATCCTCTGCTGAGAGAATTAGACCCTTCCTGTTTAGAATCAGTTCCTATTTCCTAGAATCAGTTCCTATTTCGGCCGTCATAATTTTCTGGTAAAAACACAAAATGCTGGCAGAACTCAGCAGGCCAGTCAGCATCTATGGGAGGAGGTAGTGACGACGTTTCGGGCCGAAACCCTTCATCAGGAGTAATTTTCTGATGATTAGTCCCTAACCGGTGGGAAGTTTCTCCTCCGACAGATGCTGCCTGACCCGGGAATTTTCAGTAGATTGTAGTTTATTTCAGATTCCCAGCGGCTTTTACCTCTACACACTTCAGTTAACTCTCCCCTCGGCCTCCTCTGTTCCAAAGTAAACGTCCCAATCTTTCCATGGAGTCAAGTGCTCCAAATTGGAACTTTGGGCCATTCAGCCCGCTGAGTGCTACTGATCTTGCTGACGCTAAATGCCACTCTCCCGAATTTCATCCATATTCCTCCGTCCCCTTTATATTCACGCCATCAAATTGCCCGCTTCACTCCTATCCCCGGCAGCCCTTCCAGGCACCTACCGCTCTCTGCAATAATCAAAACGTAGCCCTCCAAGCACGCCCTCTGCACCCTGGGGAAAGGTTCTGTCCACCCTGTCTATGTCTCTGATAACTTTAGAAATCTCTACCAGGGCTCTGACGCTCCAAGAAGAACAACCGAATTTTGTCCAACTTTTCCCGGGGTCAACGTCCCTCGATATTTCTCTCGAAACTTCCGATGCATCAGCATTGTTCCTGTGACCACAATCTGCACCTTCCACCCCCGACCCATGCCGGAGGTATAAGTGGTCTTTGACCTGTAATGGTCACTCTCCTGTCTCATTCCACAGCTGACCAGCTGTGTTTCTAACTGTAATGCGCCGGGGAAAAGATGCTGCCCATCTTTTGGAAACTGATGCGGGATTTGTTAGTTCACAGTAGGTGAGCGGGTATTTCAAGTCCGATTGCAGTGCTGTGTGCTTACATCCCTGGAGTTAGAACTGGCTGCCCACGAGTCTACGTTGCGGAGGGGTTGTGTCACTGAGCGGCGAGGATTTTACCAGCCGCGGACTGAATCCGTATGAGCAAGCGGGACGGGGAGCGGTTAGTCTGTACTCCAGGCCTTCTAGTTGTGGTTCTGAAGACTGGTATACTGCTCCCCTCAGGCTCTCTGTTCTAGAGAAAACAATACATGTGTATTCATCCTCTCTTCATAGCTAGTGCTCCCTAAATCGGGGGAGCCTTTACAAAGCCTCTCCGTCTTTCCTATAATGTAGGAATACTCCAGGCGCTGACTGACGAGATTTAATTTACCGACTCTTGAACTGCACACAGTAAGGCAAGTACAGCCGAATAAAAGTATTATAACTCTGCAACATGATTTCCCGCCTTTTGTATTCAGTGAAGGTACATGTGACCTCTGCCTCTGTAACAACCTACCTCCTTGCGTTGCTTCTTTCAGGGATTTCTGAGCATCCCGAGATCCCTTTGTACATCGTTGCCTTAAGACGGTCCTGTCATTTGTGGTGTTCTCACCACCCAGACTTCACAATTGTCAAGATTAAAGTCTATCTGCCTTATTTCCATCTGATCTATATCCCGCTGAATCCTTTAACAACCTTGCTCACCATCTACCACCACCTTGTTTCTTCAGGATACTGGAAACCACGAGCTTCCGTGTGTTAATCTGTACCATTACACCAAAATCAATAATCTGTTCCATTACACCATAGTCCATAATCTGTTCTATCACACCAAAATCAATAATCTGTTCCATTACACCATAGTCCATAATCTGTTCCATTACACCATAGTCCATAATCTGTTCTATCACACCAAAATCAATAATCTGTTCCATTACACCAAAATCAATAATCTGTTCCATTATACCATAGTCCATAATCTGTTCCATTACACCAAAATCAATAATCTGTTACATTACACCAAAATCAACCTGTTCCATTACACCGTAATTCATAATCTGTTACATTACACCCTAATTCATAATCTGTTCCATTACCCCATAGTCCATTCCATTACACCATAATCAATAATCTGTTCCATTACACCATAATCCATTAATCTGTTCCATTACACTGTAATCCATAATCTGTTCCATTACACTGTAATCAATAATCTGTTCCATTACACCATAATCCATAATCTTTTCCATTACACTGTAATCCATAATCTGTTCCATTACACCACTGCTCTGTTCTGGAAACTCAGGTCACAAGTGAAGTGAATCAGAATTTGTCACGGAGCAGCAAGTGAGTCATTCCAGACATCACTTGCAGCCTATTCAGCCCCTCGTGTTAAGTAGGCTGCAGGCGATGAGTCTGAAATGAGTGGCTGGTCAACTCCAAGAGCAGGGTGGAGTCTGGGATGTAGAGTTACGTCAATTTGGGAGTGTCCGTGGCTGACTCCCGAACTGAGACCAAGTCTCTGATGGGGAGGGGAGGCTGGGGACTCCGATCAATCTTTCTGGCTGTTTGGTGGAATCAGTGGCTGTGCTGGGGTTTGGGGTAGGGTTTGAAGGTCAATGCCCCCCGTGCTGGCGGAGGAACTCATTGAGCTGAGGAGGCGGGGCAGGTATCTGAAAGATTGCAGCTTATCCAGAGGCAACCTAAAAAGTTACTGCGCTGTCCGTATCCAGTCGCCCACCAACTCAAATGCCTTCCTCCTCCAACTATTCTGCATCAGAGAGTCGCGGTTCAATGGCCGCCAATCCCACCTTTCAACGATTCCCCTGCTCCCACTTTGCAGAGGAATCCCGAGAGAGGGGGAGAATCACACAACACAGTTTCGTCTGGCTGTAGTCACGTTTGGTTGAATGGTGACAATTCAACTTCAACTCAAACTTGATTTGCGCAGAGGCCGGTCACATGGTGTCTGGTCAGCGCTGACGGAAGGGGTCATCCCGAATGACCTGTGAAGTTTTAAAGGACCATGTGGTGCCCAGGAGTAAATAGTCACTGGGCTGCCGGGGGTGTGAGGACTGTGTGGGTCCACCCCTCGGTGGTGTGGGGGATGAGAGCATCCCGTCCCGAAGCCGCCGTCCCTGAGGTTCCCTGTCTCGGACGCGGTGCTGAGCTCTCCGGAACTGGGCCTGTTCCCCAGGTCCCGGTCCTCCCATCCCATCTGTGTAATGCAATCATAGAAAATAACTGTGTACCCGGGGAGGGGGGAGCGCGTCGGACCACACAGCCTCTTAATCCGTGTCGGCCAAACATGATCTTCCCCGTTGTTAGCACCGGGATGGGACAGATCCCAGCCCAGGATGCATGGGATTCTACGTGGCTTCGTATGGGGATCAGCCCATGAGATCCCCTCCTGAGGGAGAGGAGGTGAAAGCGGTGAGCTGGAGATTCAGACCCATTCTTCACCCAGTGTCCGGGCAGCGCCTCCTCACCGCAAAGACGGGATGTGTAAGCGGAAGGGGCGACCTCAAACATGTACACGTCTCGGGACGGGGTGGGGTTCTCTCTCTGTCTTTATCTAGCTGTCGCAACTAGCGTTGTAGATTCCAACATCCAACGACTCTTTCGTGTATGTGTCTCTTTCCCTCTCTCCCCACTCTCTTCCCCGCTCACCCTCCCCCTCACCATCTCTCCCCGCTCACCATCTCCCTCCCCCTCTCTCCATCTCTCTCCTCGCTCACCATCTCTCTCCCCGCTCACCCTCCCCCCTCTCCATCTCCCTCCCCGCTCACCATCTCCCTCCCCCTCTCTCCCTGCTCTCTTCCCTGCTCCATCTTCCTCCCCCTCTCCATCTCCCTCCCCCCTCTCCATCTCTCTCCCCGCTCACCATCTCCCTCCCCCCTCTCCATCTCTCTCCCCGCTCACCATCACCCTCCCACCTCTCCATCTCTCTCCCTGCTCACCATCTCCCTCCATCTCCCTCCCCCCTCTCCATCTCCCTGCCCCCTCTCCATCTCTCTCCCCGCTCACCATCTCCCTCCCCCTCTCCATCTCCCTCCCCCTCTCCATCTCCCTCCCCCCTCTCCATCTCCCTCCGCGCTCACCATCTCCCTCCCCCCTCTCCATCTCCCTCCCCCTCTCCATCTCTCTCCCCGCTCACCATCTCCCTCCCCCTCTCCATCTCCCCACCCCCTCTCCATCTCCCCCCTTTCCATCTCCCTCCGCGCTCACCATCTCCCTCCCCCCTCTCCATCTCCCTCCCCCCTCTCCATCTCTCTCCCCGCTCACCATCTCCCTCCCCCCTCTCCATCTCTCTCCCCGCTCACCATCTCCCTCCCCCCTCTCCCTCTCTCCCCGCTCACCATCTCCCTCCTCCCTCTCCATCTCTCTCCCCGCTCACCATCCTCCCCCCTCTCCATCTCTCTCCCCGCTCACCATCTCCCTCCCCCCTCTCCATCTCTCTCCCCGCTCACCATCTCCCTCCCCCTCTCTCCATCTCTCTCCTCGCTCACCATCTCTCTCCCCGCTCACCCTCCCCCCTCTCCATCTCCCTCCCCGCTCACCATCTCCCTCCCCCTCTCTCCCTGCTCTCTTCCCTGCTCCATCTCCCTCCCCCTCTCCATCTCCCTCCCCCCTCTCCATCTCTCTCCCCGCTCACCATCTCCCTCCCCCCTCTCCATCTCTCTCCCCGCTCACCATCACCCTCCCCCCTCTCCATCTCTCTCCCTGCTCACCATCTCCCTCCATCTCCCTCCCCCCTCTCCATCTCCCTGCCCCCTCTCCATCTCTCTCCCCGCTCACCATCTCCCTCCCCCTCTCCATCTCCCTCCCCCTCTCCATCTCCCTCCCCCCTCTCCATCTCCCTCCCCCCTCTCCATCTCCCTCCGCGCTCACCATCTCCCTCCCCCCTCTCCATCTCCCTCCCCCTCTCCATCTCTCTCCCCGCTCACCATCTCCCTCCCCCTCTCCATCTCCCCACCCCCTCTCCATCTCCCCCCTTTCCATCTCCCTCCGCGCTCACCATCTCCCTCCCCCCTCTCCATCTCCCTCCCCCCTCTCCATCTCTCTCCCCGCTCACCATCTCCCTCCCCCCTCTCCATCTCTCTCCCCGCTCACCATCTCCCTCCCCCCTCTCCCTCTCTCCCCGCTCACCATCTCCCTCCCCCCTCTCCATCTCTCTCCCCGCTCACCATCCTCCCCCCTCTCCATCTCTCTCCCCGCTCACCATCTCCCTCCCCCCTCTCCATCTCTCTCTCTGCTCACCATCTCCCTCCCCCCTCTCCATCTCTCTCCCCGCTCACCATTTCCCTCCCCCACTCTCCCCGCTCTATTCCCTGCTCACTATCTCCCTCCCCCCTCCATCTCCCTCCCCCTCTTTCCCCGCTCTCCCCACTCTCTTCCCCGCTCAACATCTCCCTCCCCTCTCCATCTCCCTCCCCTTTTCCATCTCCCTCCCCTTTTCCATCTCCCTCCCCTCTCCATCTCTCTCCCTGCTCACCATCTCCATCTCTCCCCACTCCCTCCCGCTCTCTCCCCGCTCTCCCTCCCCCTCCCCATGGTTCGTCATCAGTTTCTTACGTTCTCCTTGTTTTCACCCAGCCCTCTCCTCCTACCTCTCCCCGATCTTCTCCTACTCTTTCTTCACTCGCGCCTCTCTCCCCCGCCCCTTTCTCTTTAACTAAAACTTTCATTTTCCTCGTGTGTTGGCTCTTTACTTCCAATTTGGGCTGTTCAGTGGAGAGGGCTGGCAAGCTCCCCTTGCAGACACACGGGTGCGAACCCGTTCTCCTTGCAACCGGCTCCCAGGGGCAGTCCGGTGCCTATCCCTCTTTCCGGGGCTGAGCTCTGCATTAATTTCACCCCGCCCCTAACTTTATTTGGTGCGGATGCTTGCAAAGTCTCAGGGAGGTCTCCAGTGAGAGCGAGAGTGAGAAAGTCTCGCCAGAGGGTGAGCGGGGTGAGCGGGGAGATCCCGGGCTGCCAATTGCTGCCTGAAAGTTCTCGCCCCGTCCCATACTCCGTATTGCCGGTATTGCCGGCGTGTTTGCCGAGATCACTGTCTACCGGCGGGATAATATCCGCTATTCCCTAACTAGTACAGCTTAGTCATCGACCAGCTACGAAGGACACCACAGCAGAGTCATAAACATTATATTAAAGTTATAATTGAGGTCGAACTGCTGATCGTAATTGTAACTCCCACATTGTAAAAGGACACTGTGATATTCCCAGTCAGTTTGTACGTGAGCAGAAGCTCCTGTTCAAGAAAATTTCCTGAGCCAATATATCGAGGTCCAAACTAGAGAGACAGCAATACTGAATCTCCTGCTAGGTAACAAGACGGGGCAGGTGTGTAGGGGAGCTCTTGATCTCCTGATCATAGTTTCAATGTAATTACAGAGAAGCATGGGCCCGGTCCTCAGGCTGAGATTCTAAACTGGAGGATGGGCGATTTTAATGGCACTGGGAAGGATCCCACCAGTGTGGACTGGGCCAGGTTGTCTTCTGGCAAAGGCTAAGTGGGAGGCTTTGAGAAGGGTAGCGTTGAGAGTCCAGGGTTTGTATGTCACTGTTAGAATGAAAGGCAAGGCCAACAGGTTTAGAGAGCCTGCATTTTCGTGAGATACGGAGGCCTAAGGGAGGTGCATAACAAGCATCGTCAGCAAGGAACAAATGAGGTGCTTGTGGAATGCAAGAGAACCCTGAAGAAGAAAGTCAGGATGGTTACAAGAGGATGTGCAGTTGCTCTGGCAGACAAAGTGAAGGAGAATCTCAAGGACTTTTACAGATACTTAAGAGGAACAGGATAGCCATTTTGTTCCTCTTGAAGATCAGCATGGTCATTCATACATTAAGGAGATGGGCACAATCTCAAGTGGATTTTTTTGCAACTGTATTCAGTTGGGAATGGACACAGTTTCTATAGAACTGATGGAAAGCAGTAGTAAGGTCATAGACCGTATCCCAGACAAGTGTGAAGTGGTTCATTTTGGTAGGTCAAATATGATGGCAGAATATAGTATTAATGGTAAGACTCTTGGCAGTGTGGAGGATCAGAGGGATCTTGGGGTCCGAGTCCATAGGACACTCAAAGCAGCTGCGCAGGTTGACTCTGTGGTTAAGAAGGCGTATGGTGTATTGGCCTTCATCAATCATGGAAATGAGTTTAGAAGCCGAGAGGTAATGTTGCAGCTATGTAAGACCCTGGTCAGACCCCACTTGGAGTACTGTGCTCAGTTCTGGTTGCCTCACTACAGTAAGGATGTGGAAGCAAGGGTGCAGGTACAATGGAGCTTAGTAAATTAGAGGGCTATAGGTAAGCCTAGTAATTTCTGAGGTAGGGACCTTTGTGGGCACAACTTTGTGGGCCGAAGGGCCTGTATTGTACTGTAGGTTTTCTATGTTTCTATCCCACTTACAGAAGGGGAGGTGCTCGCTATCTTGAGACAAATTGGGGTGGATAAGTCCACAGGACCCGAAAAGGTGTGCCCTTGGACGTTGTGGCAGGCTACTGTAGAAATCGGGGCCCAGCAGAGGTATTTAAAACATCTTTTACCATGCAGGATTGGAGGATAGCTAATATTGTTGTGTTGTTTAAGAAAACAGCTGAGAATAAGCCAGAAAATTATAGGTTGATGAGCATCAGCAGTGTGTAAGTTATTGGAAGGTATTCTAAGGGACTGGATATTTTAATAATTGGATAGACAGGGTCTGATTAGGGTTGCTCATCTTAGTTTTGTGCCGAGTTAAGCTAATGCAGGGCCTGTAGCATATGTTATAAAGGGGCCCTAAATTTAAAAAATGCCCATAAGTATTAAAGCATAAATTATTTACTTGCATTTTTTCATTTGCTGTACAGCCAGATAATGCGACAAATGTCTGACACTTCAGTTATAGTATTACTTACATGTAGCTATCAATTTCAAATGTCAAAAGTAACAAAACTACAATTTAAAAGTTACATTTTCTAGATTTAGCATGAGCAAATTTGTTGATGATACTGGAAATGTCTAGTTCACACAGAAGTTCATGTTCAGTGCTCATTAGAGTGAGATAGTTCAATCTGTTTTGACGCATGGTGCTCCTTGGTTCATTCTTAAAACATTCTGACAACTTACGTGTTTTTGATATCACAAGTTGGTCTCTTCTTTTTCTTCACTTTACGTTTTGCACTTCCAGAAGCATAGTGACATGCAATGGAAAAAAATTAATGAAATATGCATTTAAAAACAAATAGTTGACGTTTCAAAAGCTAAGTAGCGGTATCTACAAAGACTAGTGAACAATAACAAGTTTATGTGACTGTTGTGACTATGAGCGTGTGTGGATCACGTGGACTCAACAACCAACTAGGAATAGTGTTCTGACAATTATCTGTTTAGTTGCTTATTGAAACTGATTTCAATGGGTTGATAAGTGGCCAATTGAATTTAATGCAGGCAGGTGTCAAGTGTTGCACTTTGGGAGGACTTACACAGTGAATGGCAGAGTACTGAGGAGTGCATTGGAAGAAAGTGATTTGAGAGTACAGATCCTTTGTTCCTGGAAAGTAGCGTCACAGACAAAGAGAGTTTTTGTCACATTGGCCTTCAGAAATCAACGTTCTGAGTACAGGAGTTGGGATGCAGAGCTGAAGCTGTGTAAGGCGCTGGTGAGCCCACGTTTGGAGTATTCTGGGCAGTTTTACCTACAGGAATCTATCAATAAGTTTGACGGAGCATAGGGCATACCTCACATTTTAATATGCAGTATTTCTGTTTCTGCACATTTTTAAAAAATCTATTCAATATGTGTAATTGATTTTCTTGCTTATTTATTATGTTTTATTTTATTTATTATTATTTTCTTTCTCTCTCAGCTAGATTATGTATTGCATTGAACTGCTGCTGCTAAGTTAACAAATTTCACGTTGCGTTCTGGAGATAATAAACCTGATTCTGATAAAAATTATTGGATGGTGCCAAGACTTGAGTTATTGGGAAAGATTGAATAGGTATGGGCTTTGTTGCCTCGAGTTTAGGAGAAGGAGAGGAATGCAAGCAGGCTTTTACCACTGAGGTTGGGAGAAGCAAGAGCTGGAGGCCATGTGAAAAGTGAACTGTTTAAGGGGAACAGGAGGGGGAGCTTCTTCACTCCGAGAGGTGGTGAGAGTGTGGTATGAGCTCCCAGTGGACATAGTGAAAGTGTGTCTGATTTCAACATTTAAGAGAAGTTTGGATAAGTACTTGGATGGGAGGGGTCTGGAGGGCTATGGTCCAGGTGCAGGTTGATGGGATGAGGGAGAATGAGGGAGTTCTGTTTGAACTCTAAGTTCAGTTGTTTTGAGTTGTTTAAAATGATCTTGTTCACAGGTGGTGGATAAGACCTTGTTCATAAAAAAAAATCATTTATTGTGATCTGAACCTTACTGGTAAATTGGTTTAATATTGTCACTTGTATCAAGGTACAGGGAAAAACTTTTCTTGCATACCGTTCAGACAGATTATTTCATAATAAATGACATTGAGGTAGTCCAAGGGAAACCAGTAACAGTTACAATAGACAATAGACAATAGGTGCAGAAGTAGACCATTTGACCCTTCGAGCCTGCACCCCCATTTTGAGATCATGGCTGATCAACTACTATCAATACCCGGTTCCTGCCTTGTCCCCATATCCCTTGATTCCCCTATCCATAAGATACCTATCTAGCTCCTTCTTGAAAGCATCCAGAGAATTGGCCTCCACTGCCTTCCGAGACAGTGCATTCCAGACCCCCACAACTCTCTGGGAGAAGAAGTTTCTCTTTAAGTTTCTCCTGTCCTAAATGACCTACCCCTTATTCTCAAAGCATGCCCTCTGGTACTGGACTCTCCCAGCATCTGGAACATATTTCCTGCCTCTATCTTGTCCAATCCCTTTATAATCTTATATGTTTCAATCAGATCCCCTCTCAATCTCCTTAATTCCAGCATGTACAAGCCCAGTCTCTCAAACCTCTCTGCGAAAGACAGTCCGGACATCCCAGGAATTAACCTCTTGAATCTACGCTGCACTTCCTCTACAGCCAGGATGTCCTTCCTTAACCCTGGAGACCAAAACTGTACACCATACTCCAGGTGTGGTCTCACCAGGGCTCTGTACAAATGCAAGAGGATTTCCTTGCTCTTGTACTCAATCCCCTTTGTAATAAAGGCCAACATTCTGTTACAGAGAAAGTGCAGGCAGGCAGGCAGAAAATAAGATGTGAGGTTATAATGAGGTAGAATGTGAAGTCAAGAGTCCCTTCCTGAAGTCAATGGTCAACTCTTTTGACTGTTGGCATTGGGGAAAAGATTACTGTCAGGATACCATGGTACTGAGCTCTGCAGTTCCACCCTGTCCTCCAACTCGCCGTCCTGCACAGAGTGCTCCTGTGGTCTGAGCCCGAGGCTTGGGTAGACCTACCTGCATCTCGACTTGGCCTCTTCACGTGGTTCTGTCCTGACGGTCTGACCAAGCTTCGGGCAATACTGAACATAGAACAGGCCCTCAGCCCACAACGTTTGTGCTAAACTCATTAAGCAAATGACACTTAACTAAACTAATCCCTACTGCCTGCACACGGCTAACATCCCTCCATTCTCGGCACATCCTAAGGGCTCCAGAGAAGCCCCTGTTGTATTTGCCCCCACCACCACCACAGGAACGTACTGCAGGCCCTCACCGAAGGCTGGCAGGGGTTGACCATGGATGTTGCGTCCCAGTTGTGCACATGATACGCAGGCCTAGGGAGTATGAAGTGGAGGGCAAGCCGTTGCCCATTAAGCAGGCTTCCCCTCTCCGCACAGCGGATGAATCGAACGGAATGGCTGTGACTGATGCAGTTCGGCACCAGTGCCGTCACAGGAGTTGCCAGTCGGAGCTGAACTCAATGTAGGACTGCCTTAGGGACTCCGGCTTGAGACTTTCCTTGTGGTTCACTCCTGAAGCCTCCCTCAGCAGTGAGTATAGCCACAAGGCAGCAGAGGTTAGTTTTCCTTCTCCTACATGAGCAGCCGACCATGGCTGACAAACCCCATCTGTTTGAAGCGACTGGTTTTAAGGTACCAGTAACCCGACTTTACCCCTTCTCCTGTCAGTAGAAACAGTTCTGCTGGGCTTTGTAGCTAAGCCTTGGAGCTGGATCTGGTTGTGAGAAATGTATGCCACTGGGAGTATTTAATAGGTAGTGGGAACTTATCCCCACTTCCACCCTAAGCTGTAACAACCTTAAGGTACCAGGCACCTACTTGTCAAACACCTGTCCATGCAGACAACGTCCACAGCTCTATCTTCATCACCTCCTCAAAAAAGTCTATCAAGCGGGCAAGATGTGAACTGCCCTGCACAAAGCTCATCTCTGATCTGGTCATGCCTTTTCAAAGGGTGTATAAATCCTATCCCCAAGAACCTTCATCAGCAGTTTTCCTACCACTGGGTCTACAATTTTCAGAATTATCTGTATTTCCCTTCTTGAGCAATCTATACTAATATCCTCTTGCTGTCTGCCCCGGCAGGTTGCTGGGAATGTTATTGCAAGGAAGCTGCTGACTGGCCCAGTAGCACAGATGTTATCATGATGCTTTACGGTGCCTGTGACCTGTGTTCAATTTCCACTGCTGGCGTTCTCCCCGTTTGTACATTTGTACGTTTGTACGTTCTCCCCGTGACCGCCCAGCTTTCCTCCCACATCCCAAAGACATATGAGTTAGTAGGTTATTCAGTCTCATGGCTGTTACTGGGTAGCGTGGGCTCGTTGATCTAGAAGGGCCTTTTACCCTGCTGTATCTCTAAATAAAATTAAAATTAAATATCTGTACTGTAAGTCATTCTGAGGGTCAAAACCTCAGCTGCTTCTAAAACAAACAGGGTTTCTACTTATAAATATACAACCGGGACCAACTCTTTTACCTTGAAGTACAAATAACGACCTTCAAAAATGTGCATCACGCAGCTGACTTTATGTTTGTAATTTTGCAAGTAGAAAATTAATCCATAAATTTAAAAAGGAGAAAAGGTAAGAGGTACACAGCAGGTCAGGCCGTGGAGAGAAAAGCACAGTTTTCCATTGCAAGTTTAATCTGGTGTGAGGTCACTGACCCAAGATCTAAACCACTTTCCTCCTCCTGAGTTGACCTGCTGAGAATTTACAACATTTTCTGGCTCTACTACAATCTCTGCAATGTTTTGCTTTTGTGACCTGAACCATCTCCTCATTTTGGGAAGTATCTCCAGGACGCGTTCACCGACTGCAAGTCCCTTCCCCGAATATGTGGCCCTGCAATGTGCCCATTCCACCCACCCACTGCAAAGTCTCTGAGTATGTGGCGACTGGAACACGGCCCCAAGCATAGCTGCCAAGTGTATTCTCAGCCCTTGATAATGACCAATATATCTCTCCTTCTCCTATGTACACTGACCACACAAGCAGAATAGTGGAGGGCAAAGTTGAGTTTAAACAGCATGGAAACCAGCCAGTCAAAGTTCCCATCCAAGTTAGTCCCATTTCTCATGCTTGGCTTTCCCATCTTGGGAGAAACTCAAGGAGTATTGGACGGACTCAGGGTTTCTGAAGGATCTGAAGTGGAGGAGAATTTATGGCGACAAGATGGAATTTGGTTATTACATGGAACACTGAGATTTTTCAAAGTGGAGTTTATTGTCATATGCACAAGTACATGTAGGCACAGGTGCAATGAAAAACTTACTTGCAGCAGTATCACGGGTACACAGATCAGATAAGCAGCATTCACTAGAAAACATAAGGTAACATAAATTATATATTTTTATGAGAAAGAGCACACTTAGTGCAAAATAAAACAAAGTCCATTTTAGTGCAAAGTGGTGGTGTCGATAAAGTATAGGGCATAGGATTAGGATTTTGCAGGGTGGTTCAAGAACTGAATGGTTGAAGGATCTATAAAACTCTGGTTAGGCCACACTTGGAGTACTGTATCCATTTCTGGTCACCTCACTATAGGAAGGATGTGGAAGCATTGGAAAGGGTACAGAGGAGATTTACCAGGACACTGCCTGGTTTAGAGAGTATGCATTATGATCAGAGATTAAGGGAGCCAGGGCTTTATTCTCTGGAGAGAAGGAGGATGAGAGGAGACATGATACAGGTATACAAGATATTACGAGGAATAGACAGTGTGGATAGCCAGCGCCTCTTCCCCAGGGCAGCACTGCTCAGTACAAGAGGACTTGACTTTAAGGTAAGGGGGGAAGTTCAAGGGGGATATTAGAGGAAGGTTTTTTACTCAGAGAGTGATTGGTGCGTGGAATGCACTGCCTGAGTCAGTGGTGGAGGCAAATACACTAGTGAAGTTTAAGAGACTACTAGACAAGTATATGGAGGAACTTAAGGTGGGGGGGGGGGGTTATATGGGAGGCAGGATTTGAGGGTGGGCACAACATTGTACTGTGCTGTACTATTCTATGTTCTATGGAAGTAGATGCTCCTGAATCTGCTGGCCTGAGACTTCATAAACACAAAAGAACTCAGCAGGACAGGCAGCATCTATGGGGAGGCTTCTCTCTTCACAGCCTGACCTGCTACGCTTTGGGCCAAGAGCTTGTATTAGGGGACCTCCTGCCCAAAGATAACTGCAGGAAGATGGCATGGACCACGTGGTGGGGACTTTTTGATGAAGGATGTTCCACACCCATTATATTAATCTCTTGCCTCAGTGGGCTTATTTTATCCAGGAGAACTATAAATAAGTGCTTTAGAAGATTCAAGTGCAGTGGACGATCCAAAGAGAAACATGAGAGGGATTGTGAACAAAAGAAGCAGCAGCAGGAAATGCTGGAAACATGCAGGCTGAGGAAATGATTCTGTGTCAAGTTAATTCTCACGATCCTAAGGGGCATCACCACACTGGGCTGTTAATCACCCTCTGACTATGTAGGGGCTTGTTGCTCTGAGCTGGAATTTTGTCTGATTGCCAATTATGGAGAAAGATTGTAAAATAGGCTGTGAATCTGTGCTGTCATGTGATCTCAGATGACCATCTCTATATGAGTAATTTCACGGGCTCTATAATTTCCTTGTAATGAAGCTGATGGCTAATTATTATATGTTTCCTTAGTTAAATTCAGTAAAATGGTCTATGGTGTATGACGATTACAAACTGCCAAGTACAATGTTTGGCAATCTCTCTCAGTGAACTCTTGTTACAACTAAGAAAGTATACACTGCATTGGCCTTCATCAGTCGTGGGATTGAGTTTAGGAGCTGAGAGGGAATGCTGTAGCTATATAGGACCCTGATCAAGCCCCACTTGGAGTACTGTGCTCAGTTCTGGTCGCCTCACTGTAGGAAGGCTGTGGAAACCATAGAAAAGGTGCAGAGGAGGTTTACAAGGATGCTGTCTGGATTGGGGAGCATGTCTTTTGAGAATAGGTTGAGTGAGCTTGGCCTTTTCTGCTGGGAGCGATGGAGGATGAGAGGTGGCCTGGTAGAGGTGTATAAGATGATGAGAGGCATTGATCATGTGGATAGTCAGAGGCTTTTTCCCCAGGGCTGAAATGGTTGCCACAAGAGGACACAGGTTTAATGTGCTGGGGAGTAGGTACAGAGGAGATGTCAGGGGTAAGTTTTTTACGCAGAGAGTGGTGAGTGCGTGGAATGGGCTGCCGGCAATGGTGGTGGAGGCGGATACGATAGGGTCTTTTAAGAGACTCCTGGATAAGGTACATGGAGCTCAGAAAAATAGAGGGCTATGGGTAACCCAAGTTAATTTCTCAGTTAAGGACATGTTCGTATTGTGCTGTAGGTGTTCTATGTTTCTGTGTTTTAATTGGTACTCAGTAGAAGTAGTAACATGGAAGGATTCAGGTATTTTTCTGAATTTGGTTTAGCGTAGAGGATCTTTTACGTGAGTTGTGTCTATAAAGCATAGTTATCCATTCTGGGGATGTGTGATGGAACTGTATAATTAACAAACTAATTGGTAAACCTGAATTTAATAAAGGCTTGCCAATGATAGTCCTGCTCGAAAGAGCTGACCAGTGACAGGAGGCGGAGAGACTTGTGTCTTACTGCTTACTGTGTAGGGTATCATATAACGGTGTGTAGAGTTTGCAAGCTTGCCTCTACTCCTTGCTACTTGGGTGACACCCCTTTTCAAATTGTGGGCTTTGTTTGTCCTGTATTTGTAAGCAAATAAAGCAGAGTATGGCAATGAATTAGCAGGGTAGGAGAGTTAGTATTGATCAGCAAGAGAACCAGGATTTTGGGTGTGAACTCAACTTTACCACAAATATAAACTGATCTTTACTGTGCCTACTCAATGATCCGGAAATCAAAGAAATATCTTGCACAGTACAGCTAGTAGAGTTGCTTCCTCGCTGTCCCAGTGACCTGCCTTTGATCCAGATCTCAAGTCCTGTCAGTAAGGAGTTTGCACACCTTTCATGGGAACAACTAGAAATTGTTAACTTGGATTTTCAGAAGCTTTGATACAGTGCTGCAAATGAGGCTGCTGAATAAGATAAGAGCCCATGGTATTATGGGACGGGTAACAGTGCGGAGAGAAGATTGGCTACCTGGCAGGAGGCAAAGCGTGGGAATAAAGGGCTCAATTCTGGTTGGCTGTCGGTGAATAGTGGTGAGTGACGGGGGCAATGTTGGGGCGGCTTCTTTTCACCTTATATGTTAATGATGCGGATGAAGAAATTGATAGCTCTGTGGCCACGTTTGTGGACGATACTAAGATAGTTGGAAGGACATAGTGTTGAGGAAGCAGGGTGTCTGCAGAAGGACTTAGACTGATTGGGGGAATGGACGAAGAAGTGGAAATGGTATATCTTGTAGGGACATGTATGGTCTTGCACAATAGCAGAAGGAATAAAGGCGTGGAGTGTCTTGTAAATGAGGAAAAAATTCAAAAATTAGAGATGCGAAGGAACTTGGGAATCCTCGTGCAGGATTCTCTAAAGCTAAGGAAAGTGGTGGTCATGTGGAATGAACTGCCAGTGAAGGTGGTAGGGGTGGATATATAGGGTCCTTTAAGAGATAGGTATATGCGGCTTAGAAAAGTAGAGGGCTATGAGGTAGGGAAACTCTAGGCAGCTTCTAGAGTAGGTTGCATGGTCGTCACAACATTGTGGGCCCGGGGGCCTGCAGATTTCTATGTTCTATGTTTAAGTCAGTGATAAGGAAGGCGATGCATTGTTACCATTCACTTTGAGGGGACTGGAATACTAAAAGGGGATGTAATGCTGAGGCTTTATAAGGCATTGGTCAGACTGCACTTGGAGTATTGTGAGCAGTTTTGGGCCCTTTATGGAGGGAGTCCAGAGGAGATTCACAAGAATGAAAGGGTTAACAAATGAGGAATGTTTGATGGCTCTAGGCTTGTTTTGAAGATTGAAGGAGGTCTCACAGATATCTATTGTCTATTGAAAGGTCTGGATAGAGTGGAGGTGAGGAGGATGTTTCTTACAGTGTGGGATGTAGGACAAGAAGGCACATCTTCAGAATAGAGGGACATCCATTTAGAACAAAGACGAGGAATTTCTTTAGCCATTAGGTAGTGAATCTGTGGAATTCTTTGCCATAGACAGCTGTGTAGACCAAGCCATTGGGTATATTTAAGGTCGAGTTGACAGGTTCTTTATTAGTCAGGGCATCAAAGGTTACGGGGAGAAGGCAGGAGAATGAGGTTGAGATGGATAATGAATCAGCCATGACAGAATGGTGGAGCAGACTCAATGGGCCCAAAACCATAATTCTGCTCTTGGGCCCTATAACAACTGGATTGTACAAGCCCATAATATCGTATTGGAGAGTCTATCTCACAGGCTAGTGCTGACCAACCACCCCCCCACACCCCGAGCCGACCCCACTCCCACAGTACTACACTGCAGATGTCCGGTTGTTGGAGTTGTCAATAACGTGGACGGTTGCCATGTGTTACAATGGGATATTGAGAAGATGTCGAGCCTGGGTGAGAAGTGGCAGAGGGAGATCAACCCAAGGAAGTGTGTACAGTCTCACTTTGGAAGCAGGGTTAGTGGCAGAAAGCTTAGAAATGAGGAGGAGCAGAGGGATAGTTAGTGTGACCAACCAAGTCTCTCTCTCTCTCTCTCACACACACACACACCAACCATTGTCCTCCAAAAGAAAACAGTAGCAGTGGCTTCCCACTCAGTTGTGAATCAGTCTCCCAGAGGTGGACAATAAAGCAAGCAGATCGATGGATTTATGGTATAAATAGGTAAGTTTCTGAATGAGCGGACACAGGAATGAAGAAGACGAGTACATCTTATACAAAACATTACAAGACAAAGGAGCAGGATTAGGCCAATAGGCCCATTGTGTCCACTCCACCATTCAATTATTGCTGACCCTCTTTCCCCCTCCTCAGTCCCACTCCCTGGCCTTCTCCCTGTAACCTTTGATACCATGTCCAGTCAAGAACCTAACAATCTCTGCCTTAAGTACACTCAACAACCTGGCCTCCACTGCTGCCTGTGTCAATAAATTCCACAAATTCACCACTCTCTGGCTCAAGAAATTTCTCTGCATTTCTGCATTAAATGGATGTCCCTCTATCCTGAGGCTCTGCCCTCCTGTCCGAGGCTCCCTCACCCTGGGAAAAATCCTTTCCTCATCCACTCTGTCTAGCCTTTCAACATTCAAAAGGTTTCAATGAGATCCTCATCCTTCTAAATTCCAGCAAGTACAGACCCAGAGCCATCACGTTCCTCATTGATAACATTTTAATACCTAGAATCATCCTTGTGAACCTCCTCTGAACCCTCTCCAATGTCAGCACATCTTTTCTTAGATGAGGAGCCCAAAACTGTTCACAATACTCAAGTTGAGGCCTCACCAGTGCCTTATAAAGCCTCAGCATCACATCCCTGCTCTTGTATTCTAGACCTCTTGAAATGAATGCTGACGTTACATTTGCCTTCTTCACCACTGACTCAACCTGCAAGTTAACCTTCAGGGTGTTCTGCACAAAGACTCCCAAGTCCCTCTGCATCTCAGATTCCTGGATTTTCTCCGTGTTTAGAAAATAGACTGTACATTGATTTCTACTACCGAAGTACATGACCATGCATTTTTCAACATAGTATTTCATTTGGCACTTTTTTGCCCATTCTCCTCATCTGTCTAAGTCCTTCTGCATCCTACCCGTTTCCTCTACCCCTCCACCAATCTTCATATCATCTACAAACCTGGCAACAAAGCCATCAATTCCATCATCAAAATCATTAATATGCAGTATAAAAAGAAGTGGTCCCAACACCAGCCCTTGCAGAACACTACAAGTCACCAGCCAACCAGAAAAGGATCCTTTTATTCCCACTCGCTGCCTCCTACCAATCTTTAACCATGTTAGTAACTTTCCTGTAATACCATGGGCTCTTAAATTGTTAAGCAGCCTCATGCGTGGCACTTAAGTCCTAAGTCCAAATAAACAACATCCACACATCCCCTTTATCTATCCTACTTGTAATCTCCTCAAAGAATTCCAACAGGTTCATCAGGCAGGATTTTCCCTGAAGGAAACCATGCTGACTTTGTACTATCTTGTCCTGTATCACCAACTACACCATCACCTCATCCTTAACAATTGACTCTAACATCTTCCCAACCACTGAGTCAGGCAAGCTGGTCTATAGTTTCCTTTCTGCTACCCTCCTCCTTTCTGAGAGAGTGTAGTGACAATTTTTATCTTCTGGTCCTCTGGCACCATGCCAATGATTTCTGAAAGATCATTTCTAATGCCACCACAATCTCCAACACTACCTCTTTCAGAACCCGAAGGTGCAGTTCCTCTAGCCCAAGTGACTTACTTATGTACCTTTAGGTCTTTCAGCTTTTTGAACACCTTTTCTCTTGTAATAGTAACTGCGGCCTCTTCTCTTCCCCCACACACGACAACATCAGGCACTCTGCTAGTGTCTTCCACAGTGAAGAATGATGCAAAATACTCATTTAGTTCATCAGCCATTATTATTTCTCCAGCCTCATTTTTGTTACAATCTAGATTGCGAGTGCTTAGATGAGAGGATGGAAAGTTGCCTAAAATTTCCTCTGGGGCACTGGGATCTTCATTTTTCATCTTCCCCTGGGCTCCAGCAAATGTAACGTTGCCAACTTAGCTTCCAATGTTCCTACCCTGGAGTGGATTCCAATCCCACTGTCTGCCAACCCAAAAAGGAAAGCAAATGGCTTGTGCTCACTTAGCAGTCTGAATGACCTCGGGGACACTCGGCGACAAAAGCAGAACTTTCTGAAGGATTTTCAGTGTTGTAACGCAGGAAACACTTTGGTCGGTTTGCATTCAATAAACCCCTATCACTGCATATAATGATGATCAGGTACCCATTCTTGTGATGCCCCTTGAAGTTGGAGAACTCCTAAACCTAGCCAGTTAAAGCTTGAAGAGAATGCCTGAGAAAGCTGGGAGGTGGTGCTTAATTTTGTTCCTTGTTACTGAAGATTTGACATGCTCGTAAGGTAATAAGTTACTTTCCAGAGCTTGTGAAGAGGGCACAGTACCTGCCAATCAGGTCAATTCAGTTCCACCCATGTCTTGCAGACATGTGCAAGTGAGGTTAAAGGTTTCCACTTTAGCTCCGGAAGTCCTGAAGAAGGATCTTGGCCCAAAACGTCGACTGTTTACTCTTTTCCATGGATGCTGCCTGACTTTCTGAGTTCCTCCAGCATTTTGTGTGCATTGCTTATCTCCAGATAGTTGGTGCAGAAATGATTTATGAGTCAGTAGGTCAGTCTGATGCAAGTTCTCTATTTATGGAGCTCATTCATAAATTAGTTTGAGTTTAACAACAGAACTTGTTTTTGTTACTGGAAGGGATAATGAATCAGGAAATGATGGAAGTTAACTGTTGCCTCTCCTTTAAGATTGCCCAATATTGGTGATTACTCATCATGTCTCGCTCTTTGGTTTGCCTTATCCATATGTCCTAGAGGTACAGAGAACAAAACAATTCTCTTACTTGGCCCTAGATTTTAATATTAGCTAGTTTATCCTATTTGAATTTTAGTGATCAGTAGATTCAAAGTTCAAAGTAAATATTGCTATCCGAGTACATGCATGTCACCACATACAACCCTGAGATACAGTTCCCTGTGGGCACACTCAGCAAATCAATAGGAAGATCAACCAGAGAGCAGAAGACAACAAACTGTGCAAATGCAAATATAAATAAATAACAACAAATGACGAGAGAATGAAATAACAAAATAAAGAGCCCTTAAGATTGTTTAGTATAATTTCCAGTACACAGTGTAAAGGAGAAAAAAAATTGTTACTCAGATCCAATACAGCACAACAAAACACACCAAGATAAAGAATACAATAATATAAAAACACAATTAATACATAAGGAGCTTATTGTTTGTCCATCATGCAACAATAAAAACCACTCTAGTCATCTGCCATTTGTAGGTGCTGGACTGGTCTGTGGGTATGCAAATGGCTGGAGAGGCCTGTCCATGCTCAAAGTTCTTTGGCAGTATCAATGCTACAATTGCCCTTTTTGCCTCATGTGACTCTGCCCCCTTATGGAGGGAGGAGTGCCACTCATCCATAATATGTTCTCATGTGCCTGGGTTGGTACCAAAGACTTTTATAGCATAGTTTTCAGGATGCCTTTGTAGAATTTCCTTTGGGTTGAGTGGAACGCTTTCCTTTCTGTAGTTCAACATAAAGCAGTTCAGAGGCTGACTATGGTCTGGCATACGAGCAACATGGCCTTCCCAGTGTAACTGGGACTGTATCAGGATGGTGTAGATACTGGGTAGGCCCACCTTGGTAAGTGCTTCATTGTCAGGGATTCTGTCTTCCCACTTGATGTTGAGGCACTTTCTGAAGGCAGACTGTGTGCAAATGGTTTAGTGTCTTGACATACTGGTGGCGTAATGGCATCAACGCCGGACTTTGGAGTGAAGGTTCCCGAGTTCGAATCCGGCAGGCTCCAAAAACCTGGAGAGGGATGGGCTCCACCAGGTTTCAGATACCCAAGACACACCGTACGATGAGCAATCACCAAAAAGATCGGTGCAAAAATCTTATCATGACGGCGCCCCGATGACTCCACCAGGAGTTAAGGACACATACACACATGCACGCACATATGCGCACACACACATGCACGCTCTTGGTACAGTCTCCATGCTTATCAGGTGTGAAGCAGAGTGGGAAGCACTATGGTCCTGTACACCTTCCCTCTTGCATTTCAGACCTCGCTACGAAGGCTACAGTGTGCTGCCGAGATACGTGAACCTGATTGTGACGTCTGGCTCAGTGTATGATTTCCTGGAATTGGCTGATGCACCACTTCAGTCTTCTTGTTGTCGATGGTAAGCCCAAAATTGATACACACATCAGAAAACTTGTCGACACAGCATTACATATCATATTTTGCACCAGCTTTGAGGGAACTGTCATCAGCAGAGAGGAAGTCTCTGATGCTATCTGTCATAACTTTAGTTTTTGCTTGGTGCCTCCTGAGGTTGAACAACTTCCCATCATTATGGAATCTGACACCAAAGCCTACATCGCCATCTCTGAAGACAACAGAAAACTGAATACTTTGCCTCCACAATGCAGCCTTGCTTGATCCCATTTGAGTCAGGGAGAAGCTTGGACGTCTTGCCATTGGCCTGAACTCTCACATGCATGCCATCATGGAATTGTGGCACCGTGGTGATGAATTTCAGTGGGCATCCGTACTTGGCCATGATCTTCCATGATCCCTCTCTGCTAACAGTGTCCAAGCCTTTCGTCAGTTCAACACGGCAGGACATCAGTATCTTGCCCCTGACGTTTCTCTTACAGCAAACACCATGTTGGTAGGTCCACGCTCTTTCCAGAATCCACACTAGCTCTCTGGTGGGAGTCCCCTGTCGAGATGTGATACATGATGGTTGAGAAGAAGCTTGGTGAAGATCTTGCCTGCAGTAGCCAGCATGGATATGATCCCTGATAGTTATTACTGGATGCTGGTTTCCCTTCTGTTCATACAGCTAGATGAAGGGAGCATTTTTAAATTGCTGTGGAATTGTCACTTGCTGTCATGTGAGTTGGCAGTGCTGATGGAGATTTTCTGTTAGTACTGCACCATCTTCCTTGTAGGCCTCAGCTGGTGCTGCGTCTAACCAGGCTCCTTGGCACTAGAGAGCTGATGTATCATGTTCTGGGTCCATCCAGTGCTTTATTGACAGGTACTTGGGGCAGGCAAACAATGGCTTCATCACTTGGAGTCGAAGGACGATACAGATATTCTTAAAGTGCTCAGCTCACCAACGATCGCTGTCCATGATCAGCATGTTCCCAACAGCACTAAGGAGAGGGGATGATCCAGATGATGTGGGGCCATGGACTTTCTTTTCCAGTGCAGCGTAGAAGTTCTTAAAATCATGCCTATCTGCGTAACCTGCATCTCATCAGCTTTACTGCTCAGCCAGGAGTCCTGAAACTTTCACAGCTTGTGTTGTACGGTCCTTCCTGTGTTATTGAAGGCATCCATCTTTGAGAGGGACAGGGTCACTGAGCCCTGAGGAGACAATGTTTCTCATTCAACAGTTGTTTGATGCTGACACAATTCTCATCCAAGCAGCCCGTAGCAGGCCCCAGAATTTCTGAAGCAGGTGTTGCAGATCAGCACTCGAAGGGTTAACCAAGCAGTTTTCACATTCTGGTTGTCCAGAGGGATGGAGTTCAAGTGGTCTTCCGGAGTGTCAACAAAAGACTGCTTCGTGTTGTTGCTTTTCAGCTTGGAGACGTTCAGCCATCTTGGGGCCTTCTTTCCTTGTGGGTGTCTCTTGGGCTGGATATGGATGTTCAGTTTACGATGAGGCGGTGGTCTGTCCAGCAGTCAGCAACGCATGTCCATTTTGTCACCCTTGCCTGTCTCCCTTCCTGACGATGATGTTGTCAATTAGATGCCAGTGCTTAGAATGGGGTCGCATCCGCAAAGTTCTCTTGTGGCAGGGAAGGTGGAAGATGGAGTTGAAGACCATCAATTCATGTTCAGCATATATCTGGACTGGTAGAAGACTGTTGCTGTTGCAGTAGTCAACACTGTATTTCCCAATGACCCCATCGCAGGAGCTGCTGTCAGAGCCCACTGTTGTGTTGAAGTCAGCAAGGATGCTAAGCTTGACCACTTTGGGAATAATAGCAATAACTGAGTTTGATTTTTTCATAGAACTTGTCCTAACATCATCTGGGTTACTCATGGTTGTGGGTGGGGGAGGTAAGTGATGGGAGAGCTTCATGAACATGGAGCTCGAGTTTGCACCCTTTGGAGGTCTGGCAAACTTGCCATTGATCTCCATTTTCTCAGCCTGAAATGTTGGCTAACTCTTCCCCTCCACTGATGCTCCAGCATTCTGTGTTAGTTGATCTGGATTTCCAGCAACTGCAGAATCTCTTAAGTTTATGATCGGCTAATTAGTGTCAGTGTAGTTCTTGAGTTGCAACCAACCACAGGGACGGAGGTTCAGAGAAGGATGCTCAGTGCCCTTCATGGGTAAAATGGGACCCCAGTGCTATTAGATATCTATATATATGAACCAATGAGGATATTGGTCTGTGTTTGTGAGCCTCCAGATCAAACGGATGTGCCCTTTCTCCTTGAAACCAAAAACCTGAGTGCTCCTGGTGTGTGTGAGAGGCACAGTCCATTCTGAGGACATGGGATATTGAGAGCAAGAGTGAGAGAAGCATGCTTGTACTGTTGTACGCATAGTTCCAAGTGTTACAATTTCTGCAGCAGGACTGCTGGCCGTGTCCACACTCGACTCTGACTGTATACAGCACAACATGGTAAAACACACACAGAATTAGGGGGAGAATAACACAAAGACAAGTTTCTCTAGTGCCTTTCACGACCCTAGTTGTGACCAGTGAAGTACTTTCGATGTGTAGTCATTGAGTCTTCTCTCTTTTATGCCATAGAGAGACCATTTGGTCCATCAAGTCTAAACTGGTTCTTAGTAGAGGAATCTCATTGGTCCTATCGACTGCTCTTTCCCCATGGCTTTGCAAATTGTTCTCTCTTATGTGCCCATTCAGTTACCATTGTTTCTACCACTTCTACAGGCAGAGAATCCCATAGCTCCGAATATCAACGTTTGGCCTCACATCCTACTTTGTGTGTCCTGTGTGGAAAGTTTCAAACCTGTGCCCTCTGGTCATCTTTTTCCCTTTGTTTACCATTCCTAAACTAGCCTTGGCCTTGTACACTTAAATTTAGCCTTCCCTGAATCTTCTAATCTCCTAGGAAAGCGGCTTCAACTTTTCCAGTCCAACCTTGTGTCTGAAACCTCTTATCTCTGGAACCACTCCAGTAAACCTTTCCTACACTGTCAGAGACCTTTGAGGCCTCTCAGAAGAATGCTGACAAGGATTGAATGCAGTATTGTAGATGTGACCCAGCTAGTGTTCACACACCTTCAACATAACTTCCCTGTTTCTGTATCTGGGCAAGAGACGGGGTTATAAATCCCTGGACTTTATTGCTTCACTAAGCATTCTCTAAACATGCCAGCCATGTGGATGTATACCCAGACCCCTCTGTGATGTTTCATTGTTGTTGTCCTCCTTGCCCTCATGTCACTAATCCTTCCATTTCATCCTTGTCTGCCTCTTCAGTCAACCTGATGGTATGAACGTTAATTTCTCAAACTTCCAATGATTTCTGCCATCTCATTTATCTCTCTTTCAATTCCCCATTCTAGTCCCTTTTTTTTAAACCTCTTCTCTTCTAGTGCCCTTTCTTCCCTTTCTCCCCTGGTTCCTCTCCTCTCCTATCAGATTCCTTCTTCTTCAGCCCTTTACCTCTTCCACCTATCACGTCTCAACTTCTCACTTAATTCCACCTCACCTACCTTCTCCCTCACCAGATCTCACCTATCACCTGCCAGCTTGTGCTCCTCCCCCTTCGCCTCTGGATTCTTTCTCCATTTCTGGTCCTGAAGGGTGTCGGCCCAAAATATCAAATGTTTATTCTCCTCCGTAGATGCTGCCTGACCTGTTGAATTTCACAAACACTTTGTGTGTATTGCCTCTTCAGTCAGCCTTGGTATTCTTCCTGTGGCTTATCACACTTACAAGCTTAGTGTTATATACACATTCGAAAAGTTTATCTTCTCCCTCACTGACATATACAGTTGTACCAGGACTGAGGAACACCACCATCTGATGTTCTCAGTTCTGAGTCACAGCTCTTTGCCTCTCTATCCCACCAAAGACCACTTGATTTGACGAGGATTGCAGAGTAAAAGGAGGGATGTCTGTCTGCGATCAGGAACACGTAACACCATCTCTAGAGTACCAAAGGTAGTTCAATTCCCTTACTTAAGGAGCAATCACTGGACAGAGTTGAGAAAAGGGCCATGAGGGCAATTCAGAGGGATTTCCTCAGACACAGACGTAAAACATGATATTGTGCCGACCGGTTAAACTAATCCAAGGTTGATCTAACCCTTACCACCCACATACCCTTTCCATTTCTTGAAGAAAGGGTCTCGGCCTGAAACATTGACTGCTTGTTTCCATGGATGTTCCCTGACCTGCTGAGTTCCTCCAGCGTGTTGTGCATGTTACCTTTCCATTTTCCTGTCACCCATGTGTCTATTTCAGAGTCTCTGAAATGTTTCTCTTATGAAGGAGGTACTTATTGGTGGCGTATCAAAACGAGAGTGATGTTTATGAAGCGTGTAAATGTACTAGAAAGTTGCACAGGGTAAATGCTGGAGGGTAGTTTCTCTCATCGAATGCTGAGGACTAGAGGGCATTGCTTCAGAATAAGGTTAAGAGGAGGAAGAATTTGAACATCTTTGAATTTTTTGATAAATGAGCTCTTGGAACTTTTTGCCCCAGAAAGCTGTGGAGGCTGAATCCTCAGCCGGTAAGGGGGAGACCGGAACTCTGGGAGCAGGCAGGACACTAGGTGAGGATTGCATCACAGTCTGGTACGGAAACTCCAGTGGCCGTAATTGGAAAAGACGACAAGAGGTAGTAGGTACAACCCAGTCTATCCCGGGAGAAGCCCTCCCCAGTAGACAGCCGGCACAGGAAAGCAGAGTCCATTGTCAAGAACCCCCACCATCCATTCCAAGCTCTCTTCTTCCTGCTGCCATCAGAAGGGGTTGCAGGAGCCTCAGGTCTCAGACCACCAGGTTCAGGAACAGTTATTACCCTTCAACCATCAGGAAGGAGGGACAGGAGCCTCAGGTCCCACACCGCCAGGTTCAGGAACAGTTATTACCCTTCAACCATCAGGAAGGAGGGACAGGAGCCTCAGGTCCCACACCGCCAGGTTCAGGAACAGTTATTACCCTTCAACCATCAGAAGGGGTTGCAGGAGCCTCAGGTCCCACACCGCCAGGTTCAGGAACAGTTATTACCCTTCAACCATCAGGAAGGAGGGACAGGAGCCTCAGGTCTCAGACCACCAGGTTCAGGAACAGTTATTACCCTTCAACCATCAGGAAGGAGGGACAGGAGCCTCAGGTCCCACACCACCAGGTTCAGGAACAGTTATTACCCTTCAACCATCAGAAGGGGTTGCAGGAGCCTCAGGTCTCAGACCACCAGGTTCAGGAACAGTTATTACCCTTCAACCATCAGGAAGGAGGGACAGGAGCCTCAGGTCTCAGACCACCAGGTTCAGGAACAGTTATTACCCTTCAACCATCAGAAGGGGTTGCAGGAGCCTCAGGTCCCACACCGCCAGGTTCAGGAACAGTTATTACCCTTCAACCATCAGGCTCTTGAAGCACTCTCCTCAACATTGAACTGATTCCACAACCTATGGACTACAACTCATCTTCCAGAGCAGTAAATAATATTATTTATTTATTTGTATTTGCACAATGGTTGTTTATCCGTCACTGTGTGTAGACTTTTACTGATTCTATTGTATTACTTTGGATCTACTGTGAATGCCCACCTCAAAATCAAACCCAGGGTGGTATACGGAGACATATACCGTACATACCTTGATAATAAATTTACTTTGAACTTTGAGATCTGGTGAAATAGGCTTGAGGGGTCGAAAGAGCTGCTCCAATAAATATTTCTGATGAGCTTCAGTTGGTTCTGTACCAACCAGCCTTGAGCGAGTGCGTGTGTGTGTGTGTGTGTGTGTGTGTGTGTGTGTGTGTGTGTGTGTGTGTGTGTGTGTGTGTGTGTGTGTGTGTGTGTGTATGTGTGTGTGTGCGTGTGT